>NW_024962265.1:25201263-25533927 GCF_019238085.1 Lagopus leucura
AAAATAAAATAAAATAAAATAAAATAAAATAAAATAAAATAAAATAAAATAAAATTCCACATTATTGATCAGAATATTATCTGCTTGTACTGCGTATACTAAAAAAACCAAAAAACAGCACACAGTAACTTTGTGCATGTCTATGCTTATTTGACATCATTATTTCATGGCTAAGATTTCAGGAGTTGAGATTCATCTGCCTTCACTCAGGCTTCTGAAATTTGGGCAATTTTCTAGCTCAGAATCATAGGTTATCATAAATTTATTTTATAATCGGAAGAAACAAATAAGTCCCTTCATCAGACATTTCATCTCGTTGTCAGTAGAAAAAAAAAAAAGAATCAGGATCCGCCAAATAGATACGGAAGGTCGTTTGTGATCCAAATATTTCCATTTGATTGGCAGATGTAGTGCAGGATAGTTAGAAGACCCTGTGGATGCTGTGCATCCTCATTACCTGAAGTGCCAAAAATGACAGTAGATGGCGTTACAAGAAGTGAATCTTTCCCTGAGCATCCAATGTAGAAGTCATTGTCTAAAGGGCTCCATTCCATTCTCCTAACTATAAGGGGAGTCTAGGGTTGTGGCTTAAATGCAAACTGTAAGCTTTTAGATACTTTAATTGGGTCCCACCTTTTATGCTAACATTCTTTCTACTAATAATCTGGACAATTCTTCATGCACACAAAGAAAAAAATTTTCCTCTGCTTTATATCTGCCTTTATTTTTTTGGCTTCAAGATAATTCATATCAAGAGAATCTACACAGTGTAATTTCCTTGGGTGGCTTTCCAAAGTGAGTTAACCACAGCAGAACTTAGTCTGAACTAATGAGTGGATAAATATAGTTCTTCAAGAAACTGGTACAGCATCTATTTTCAGATTTATGGAAAAAAAGGTGAGAGAAGAAGATAAAAGATGTTTTGAGCAAATTTTTTCTTTTTCAACATTGCCTGTGGGTTTGCTACATCTCTCTTTAATGTTGTCATACTGCCTTGTACTTCTCTTAGCTGAGCAGTATTTCTTTATACGCTTAATTTAGTGTTATACAGCTGGAGGAAATTTAGAGCACATGCCTCAGTAAAGTGCTGTGACACTAAACAGCCAAGGGGAAGAAACAACTCAACATGGCATCAGTGAAGTCCTCAGATCCCACACCATAACCTCTAATCCACATCCATCCTTTTTCACCTCAAACACAGACAGAAGGTTTTACTTGTTCATGTCTTTTGCCTTTTACCCAGTTGTCTGCTTATCTGTATGCTTATGTATGACAGTAGAAACTTATGCTCACATCCTTACTTGCCTGCTTTGGAGAAAAGATTAGAATTTGCTTCTTTGAAAATCTCCTGGGAACAACAATACATACAAAGAAAATTTATCTTTGTTGTTCCTGTAGAAGTGGTTTCCTTTTGTGTAAGAGTTACCAGTGTGGGGACTCAAATCTAAATGCTTCCATCTGACAAAAATACTCCATTAAGTTAAATTCCTCATTTGTCTCCCTGGATCAATTAACGTTTCTGTCTTTAAGGTGCAAGCAAAAGAAATAACTAGATGTATTTCTTAGCATCATTCTTTTGAAAGTAGAAAGCTGATATTAAAATGGATTCTCTTTCAGCTTAGGCAAAGAAGAAAAGTGAGCTGGGGTCTCCACAGGCACTTTTGTTTTATGCCTTATCTAACTACAGTTATTAAGACATGCTGGCAGGAAACAGACTGGCACAATGATGATATGATTGGTGTGTATGTCATTCCAGAGTCAGTAATTTACTTGTAAAGAGAATTTTGCTGGTGGAAAATTAGGGTCTTTAGATAAGGCAGCAAATGCGTAAAAAGGCCCACATTGTATATTCAAAATATGGAGGCAAATGTAATGGCAAGTAAACATGTGGGTGTCAATATAGATCTGAAAATACATGACAGTATTTTGTTACAGGTGGCAGGTGGCATTTTTGTTGTAAAGCACACATGCGAGAGATGAGTACAAAGTACTTATTTATAAAGTCAGCAATGGACGTAAGTACTGGTTTTGTTATACAGATTCATCATGTAGTTTACATAAAATTATCCAAGATTATAATGTTTCATTACAGGGATGGTTATGGTAAGCTGGTTCTTTGATAGCATTTGCATTCTTTTAAGTGTCTGTACAATGACAGCAACACTAATGAAAATAGTGGGCTTGGATTGGTGTTTTTTTCTGTAAATAGGCTCAAACCAGCTGTCATTTTTGGTAGTAGAGATGAACAGTGCTTTATAGAGCCAGGAGTAGATAATTTCTAGGCAGATTGTTTCTTAGTTATTCTTAGAAGAAGCATATGTGCTGCATATCAATGCCAGGAAATCTCTTGCAGCAAGTACATTTGTAATAAAAAGGTTCTGCTATTAACTGGTGCGTGTAAATTTGAGCAATTTGTGTGTTTTAGCCAGTGATATTGCAGATTCACGTTAATTTGAACAATAATGAGAATCTAGTCCAAAATAATGCAGGTTTACATGCAAAAGGAGCATTTCTGCAACATGTGGGAATTTTTGTAACATCAACAAAAATTATGTGGAATTATACTAATAAGTTTTTGGACTATTGATATGAATATCAGTGAAATGTTTGAAGACTGCTTTTGGGTGCTTTAGAATTTGCATAGCTTACATTTAAGCAAATGTTACAGTTTTCATTCTCTACTTAACAAATCCTGCTCCAAATGTTCAAAATAGATCACGATTTTTCTCAGGAAGCAATGGTAGAAAAAAGTAAGTCTTCAAAACTGGTAAGCCTACACAAGGCAGATTGGCATGCTAGCCAGTAAAACAAACTAACCGTAAGGTAAATATAATAAGAGTATGGCATTCCCCCTCCCCTCCGCCCTTGGTATTTCTACAAACTGTGTTGCTTCTTGGTTTTCCTCAGAAAAAAAAAAAAAAAAAAAAAAAGAGGAAAAACACTACAGCTGCTTTCCTCAGTCTATGAATGATGCATTACAATCAGCCAAGCTCTCTTTCCTTCCCTGTAACATTTCTGTCTCTAAAATATGATTCAGCTTCCACTTATACTCTTCCCGTAGTATTCACAAGATGTAATAGCTTATTTTTATCCAAATATTGGGAGAACTTTCTTCGGAGCAGACAACAAACAAACTTATATAACAGGCAGTTAAAATATGCTCAGTCAGAGAAAATAAAAAGCAATTTTAAAACTGTAAATCTATGCATCTATACAAAGCAAAATGATTAGCATGACAATGAAGTTCTTTGAAAACCTTTTTTTGGGTGCGATAAGAAAGACTAAAAGCAACTAAGTAGAATTCCTCAAAGCCATCTTGGAGAAGCTCAGAAACTGTTGTATATTGCTTCAGTACATGGGAAGCTATAGTTCTGACTTTATGGTAAACACTAAAAAGTAAAGGAATAAAAAACTCAACGGAAGTTTTAACAAGGTAATTATTGCATAAAGGAATTTCACTTTCCACATTAAAAAAAAAAAAAAAAAGAAAAAAAAGCAACCCAAAACCAAATCAACAACAACAACAACAAAAACCAACAACAAAATAAAGAACAATGGAAAGTGAGCAGCACTCTTCATAATTTGATTCTGGCCAAAAATTTATTAGTTTGAAGAATGCAAAAAGATTGGAGAAGCGTTGCACATGAATTGATGATTCATGCTTCTGATTTAAATCCAGGCTTCCTTGGATGGAAATTTCACAGACTTCTAGCGTAGCACGTAGAAATCCTTGTGGATTAGATGGTTTTGTGTAGGCTGCAAAGGAGGAGATGAAAAATTGAAAGCTAATTTCAACCTGGCTAACACAGCAATGCATGTGGCCTATAACTGAAATGTTCTTCATTCTCTGAAATGTTTACAGGATCCTGCTGTGGAGATGAGCTTATTTACTGCTGCTGTTTAATATTATTTTCTTATGCTTTAATTTGCTAATTTTCAATCTTGAGATTAACTATGTGGAGTGTACAGTCTTTATAGATCTTGTTCAGTACTGTTTAAGCTGTGTGTTAAAGCAGAGGGAAAAGAGCAGATTTGGTTTCAAAGGTTTCCAGCTTTGAGAGTTTTTAGCATTTCAAAGATTTTTTTTCCATAACTTTGTGCCAACAGTACTGTGTGGCTTGGTCATCATCCATCTACAAACAGTCAATTAACTGAATGCTATCCTTTCTAAATTTGGCTAAAATAGATAACTGATACAATGATAAAAGAACAGCCAGCTCTTTGTGTAGGAATTGTGTATTTTGCTTTCTTCCTTTTATCTTCACAGCAGATATTCCTACGTTTATTCTATTTTGGTCAGAAAATCTGATGCCTATTATAATGTAACAAGCAATAATAATACACAGATCAGTAACTCTAGAGTTCTCATTTTCAAAAGCTAGCTACTAGAAAATGCTTGCATCTGCTTGGAGAGTTCTTGATTGAATCTTAAAAAAGGTTCTCAGGAAAGTTATCTCCGACTTCTGTAAGAAATATTAAAAAATACTATGAAGTAGCTATATTTTCTTTAAAAATGATATAGAAATTCTAAGTAGTATTGTATCAATTCTTTTCTGTTTTGCTTTTTTGTGTGTGTGTGGGGGGGGAGGGGTATTTTTGTTTTTGTTTTAAGAAAATCTCTAATCAGATTGCTTTGCACCTCCATTTTTCTTTCAGAGCACAGTAATCTAAAAAGGCATATCTGAATCTTTTATGAGCACTGGAAGAATTTTCACTTGACTTTATTCAGTTTCATCTACCGACGATCATCTAAACATTATTAAAATACCTTCCAAATAGAAACTGTTGTATGAAGTAGATTATTATTTAGTCGTTATTAAGGATACGAATAAAGCCTTAAGGACAAAAAGTTGAATATTGATTGAATAATAGAAGTTAGATGGCTAATGTCTGTGACCTGCATTTTCCCCTCCTTTCTAATGAACAGAAAATCTTCAGTTAGCCTAAATATTTCTCATCTTATGAAAATTATTGATTATATTTCTTACATATCTATGGAGAAACAATATAAAAGTAGTTCATATCTTATTCTCTTTTGAAACTACTGGAATTGTTTATTTTCCATGGAATTTGTTTTCCATGCTTTTACTGGAAGGTTCTGAAGAGATTCAAAAGCATGACCAACTTCCTTAGGGGTTTCTTGAGATACATGGTTGAAATCCTGTCCTTTCCCAGACAATCAGTTCCTTTCCTTCTCATTTGACAACTAGGAAATTTTTCTAAATCTCCTGTGATTCAGTTAAGCCCACCGTTTGGCCCAGTCATCATGAATGCTAGTTTTTGCATTCTTCTTTTGGCAAGCAGCCTGATACATGTGCCAAGACAGATGACATGTATACCCTCCAAATCCTTTTCTCCAAACTGATTACAGCTACTCTTCGGGGATAATATTTGTTAATTATCTGGAAATTATCATTCGTTTTCTCTAGTCTAAGCAACAGGTCCATATTTTCTTTGACAGTGTTATTTCAAATTGGATACGATACTTCAACTGAGACCATTCCACTGCATAACTAAGGAGGGAGATGATTTTGCGTATTTTAGAGAATATATTCCAGTTTTCTACATCTATGCACATTCTTCACTATTTCACAACAGCAAGTTATAGCTCTCTTTTTCAGTTTTGTAGTCCCCAGCTACTTCTGCATATGTTATTTATGCATTTGAATATTCATTCCTAGATGTACTACTACTTCCTGTGTATCTCATCTGAAATTCATTCTTTTATTCCATTCCACTTCTCAAATTTAATGTGACTACTTTGAATGCAATTTCTATTCTTTAACATTCTAGCAGTCCCTCCTGGTATTGGTATCATCTACAAAGTTATCATGTAAATTAATTGGTCTGTCAACCAATTCTTTAATGGCAAAATTTAATACAATAATAGAACGACCTCCCACAAAGCAATCTCTATGAATCCTTACATCTTGACTGTGTACTATCAATAATTAAAGTCTGTGGACGTATTCTATTCTACAGTATTATTGTTCAGACTAAATTTTCTTTTCTGACATGAAAACTCCAGTGTTTTAAAAAGGAAAGATATATGACATTTATTGTTTCTTCTCTGTCCATAAGATCTGACATCCTGCTGAGGAAGGAAATTAAATTAACTAGATGTTATTTGTTTTTGGCAAATTCATGTTGGCTATTGCACATTTTCTTGTTGTCTTGCAGATGTTTATGAAGAGCCAACATGATGATTTGCCCAACTGCCTAAGAAGAACAGAAGCTAACACAAAAAACTTCTAGTAGTTCAGTCCTCCTTTTCATCTACTTTTAATGGCAGATTTTTCTTGTCTGGTCCTTTGATATCATATTTCTTTCCCGCAGTATCCTTAATATAACTCCTTATAGCTCTAAAAAATTATCAGCCATTCTTTAAGTACCTAATGGTGCTAAATTTAAGTCTTGATCTAAAACTTAATCCTATTCATGTAAGCACTCTACTGTCTTTACTCTCATCTTTAATGTCACCTGAGATAACTTTACTCCCACTTAAATAAATGGACGTTTTGTATTTATCAAATAGATTTTCCACTTAAAGCCTTGCTTCAGTCCCCTAGCTGTGACTTGTTTATCACACTTATAAAACAGAGAAAAAATACTCAGGGGTTATAAAAGTTATAAATGAACTACTCTTAATAAGTGACATGGATATTCTCAGATATGAGTTATTACCTAAGTCCCAGTTTTTATTATTAACAAAAGAAATGTCAACTGTTGACACGAATTCTAAAAGGAAAGTATCTACTATTAGTGATTGATAAAATGTCTTCAGTTTCACTTGCTGAAATTCAAGCATCTTCTAAATGAGACATTTATGAAAAGATTGATTGAAAGGTGGTAATGGAAAATCTGTAATGTTCATGAATTCAATTATGGTCCATTAAGACAAGCCAATCATGAGAACAAGGGGAAATTTGTACATAAGCATTACCTGAAATGCTTGGTCAGCAGGAGGCCAGCAACTTCTCTTGGAAATATCTAGTTCATTAACTTTATTGCTTTTGTTTTTGGGTCTAGTTGGGACCTGTTCCAAAATCTTGCTAAATGTCACAACCAGTTTGTAAGTAATGGCCTACAATGCAGCACAAAATCTGGACGTACAAGTTTAATTCTAGAAAATCATAAGTAAAACATGAGATTTGGATTAGATGATCTCACAACGTCCCTTCCAACCTAAAGGATTTTGTGAATTGAGAGATGTTTTTTTTTCATATTAGGGAAAAAATTGTACTCCAGGTAATGCTGAAAGCAGCCATCTATCTCTAACATCAAAATAGCTACTTCTGGTTATTATTCTTTAGCCTAAAGACATCCTTAAAAACACTTTTTACATTTCTAGAGAGTGACTCATAATGGATGGAAGATAATATTACTACAATTTGGTTTCCATTTTTTTCTAACTTTGTTTTTACACAAAGTAATGAAAGTTGCCTGCATGTGTGAAGTGGTTTCAAGCCTTCAGAGCTGTGCTTCAGACTTGCACAGATAGTAAGTATGTCTAACAGACAGTAAGAATGCTTTAGACACATACCTCTTCAGCTTGACTTACGAACCATCAGTGCTCAACCTCTTGACACATTCATGTGTCTGAGTCACTGTCAGTTTAGCATACTTTCTTCGAGACAGCATGTCAAATACGCATTCAGAAACACTGCACTCTTCTTAAGAGGGTGCTCAAAGCAAAAAATGTGATGAAAGTACACCATTGGTCATGAACTTATGAAATCAAAATGGTAGAGACCTTTCAGTGTGATTGTCCTCTTAATTCCTTAGGTAGAGTGTTGTTGCTGAAAGCATGTTATTCTAAGTAAAGACACTACATCATTTTTAACCTAAATGAGGATTAGAAGAGTTCATTTTCTTTGCCTCAACATGGACAAAAGCTGCGACCAGTTAATGTAGTCTACAAGACCAGGAAATTATAATTAGCTCCCAAATACCTCCCAGTCCAACTCTCCCAGATTCTGTGAGCAGTTTCAAATTCAATTAAGTGATAATTTTTTCAAAATGCCAGGTCTGAAGCGTCTTGGTTGTGTGTTTCTTAGCTTTCACTGAAGTTTGGGCAGTTGAAATAATTTTCAGTTTGCTCCATTAAGAAGATTACTATGGCTGAGTAAATCTTTTATTGTAGTGTAAAGTACCAAAAAAAAAATAGGACTTGATGATTAAGGCAGCCGTAGCTCTGTTCTAATTCTTTAAAATTCAGACCTCTGTAAGACGAATTATCAAATTTGTTCGATTCTCTTCCCTTCTTCCTCCTTCCCTTCATCTCTTTTCCATTCATCACCACTCCCCCAATAGATAAAAGTTTTAATAGACTGTCCAAATTTTTCTGTTTTTCTGCAGTACTTCCTAAATCATGTCATTTTTTTTTTCTACAGAATGAATGCTTTAATTCATGCCATCCAAACTTCAGAATCTTTTACCTCAACTAAAGCGAAAAATTGCCAACATCTGTTCAAAACCTGGTCCCATTTCTCTGCTTTCAATCAGAAATTGTACTCATTTAGTTTAAATGTAAATTGCATGCCTCAAAAAACATGCTTTAACTAAGTTTGTAATAAGTTCAATATTTTAGAAAAATGCATAACTGGAGTATATATACACTGGAGAGGGGAATTCGAAATACAGCATTAATTACTTGTGGAATAAGAATAGCAGCAAATTTTGAGTGACATGATGCATCAGAAAACAAAATATTTTTTTACTGAATGCAACCAAGGTCGTTGTCTGATTTGATGTCTAGAATTTTTAAACTGGACTCAGCTGGGTTGTTTTGTGATTTTTATTTTTCTTGAAGGCAAGTTTCATGAAAATGTTTTGCATATGCTTTTTCAGACTGAAGTTCTATTGCACAAAAAAATGACTCACAAGTTTGTACTTCATGGCTCTCTTATCCTGTTTGCAGGTTTTGGCTTTGGCTAACATCTAGGATAACCAGTAACTCATAATTATTTGAGAATTAGTTGCAAATGAATAATAATAAGAAGATAAACAACATGGAAAATTGAAAAGTTGTCTTGAGCAGAGAACAGTTCCTACTACTTTCTAATTCTATCTTAACACTTTCCATCCCCTGATGTGGTTCCCATATGTTTATGGATCAAAACTGTTGACTTCATTAAAATTTGGATTGTCTTTTTGTAGTAGCACCTTAAAGAGTTTTTCTCCTTATTGTGAGTAATACAGTAAGTGGAGGAAATTTTCCACTGATTCTTTTCTATGGCAGATCCTCTAGCTCGCATCCAGATGCTATAGTTTTATCCTATTGGCAGTAGTGCAAGTGTCTTGGCTGTGACCAAAGGTCTCAAAATTGCAGAGACCAGAAAAGAATTTGTGAGGTTTTGTGCAGTCAAATTTGGCAGAATCTGTTATCAAATTTCCATGAAGTTATATGTACAAATGTCTGCAATGGAACTTTGCAGTTTCTGTTTTCTCTTCTTTCTGTATATATGTGCTCTTACAACTATGTTTGTTATTAACAGTTGGTTTTGGTTGTTTTTCTTTTTTTTTTTTTTTTTTTTTTTTTTTTGGCTGCTATACTTTTCAGCTAAAAACCTGCAAAAAACAGGGTGAAAGAGACTGGAAAGAAGAAACAATACAAAACACAGGTCTCCCTAAGAGTGTTTCTTCCGATTGGTTAGTAAGTGAAAACATTTATTTTGAGATAATCTCATCCATGTACTCATCAAACTGAAAAATGTTTATACTGGTTACCTGAGATAATTAACTTGCATTTTACAAAGCTTGCACAATTTCCTCTTGCTGTATATCTAGCTACTGATGCAATCAAAAAATATTTGAATTTCCTCACTGAAGTGGCAGTAAGAGATCTGATATCATACGAAGAAATGTAGAAGAAAAGTTTGATACCGATAAAATGTGAATTCTTACAGTAAACAAAAAGTCCTGTACCCAGGATGGAAAAACCCCAATTATGAGTAAAGGCTGGGGGCTGACAGGCCAGAAAGCAATCGGCAAATCGAACATTATCTGGTGATATATCTCCACAGCAGTGCAAATTTGGGATGCGTTAACATGACTGTAGTCGTCCAGTTGAGTAAAGTGATTCTTTGCCTCTCTTTGGCAAGACCAAATCTTACCTCTTTCTGAGACCAAATCTAGAGTCTAATATCCTGTCTTCACCCTTAACTCCATGACTACAATAACATGGACACATTGGAAGAAGTCGAGGGGAGACTTGAAAAGATGGATAGGAACTGAAGCACATGGTGTATGAGGGGAGGCTGAAAGAGCCAACTTTGTTCAGTATGGAGAAGATTTGAGGAGATCTTATCTAAACCTACATAACATGAGAGTGCAGAGAAGGAAGAACTAAAATCTCCTCAGAGATGCGTAGCTGAACAATGAGTGATGACAGACACATGATACAATGTGGGAAATTCTTATTTGATACGTGAAACAAATTACTTGCTATGAAAATGTTCAAACACTGGAATGGGTCACCCAGAAAGCTCTCAAAATATCACAATTAATTGAGCTGCATAAAATGATACACAGCCTGCCAACTAGCTGTGTTGCTAGACTGAATATAAAGCACTGTAGATTAAGCAAATAGAAATAATTGTAGACAGGGCACCAAAAGAATATTACACAGGATAAATTCTCAGCTCTTTTGTAAACCTATTTTACGAACTTCACAAACTAGTGATATAGTAGCATCATCAACAACCAAGTACGTAGAGACCCCTAATTAAAAGGAGAATAACTGGGATGGAAAATAGGCAGACAAGCAGCCCCTTCTCTATTTTCCTTATGGGTTCAATTTAGTTGCCTAACTTGCTACTTGACAGAATTTTGGTTTTACCTATTGTTCTCCAGAACTAGAAGGTTTCAGATCTCCTGTCCTGATGCACTGTGCCTGTCAACCCCACATATACACCTCTGATAATTCTCAGCATTACAAATGTCATATTATTTAGGTAACTGAAATGTATCTCATGTGTCTGCCTTTGTAATAAAATTGTTTTGGTATCCACAATTAGCTGTACACTCACTTACCATGACCGCATTTTGTTAGGCTCTTTGCAAAAGCAATTCCAGACCAGTTAAGGAGGAGGAAGCATATTGCTACTGAACAAATGTCTAGTTTATCACAGGAATGTTGTCAAACAAAAGTTTTGGAAGAGGTTCTGAGGGAACAAATAGAGCTGCTTTGAGATGTTTGTTGGGAGTGCCTTAGGGGACAGCAAGAGTTTAAAAAGTTCAAGATTTATTTTGTCATAACAGTGAGTTTGAGAGAGAATCCACAGAAAGAGATGTAAGCTGAGAAGAAGTCAGGATGATGTTGTTCCAATTCAGCAAAGATGGGTAAGTCTATAAAAAGAGAGGTGATGTGTAGTTCTTCCTTCTTTCAAAGGTCTCAAAGGTCTGGTACTATCTGTAGTATCTGTATCTCTTTAAAACACACATTAGTCCATCGAAAGAGAAAGACATATGATCCACTTAGATGGCAGCCGTATGCTCCTGACAGTCAGATACTTTTCTCAGTCTCAAGTATTGCAAATACCACACTTTGTGAAGTTAAGAAAGACTTCAGAAAATAAGTTGAGGGAAGTATCTAGGCAAGACCATAAAAGCATTTGTGAAAAAGGAAACTTAAAGAGTCAAGAAGCTATCTAACTGGATGGAAGTTTTCGGGAACTTAATGGGTAACTAGAAGATAAAAGGTGCCTAATTGGATGGAATATTTATTTCAATCAAAGAATCCGATTTATTAAAGAGGCATCAAGGAGAACCAGAGTGGTTCCTTGTAAGGACTAATATAGAAATCTTCACCAGCATCTTAATTAATAAAAAGTTATGTGTGAGATCCTTTGGCCACACTTGAAGCATGTTAGATAAGTGGAATTCTTTGAAAATCATCATATTGCATTCTGTGAAAATGCGTTTATGTAAGCAGTATACACAGTATTTTTCATGCATATGGGCTGCTTGAAAACATTTTACCAGCTTTTCAATGTAATACCCAAAGAGACAAAAATTCTGTATTATAATAGTTGCACTGGTAAGAATGCTATAAGGCACCATTCACCAGATAGCATAGAAACAAGAAACATGACCACCATTTCTAACAAAATGTGAAAAAGTTACAATAGATTTCTTAGGGTATACATGGTACCCATCATTGATGTTACTGTAATAATTTCATGAAGTCAAGGATATTCTATAGTTTGAATAACAGTGCACTCTGATGCAAATATTTTAAGTAACTGGCAATTACTCATATATGGAGTCTATTATTAAGAAAGAAAATTTTAAAAAATCATACAATTTGTCCCAAATAGAAGAAAAAAAAATCACACTATTTCTTGAAAGAATGTACTTCAGCATACTGAAGTGTCAAAGTACTACGTACTGATACACCATCCTTCCAAAATTCAAGAAAAGGCTTGGACTGACCACGTTGTTTCCTTCCATTCCACAGAAAAATAAGTGGAAACAGCTTTGAGGACGGAAATATCCACAGGACTGTACTCTTAGCAATTCCTTATTTGATCTCATGATAGAAAACAGAGTGTAAACAGAAATCATGCTGGTAGAAACAGGAATATGAAAGTGATGGTTCAATAACAGCCTATTGAGATTTGTGTTCAGTTCAGCACCTACTCTCAGATAGTGTCAACTTTCTATTTCAGTTGTTGTGAGACAGGCAGCAGGTTCAAAAGAGCTGTAAGGAAAAATCCATTAATTGCTAAGAGTTCAGACAATAATTAAATTACTGCCACCTTTAACAGAATCCTTACACACCAGTACTAGAAATTATCCCATTTCTGAATATGAATTCCAGTGACAGACACTTCTTTGGATAAAGTTTCTTTTCCAAGAAAATGCTGTTTTGTTAAGACTAAATTGTTTTGTGAAGAGGGTTCTAATTCAGCACATCCAGCTAAAACATTGGCATTTGATGGAATTTGGCCTAACAAGCATGTTTATCTCCAAAATCTGAATGAATTCTTGCCAGCTTGGTGGGAATCCTTCTCATTGTGCAGACACCCACCTCTTAGTAAGGATGAGACTCACCTGGGATGGAGATTCATTTGACACAATGAAAAAAAAAAAAATAAAAGAAGGGACCAAAGCCATTTCAAGGGAGATCTTCATGTAGGGCAGAAATAACAATAGTGAGGATAGAAAGAAATTTTGCACACACCTTCATTCCCACTAAGACAATGTCACCCTATTACTAATGTCTGAGGTTGTCTTGGTTTATACGCTTCTACGAGTACAAGAGCTGCCTGAGCAGTTCTTAATCACTAAAGGATTTGGGCTCACAGCCCTCTGGAGAAGTGTTATCTTCATTTAAGTGTTGAAGGAGTGAAGTGTAAAATAGAATAGCAGCAGTTTTCATGTCACAGATCTTGCTCTTTCCCTCCCACTAAGCAGAACAGTGACCCTCCATCTTCTGGTGCCATGGGGCCTTGGAGGAGCCTTTCTGTATGATATTCATGGTATGATGTCCTGCCTTTTCCACCATGGGTTGCAAGGGTTGCTCCTTGTGAGAATCCTTCTTTGTTTTTTGGCTCAAAGCTTGCTTCCTGAGGTATTTCTTGTGATAAGACTCTGACTGATTTGTTGAGGAGGCAACTGATGGGTGCTACCGTGTGACAATGGATATCGCTTTGGGAACATTTGAAAGCCCCTTCCCCCAGAGCTGTTTGCCTCTGGAAGAGAGTGCTCAGGAGTGTTCACTGGCAGAAGATCTGGCCTGTGACAAAACAGCCCAAGCTTGGTATGGGAAAATTGGGGAATGATAGCATCGTGTTCTGTGAAAAACAGGATGCAGATGAGCATCCCTGCTTCCTCTTATCTGCTGGCAAGGCCCGGAAGTTTGGAACAAAGGAGTTTCTGCTGAGATCCCAGAGCCAGAAGCTGCCACTCCAAGGAGAGCTGACTCAACCACTTTGGATTTGAGCTGTTACTCCAAAGAAAGCTGACTTGACCACTTTGAAAGCATTGAAAAGGGGCCATCATTGCCATGGTCGTCATCATCATCGTCGTTGTTGTCAACAGAACAATGAAAGGAGAGGGTGTTTTAGAAAAAGAAAGGGAGAGATTATATATGTTTGTGTTGCACTTTCATGACAAATACCAATGAATGTTACAAGTTAAAAATTCACACACCAATTGAAAAAAAATAAAAAGTTCATATCAGCTTGCACATTATGGACCTCACTGAAGCACTGAGATGTACAGCTTACTTCTGGTACTCACAGTGCTGCCTTTCCTAACTGTTCACTGGATATTAACAACACTTACATTTTAAGGAGCTATTTACTCATTCACAGCAAAATTCGCAGCTTTCCAGTTTTCTAGATCAACCTTGGCAGGATCCTTCAGGCCAAACTACTTTACTATTCATTCTGCCTTGCTCGTGAGGTGACTCCAGGCTATGTTGAGAGCTGCCTAGTTGGCATGACAGAGAAACATACTTCAGTGGACACTGATCTTTACAAATGCCTCTGGTGTGTCTCTGTCTCTGCCAACACAGTTTGGACAGCTTGCATGAGGGATTCATCCAAGAGTAAGCCCTGTGCATGTAAGCACATATGGAAGACTGCCCTCCAAACGCAGGATCCTGGTATGACTGCAACCAACTTTCTGTAACAACCATTTGGCATCCCACCAAGAGTGCCCACTGTTAGGTGCCCATTAACAGTGAAGAGTGGCATATGTGACTCTTGGTATAGAGCTGAAAAGTAGGTATGGATAGGTAAAGGAAGAGCCATTTGTGACCATAAGAGCAGTAGGGCAAGGGATTTCTGCTGTCACCATTCAGTCCAATGATCAAGAGACCATCCTGCACCTGGGTCAGGGCAATCCCAAGCACAAATAGAGGTTGGATGGAGAATGGCTTGAGAGCAGCCCTCAGGAGAAGGATTTGTGGGTGTCAGTTGATGACATCAACAAATCAACATGAGCCATCAACACGAGCCAGCAATGTGCACTTGCAGCCCAGAAGGCCAACCATATCCTGGGTTGCATCAAGAGAAGTGTGACCAGCAGGTCGAGGGAGGTGATTCTGCCCCTCTACTTTGTTCTCGTGAGACACCAACTGGAGAACTGCATCCAGTTCCAGGGCTCCCAGCACAAGAAGTACATTAAGATGTTGGAGCAGATCCAAATGAGAGACACAAAGATGATCAGAGGGCTGGAACACTTCCCCTACCAGGACAACCTCAGAGGGTTGGAGCTCTTCACCTTGGAGAAGGAAAGGCACTGAGGGGAACTTATAGTTCCTTCCAGTACATGAAGGGGGCCTATGGGAAGTCTGGGGAGGGACTTGTTATAGGGGCAAAAGGATTTATGATTCTATGTAGGATGCCATTGTCAACCAGATTTTTTCTGTGCTATAATGTCCAAAGATTGAATATAATATGAGAAGAAATTAATTTGGATTTCTACAGATCATAGAATCATAGAATGGTTTGGGTTGGAAAAGACCTTTAAGATCATCCCCCTGATATAGACAGAAACACCTCCTTGTAGACCAGGTTGCTTAAAATCCCATCCAGTCTGGCCTTGAATTCTTCCAGGGAGAAGTAGTATCCACTACTTCTCTGGGCAACTTGTTCCAGTGTCTCACCACCCTCACTGTAAAGAATTTCCTCCTAATATTTAGCCCAAATCTACCCTCTTCCAGTTTAAACCGTTTCCCCTTGTCGTGTTGCTACATGCCCTCATAAAAAGTCCCTCTCCAGCTTTCCTTGTAGGCCCCCCTCAGGTACTAAGATTCCTTCAGAGTCTACTCTTCTCCAGGCTGAAGAGCCCTACCTATCTCAGCCTGTCTCAGTACTTTGATTTAGCATATAAAGAATAACTTACATTTTGTCACTGGTGTATATGTTTAGCAAGATCAAGGCTATCTTTCCCAGTTTGCAGGAAAAATGCATTTTATGTTTTGAAAAGTCTGCTCAGCATATCTGTCTTCAGGTAAATGATTTAACCTTTAGCCATCTGGTAGCTGGAAGTAGAAATGTTCAAATTTCTATGCATGTTGGAACCACAGATGCAAATATTGCAAAGTATATCCTCAAAAGTGACTTTCACCATTTTGGAAATTACCTGTTTGCTGGAAGTTGTTCCACAGCAGGACATCGTGAGTTGAAGTTGTACTGTCAGTGCTTGAGGAAAATTTTTGATTGGCCACCAATAAGACATTTCATTAAAAACAGGTGAAAACAAACAATCATCATGGAATTAAGTAAGGTAGATATTTCACTGATAAGCAGCTCTTCCTTTCTTGCTTGACTAATTACACCTGCGTGTCCTGCACTCATGTTAAGGTTTCACAGAGAAAGAGAACATCACAGAGACAGAGAAAATCTATCAGAATCACTACTGTTAGCAAAGGTTTTATCATGTCTGTACTGTGTGTGCTCTGTGATCATTCTCATCATTTGGATTGGTATCTCTAGCTTACCGAACATTTTTTGCTACCAGAATTCCCTTCCCACTCATTCCATGAATAATTTCTGTACTTGTCCCCTTGTGTGTCTCTGTCTTGCCCTCACAGCTAAATGCTTAACAGGTGAGTTACATGGTAATTTTACAGAAGAGTGTAGAAAGCAGTGACGTACATCCTCTAGCAACAGGGTGACTGTGGAAAAGGTCGTGTATACAGCAGTGGAAATAAACAATTTTGTCTTCATTACTTCGTTGTGGCTGTGTTGAATTGTAGTCACTGTCTGATAATTCTGAAATTTATTCTAATAGATTTTGTATAGCTGGAATAGCATCTCATTGTGTCGTATAATATTCCACAAAGAAAGACTGTGCAGTATAATAGTGTTTCAACCAGTGGTGTCCTACATGATAAGAGTTCTCCTATGAGAGGCATTATCCCATTGCTTTCTTCAGTCTGGCTTTTTTGTCTCTCATTTATTACCATTTTGTTATAACAGCAACAGAGATGTTGCTTTTCAAACTCATTATCATTGTTGTTCCTCAGCACTTCCCAAATGGAACAATAGCAAGATAGAACACCATGCCTCCATTTCCCTGATAATCACTTTCTCCAAGGAAACAGGTTTCAAATTCATGTTGATAATGAAGGTACTATTTGTCTACAGCTAAACTGGCAAGTCTTTTTTTCTCTCTTTTTCTTCTTTTCTTCTTCTTTTTTTTTTTTTCAACACAGTCTTTGTGTTTTCCAGGTCACTGAAAATGGGACACAATGCTCTGAGTTATGTGCCCTACTGAGTGGAACTGTTTTGTTCACATGCACTGATTTTCCCTTTGTAAAGAAATAAAAAATGTAATCAGGAAAACACATAAGTGAATGTTTTTATTCTGTGCTCTACATTTAACAAAACAAACACGTTACAGGCATCCTCTATATCTGAAATATTTCATGGACATGGTCAGGTGCTGATATTTCTATTTTGCCATGGTATTTAATCATTTTTATTGCACTACAATACTAATGTTTGTATGAATCTGCTTTATTTATGTAATGACACTCTAATGTTGGAGTGTTCTCCAAAGAAAACTTATTTCTTTATGAGTGCTTTCTTGGCATAAAAAATGCTTTTCTTGTATTATTCTAATATTTCTAATATTAATTTAAAGAAAGTTTTATGAAACCATGTAACATCAGAGAAATAAACAGAATCAATTTCAAAATCTGCATTAAAGGATCCAGAGGAGCAATATGTGTTTTGCACAGAAAAACAGTGAATAAAGAAGAAATGAGGTGAGGGCAATTTTCAGAAGGCAAATGTAGGTTATTTTCTAAAAATCTTTGAATTTAACTGAGTACTCTAAAACCAAGTTTTGCTTAACCTTGATGCTATTATTCATTAGTAGTTGTAGCAGTATTAATAATAATTTACAAATATATAGTTCATCATGTCTTGGCTACTTTTCGTGTTTTCTTACACTTTCTCTCTATCCACCTCTTTGATCCTTCTTGCAGTGCAAGCTTCTCATTCAAGCCTCAGTTGTCTTTTTGTGTCCACCTTTGTGTCCATCCTTTTGTGATATGTGCTGAAACACATAACAGAGAACAGTAACCTGGCCCAACTGTAGGAAAACCTAATAGTGTGGGCTATTACTAGAATTGACCAAAATAACCCAGATATGTAGTCCACATCAGAGGAATTAGCCCAGCTCCCCACAGTGACAAAGACTTTGGTTCAACCCAGCCCAACATGTTTGCATGGGTCCATTTCCAGGAAGGGACCAGTCATCCATTTAAATGCTTTACTATAGCAATACCAGAGTGCATAGTACTTTGCAGTACTGAAATATACATTCATCACCTGATTCCCTCGACTTGGGAGCATACTTTCCCTTGTAATTCAGAGGCAGAATGCCACCTTTCGAAGCACTCACAGCATTGCCTCTAGAATTTGGATTTTTTTGGAAGCCTTCCAAGCAATTTCAAATCAAGCCTTGAGCCTGCCAAGCATAGGAAATAAGATGAGTTTTCAGCCTCAAGTAGCTCCTCTGTCAGTTTCCAGAACTGCATATTCTCCAATAAATACATGCATGCGACTCACGTGGCAGGGAAAGTTTTATAGAATCATAGAATGTTTCAGGTTAGAAGGGAACATAAAGATCACTGGAATGCAGAAGTGTGGCAAAACAATAAATTAAATATATGTCATTAACAATCATCACCTACAGAGGGTATCCTTTATCATTTGCTGCGAATCTTTGATGTTTAAGCTGAGATTTAGGACAAACTGCCTAACCTTATGTTTTAATTCTGGACACGCTTCAGTTTCTAGAGTTCTCCTGAGGCGCTTCAATGCGGAATCTCTTTGATTCACTGCAAAATGAAGTTTGACATATCTTATTATGAAAAAACACTTCATTTGAAAATGTACAGGGTAGCTCTTGGAAAGCAACAGCAAACTCAGAAAACCTTGTCAACAACGTAGCCCATCTATAAATGTAACTGACAAAACCAAAGTAATACTTCCTATTAACAATAAGTTTGCAAATATCCATGAATTGAATATGTGAAGGCAGTCTTGCTATAAGACCATTAGCTGGAAATGGCTGAGAATTTAGAAATTTACTATGCTGTCTTGAAATCACTTACAGAGAATTCGGTGGTCTGATTCGCTGTTAATAACAGCCACACACACTTCTCTTTGTTGCTGTGGGAGAAATATAGGTAGAGTATTTATGCAGTTGGTCTCATGGTACCAGCTCCTCTGAGTCAGCCCAGAAGACATTTTACCAGTGAAGTGTCTGAATCCCAGGCTGCAGGAAAACAGCCTGTCAAAACCTTCTATCCATCTTGTCACTCTCAGCTGAATATTATCATTTATGTGGAATCAGTGAAGTAATGACCCTTCACAAAAGCCTTGAAATTAACTTTACAGCTTTATTTCCCCTTCTTTTTTGTTCATTGCTTTTCTCTTTCACTCCTATCTGCAATGGCATCTTATACACCAGGACAGGGCTGACGTTGCCTACTCTATAAATCAAAGTGTTAATTCATCCAAACCAGATTTTCTGAGCAGACTCTGGTATGTCCTTATCTTTTTCATTTCTCTTACACAAAACTGTAAAACGCCTTCCTTGTTTAGCTCTACATATTCACTTGAGTGAAATATTAATGGGGTCCTCAAGAGTATGTTGGGAAAAAAAAAAAAAAAAACACAAAAGGAAAAAAACACACAAAAATTGGACACTCTTTACCTGTATGTTTTTATTGTTTAAATTTGTGAAATGAGACTGTCAGCCCTTTCAAATGGAAATGCCATTAATAGAGAATGCAGGGGTGCATGGGGTACCAGAAGTAAGTTCAGTCCTCACAGCTTTCTCATCACCCCCAGCACCATAACGTCCTCTTGGTGCTGTTGAGGCTTACTTGTGCTTGGAAGGCATCACAGTGATATGCAGATGGAGGGAAAGAAACCAGAATCCTCACCGCCTCAGCCCACCTCCACAAAATCTCCAGATAACTCCCATTTTTTCCATTCCCCCCCACAAAAGACTCTTTAAATCAGCTTGATCCCACCAAAAATATTGCTCCACGGAGGGATTTTTGTGTATTTCTGAATTAGAAAAAATATGAATGCAAATTTTACTTAATACACAGAAAGGAGGCAGTAGGTTCATTTCAATATTCTGTTTGACAAATGCTTGAAATGCTCCCCAGTGCGCTGATGAGATGCAGGTAAATACCTGTGCAGGATAAGCTATCCCATACTGCTGCTGGGATAAGTACAAGTGAAGGCAGCTCATACTGCTCCTTTCAAATCAGTGCACGTGTACAGCCTTGTAAATTGTGACATCTGTACCACGTTGCCAAGTGGCCTGACCACAGCTCATTGATTCACCTGTCCTCCACTCAGGTAGAAGTCCATTAATTAACTTACCTGCCAACTGGACAGAAACATTTAGTGTATTCTTCCCACTCCAGCTAGAAATCTAGATTTTTAATATTAAATCCAGCTGGCTTAGCAGTCACATGGCAACGTAGCAATTTTTTCTTATTCTCACTCACTTTCATGCATGTAAATGAGGATGTGAGTGCGTGCAGATACAGAAGTCTGACAATTATCTCATATTCTATCTTCTTGACAACGAAGTCATTCAGAAATGCAGCTCCACACAGGTAACAGTACGTTTGAAAGAAACACAATAATAAAGCTTCTTTTACATAATGTCATCTCCTTTGTAAGTGAGCTGAAGGAGCTCACTTATTATTATTACTATTTTTCAGACTGTATGCAAAGAGACAGATAAAGTATGAATGTGTTGCACTCTAATGAGGGCAACAAGAGATGAAAGCAGGAGTAGGAAGGGCAAGAGGATGAACAAATTTTCCTTTCATTGTTGAAAGGAAATCATTACAAATATTTGGGAAAATGTGCTGAATAAATCATCTTATAAATGTGCTTTAAATCATCACAGCTAGTGGCTATACAGGAACTAAAAAAAAATAGTAATTGGTAGTTTTAACTGAGTGTTCAATTAATAGGATTTAGAGTAATAGGTGTTGCCATCTGCTCCACCTACAGCTGTTTTAATCTCAAGAAGAGAGATGCTCTAACCCCTGTCTGCAACAGCATGTTGAAGAATTTAGAAGGTGTGCTTTGCTGCTTGTAAATGGCCTGTCTGTCTTTGGAGATGTGCACAGGTGAATAATATCTGTAGGAACTGATAAAAGCAGCTCACCAAGATAAAGTGTTCTTACATTTCTGTCATGTCAAAAGCATCTGCTTCCATCTTAAATAAACCATTGAATGAATATTCTCATAGAGCACTACTGAAGCATGCAATACAGCTTCACTAAAAGCCTTCCACTGCCCTCCAGATACACTTAAGAAAATAACTCTAAATGAAAGGATGGTACACACAATAGCTAAAGGGAATGCAATCACATTCACAGAAGATGGAGAAATCATAAGCAGCCACCTGCATTTCTGGAAAGTCCTTGGGCCCTTGCTATTGGCAATTCCAGCAAAATGTTTCACAGCATACACCCCAGCCTGTTCCCAAAGCTTTCAGACTGATCCACAGGCTCTGGCTCATGCTGCTATTGTGACAATAACCTGTCCCTATGAAAAGTGCTTACTTAGGACTGTTAGAAAAAACAGTAGTAGTCCTGCAATTCTTTCACAGCAAATGAAGTGTAGCTTTAAATGCCACAAAAACTAGCCATGGGAGAGCAAAGTGATAGGTGCCCCAGATGTTCTGTATGTGTCAGGGAAAACCTGCTGGTTAGCCCAGATGCTTGTACAGAGAGCATGAGTTCAGTTTTCACTTGTGCCACAGAACACAGGGAAAATGTCCTAAGACCACTGTTCTGTCACTGGGAAGAGCTGGTTTTAACTAGGTTTGTATGATACTGTCCTTCATAACATTTAGAAAGCACTCTAGTAGTCAGAAGCAAGAAAACACAATTAGCTTCTTAAGAGATCATCGGTAGGAACATACCATAAAATCACAGAATGGCTAGGATTGGAAGGGACTTTTAAGATCACTGAGTTCCAAGCCCTTGCCATGGGCAGGATTGCCAAGCACTAGCTCAGACTTCCCAGGGCTCCATCCAACCTGGTCTTGAACACCTCCATGAATGGAGCATTCACAGCTTCTGTGGGCAGCTTGTGCCAGTGCTTCACCACCCTCTCATTGAAAAACTTCCTCCTGATATCTAACCTAAATATCCCCTCCTTTAGTTTAAAACCATTCTACCTTGTCCTTGTCTGAGCAACTGAGCACTGTCAGTACCACAGGAATTCTCTCCCACCCATCCTAGCTAAAGTGCTGCTGGCCACAACTCTTCCAATGGGTTTTGCTCTGTAACATCTTGACTATTTGACCCTCCAGCTCCACAACAGAGCCTGCACTGAAGCATCAAACACCATAATCTTAAAACACCAACATGTCAAATTCTTCGTAAAGGATGTGTAGGTCAGAGGTAATTTTTTAAAAACTCTTTTCTTTCTCTATGAATAAGACCTGGATTTTTCAAGTGTGTAAAATCCTGGAGTAAAGGCTCTTCCCAGGGTCTTTTTCTCCTGTAGAGTTACTACCTCCTCAATAAGAAAAAAAGTGCTCTTGTTTGAGGCAATGGGGGGCATACTGAGCTTCCCATCCCCTCTCTTAAATGCTCTGCCTTTCTTTCCCTGAAAAACCCTGTTGAAAAGAGTGCATTTCTTAGAGTGAAATTCAGAGAGAAGGACTAGAATAGCTTCCTGCAGGCAGTTGCCAGGTTGATATATCAAAGCGATATTGCTTTCTGAATTGAGTGGCACCAATCAGCAGGAACTGTCAGTCTGTGGATATAATAACTGTGGTGCCAGTCATCAGGAATCTAAATGAAAGTTTCAGCTGTTCTTGTGTATTTAAAAGTGCTGTTGGCTCAGGGAGGAGAAGAGAAACAGGGAGGGGGAAGAGATTGGCTGTCAGTGTGAGGGTAAGGATGGCATAAGAATTTGGTAAAGAACAGAGTACCTGGATTCTCCTCCCAGTGTAGTGCAAGAGTTACACAGCTGAAGTCTTGGCATGAAATACATTTCACATCTGTGCCATCTGTAACTGCAAAACCTGTTAACTGTCTTTCTGAGAGCGGGTGAACATTTGTACAAAACTGTCACATCTGCCATGCTGACATCCTATCCAACCACTTCCCTGGACTCCAGTCCAAATATAGATCCCCGAAATCTCTGCTTGGCTGCTGGCTGGCTCTATCAATGCCAGAAACCTGCAGACATCTGATTTTTTAAAGTTCCTCAGTTCTCACCCAGACAGTGACACAAACTCCCCTGGAGTCCACAGACCAAGTGCCCCAGTGCTCATCCTGCTGGGGGACGCGGCCTGAGCTGGGTAAGAAACAGGATGTTCATGTGGAGCCAGAGAGGGAGGACTGGGCTTCTGACTCCTGCTTCCAGCACTGCTTCAACCACAGTTCCACATCCAGACTGCTCACTACAGTATTTGAGGCTGCCCCTCCTGAAAGAGGTATGCGTTTTCTCACCTCTCTTATACTGCAGCTCTCAGTTCTATGATAGTGGAGATATTTTGCAGGTTTAGGATTGATAGAAATGACCAAATAAAATGAGTGCTGTAATGAACTGAATCATCCTTCCAAGAGGGAACCACGGTTTTGGGATTGGTGCTTTTTAAATTGAAATTTAGTATGTGAAACATATTTTATTTGAGCCCCATTTTTAAAATATTCTGCACTTTAAACCTGAGATAAACCATGATATCCATGCAGCATGTGTGAATGACGAGTGAGGTCACAGTATTGATTCAGTTTTCCACTTACATTAGTATGACTCACCAGGGAGAGGAAATCTCAGATAGTTGCAGTACAGGTATGGTAAACAGGTAAAGATTGACTTTTCTGGACTGCACAAGTGAGCCCTCATTCATAAAGATGCTAACGTGATAAAAAGTTTATTGACAAAGGCATAAAATCTCAGCTTCATTTCTGCCCTCGAATCCTCAGGCTGCAGATCTCTGACTTCCACCTAACTTCCATAATTGTCTGGAAACTCATTTTCCTGCTGAACTGTGCAAAAATCCCCCCCTCTTTTAGAAAGTGCAATGGTACTGTACGTGACATTAAAATTCCTAATCTGAGGATTCTATGAGAGTAAGACTTCCCACCCAAATGTGGAGACCAGAGGAGGGCCAGGAGCCTCCTGGAAGCCTTCCTTAATGTAATGAAAGTATCTGTTGTTCAGCCAGCTACCATACGTACAAAAGTACATATTCTACTTTTAATAACATTTGTCTTTTGTCCACTTAAATAATGCAAAGTTGAAATTGAAATACCTAATGAAAATAAAAATAATTTAGAATAAGTTTTAAAACAGATATTAAAAAAATGCATTCTTTCTCTTTCCAAAGTTCCAGCAATGAAAATGATAATTTATTTTGTCTATGGAGTAGGATTAAGTAGACCTTTTAAACATAGCTTCTTTCCCTCAGAAAGATATGGGTAAAGGTAGTATGGGTCTGATTTATCAATTTACCATAGCACAGTCTCTAAGAAATGGTAACCACCAAAAAAGTGATTACCAGTCAGAAAGGATATGTAATATTGATTTTGAAGATGCATTCAGGTTAATCAGATATGACTGCAGAATTTCCTACCATCTGTCCCTTTGGGGAGTGCTCTGCAGCAGAACTGAAGATACATGGCAGATCTCATGCTCAGGCTCTTCAGGCTGTTTTGTCCTCCTGGATGTTGTCAATTGCATTTGCATTTCCTTTTGTTCTCAATATTTTACACTCTGGTATCCAATGAGGAACAGATTCCTGAGCATAAATCCTGTGGCTGTGCTACAGGCAGATAGTTTCTCTCCCAGTGCATCATCAGCTGTCCTACAATACTGGATTTCTATTAAAAGGATTTTATCTAATGTTCACTGTACCTTCAATAGATCTTTTGCAGATTCATTACATCCTCTGCAACTGTTAGAATAAGAAAGAATTATCAAAGGCATTCAGAACTGTTTTCCATTAAATAACCTAAATTAAATTGACCTCACTAAAATGTTTATGAGATTGTTACCCAAGAAGAAGGCAATACTTCAATACTGAAGAGTTGGAAAATCAAACTAAAAACATCCAAAACAGAAGCAGTGTGCCAATATTTGGTAGTGGCAGTAATTAACCCTGATTACAGAGAGAGTATAATAACTTTCATTCTGTGAACAAAATTTATGTCTTTTGTTATTGACAGTTCTACTCAAAAACAGTTCTTTCATGAGTATTATTGATTCCTATTATCTGTTTTTTACCAGGTAAAAAGTTAAAATGTAACTTTATAACTATAAGGAATATTTGTAACCTGAAATTTTCACACTCGGCTTTACTTGGAGTTTATGGTCTTTGGCTTCATGAATGGGATGAACCAGAGAGACCTAAATATAGTTAAATTATTCAGAGAAATTAAAAGACAATGTTTTATTATTGATAAATGTACATTACATTTTAAGTTCTTGTTTCTTGCTTATTTTTAAACTACTATATTTTCATTCTCACTCATTATCTTTGAATCTGAAAGCTTATCAGATAGAAAGTATCTATAAGTAATCAATTAAATACGAGGGGATTTGGAGAAAAAAAATCCCTGACAACTTCATAATTGCTGATCACAGACCTTTGAGCACGTCCCTGCGAAGAGTCAGACCTGGGCTGGCACAATGAGATGACACTACAGCTGCATCATTGTCTTGAAGTTCCAAAGTCGTTATGCTTTTATATGTCAGGTTGGTACTCTATAAACCAAATTCCAAGCTTAAGAGTGCAAGAATCATATTTAAACATCACAAAATTAGGACCAATTAGATAGTAAACCAGCATATCCAGTTAGTTCACTGTCTTTATATATTTGCTCGCCCATGATTTCCTCCTTGAGTCCCTTGATGTTTTGAAAGGCACAGACCTAAAAGATGCAGGGACTAGTTCAAAGAGTATAATTCTTACAAGCAATTTCCATGTTTTTCATTGATACGATACTCCCTTCTACCTTTAGCTGAACATTTAGCAATATCTTAGCTAATTTTGCACTTCCATTTGCCTACATGATTGATTTTCAGTCAGTAACCAAGCAAAATCCCCACACAGAAATCCTACCTCACCACAGTGTCTGGTCATGAGGAACAGAACTGCCCTCTTGCACTGTGAATGCTGCATAAGGCACTTTGTGAGGTTATTAGACAAGCACACAGGTAGACAGGCTGAGGTAGGCAGTTGGCTCCTAGAATTTTGATACGTTCAGCTGTCAACAGCCTTAATTAGGTGTGTTGGTGGAGAAATGTGGATTGCGTGGTGGGGCAGGGATGTTTCACATCCTATTTGAATTCCAGGAGTTTGTCCACTTTATACCTGTACTAGCTTTATATGAACCGCATGTCAGGGATACAGAGTTCAGCAGAAGGAACTTTGCAATTTAGACATATCTGGGTAGATAAAAATAATTTTTTAGCAAATGGTTTCATTGTGTAAGGACAGGTAAACTCAGTGACACACATCAGCTGTCTCCTGCTCTCTGTTACAGATGGCACTGTCACTGGTAGAGTGAATAGCTATGCTGAGTTAACCTCATCTGCCACTTTATATTATGGGCCCTGTGCGTAGTTCACAACTTTTCTGCTGGAGGACAACAGACAGCTGCCCCTGTGACTGCTGGCCCTAGGTGTGCAGCACTGGGCACAAGAGATGAGGCTACCCGTATAGGAACAGCACTGATACAAAGTGAGATGGAGGGATGAAGTGGACGCGGATAGGGATAAGGAAGAGGAGAATCAAGGAGGATGGGCAATAGGGATTTATCAAAAGGCATCTCAAAGAAGAGGCCTGAGGAAATTTGGGAGAGGGGTACTGGCAGCTACAGTGCTGCTTGCAGAGAGATCCTGAGAGTAAATGAGGCTCTAGACTGGAAGCTGGTAGCTGACCAGTAGGAAAGGGACTCAGAGATGGCATGGAGGGGTATGGGAAAGACTGGGACAAGGAACAAGGCTGTAAGTGTAGAACAGCCCTGCTATGGGGTAACACGTGGAAAGGAAGCCAAGACACTGACCTTGTACAAGACAGCAGATTTGGGCAGTGAGAACCAGCTCTGAAATGAATGTAGGAGTACACTATAGGTTTAAGTACGGGAAGAGGAATGCACTGTTTGAGAAGGATAAAAGCATGAAAAGAAACAGATGAAATAAAACTGTTGACTTGATATAAACTTTAATTATCTTTATCTTAAAGGGAACATACACTGACAAGATCTAAAGCCGCTCCACTTTGAGGTTAAAAGTTGCTAGGAGAAATGTAACCCTGCAACCAGTTGAAGCCATAACAGTTACTTTCCTATTTTCTTGGTTGGTGAAGGGATAATGTGACAGCTGCCACAAAGCATCTACAGTTATTCTAAGAAATGCCAAGAGGATATAGGACGATGTAGGAGTATGGGTGAGTGACAATAACTGTTCTTTAGTTTTCCTCCTGATCATGTCAAGGCTTTATGCTGGGCACCTGGTGCCATCTGTTTCCCTCCAGCTGTTCTCATCAGGAAGACTAGGTTAGCTTTGTTGCAGCCATGACCTGTGCACTGCTTTGCTACAGCCCACACTGCTCTGTGTGTGCTCTGTGCTTCTGTGAATGCTGTGATAAAACAAACTAGACTTAAGGTGAACTTCTAAAAAGGTTGAAAGTGTCAGTGTTGAGTTGCATGTAACATTCATACTTTACTTTTAACATCATTTGAAACACATAAAAATGTCAACCTGCTATCATCCCTAAGTCTCTACACGAGATTATATAGTGGTGTCATGCATTCTGAAACCAGAAAATACCAGTATAAGTGTGTGAGATGGACCGTGTTCTGAGATGACTTAGGTTTCTGATATAAATTCTATCAGTGCCTCTGTAACAAGCTGAAAGAATGGTTTGGGGATTAAGACAGTTTAAGAATAATCCTACCCCTATCCCTGACAGAAAATTCCTAGCAAAACCTAGATTAGTCATTGCACTAATCTAGGTTTATAAATGCTCTAAAAAAAAAAAAGAAAAAGAAAAAATAATCTTTCATACTTCAAACTGGCTGACCAAGTTAATAGTCAATTTAAACCTTAATCTGTATGCCTTTCTCCATGTATAAAATGTAGATAGTATCACCCCCCACAGCGCAAAAATAGTGAGTAAATAAAATTTAAAACAAGGAGCACCATAGGAAGATCGCCTGAGAACATCTGTGACTGTCACACAGAAGGGTTTGAGCAGTAGAGAGTAAATGTGTCCCTGGGCCATGCACTGTAATATGAGGGTAAAAAAAAAATGTACTGAGGAGCCACTCACCACTGAGTGCTGTCCACCCAGGGCACTGAGAGAGACAGTCTTGCAGAAAAAAAACGTGATGTGATCCTCAGTCAAACTGCCACAATTCACATTCAACAAGGGGAAAGCCAAGGCTGCATACAGGCAGAAATGCAGATAGGTATACAGAAAATTAAATTTTGTAGCTTATCAGTATTTGCATTACAAAATTACTGCAACTTTACTGGGCACCTTGTTTAAAACACAGCTGGAACAGATCTGAAGGGTATCTTTCAGTTAGTTTCTTTATTTTCCTTTAAAGATCCATTAACATTTTCTACACATAAATTCGGAATAAGCCACAAACACTTTAATGTGCTGTAATTGCCAACAGACCCTGTTGAAATGAACTTCTCACTCAGAAGTCAAATTACAACAGCACCAAAGTCATACTGGATAGCCATAAGAGGAAAATTTACATATTTTGGTGCTTACCATATCATCCTCATTATAATTTTGTCCTCTTGCATTCATCTTGACATTTTAGCATTACTCAGAATATATCATGGTGACCTTTCACATTACCAGAAATGCATGGAATATATTCCCTTACCCTGGATGCCACATCATTGTTCCTAGATTTCTCCACTCCCTTGCTTCTAATTTCTTCTATTCAGACTGACACAAACACGAGAAACAGAAGAGGAACAAGGGCCTCTGAGCTCATTCAGGGATATCATATATATGCAGTGAGGGAATGGACTACAACAGCCAACATCAGTGATAGAAAGAAATGTTCAGCTTGGCCTTGCTACAAGTTAGTGCACTCTTGCTTGATAATAGGTGCAGGCAGGACTCTACAACATTTCTGGTCCCAGATATTTGTCTTGCTGTAGATATGGATGGGGGCACATGTTGTTCTCATTTAAAAGTGGCAGGAGCTGCCATGGCAGCATGTACTATCACAGAGGTAAAGTGAAGTTTCAGAATAAGCCACAGATCCTCCTGAGACTGCTGTTCTTTTGTTGTCTCTATGTAATCTGAAAATTAAAAACCACAATCAATCAGCCCTAATATTTCTTAATTATCTCTATTTGGCCACATATGGGACTTTTTCCAAAGTGTATTGAAGGTTTTTTTCTTCACTTGAAATAGGAAGGGAAAGTATTCATCTAAGAATGTTGTAGATGTGCCCTACCAGCTTGGTGCAATATTAAAAAAATGAGAACTGACAGTTCAAGCCTCTTTTGCTCTAATGTGCTGAATCTGAATGCCCTTAAGTAAAGAATGCTGGAATTTTTATTCAAAATTCAACACCCACTTTCCTAGACTCAAGAGCATTTGGGGTTAGTTCTTAATGTTAGTTCTTTACAGGGATTATACATACATACATATATATATATACATGTGCATAATTTTTTTCCTAGATTCAGACCATATATATATATATCTGAGTTCTTACCTGCATTTTGCTACTGTTTTCTTGCAAATCCATCTTAACCCTAATGGAAGAGCGTACCTGCAAAATACTAAAGATGATGAGTCTCCAGTAGTTTTTGAATGAAGCATCTAGCCATGAAGAATGCTTTCTGACTGTGCTAACCCAGCAGAAGGGTAACACCCCTCCTCTCCTGTCAGAGAAAGACTGACAGCATCCACTGATGGCGCTGGCCAGTGTTGTCTGGCTGCTTCCTTATACTCCTGTGATGTGGAAGGGAGCTGTTGAACAATTTTCTGTAGCTTTTCCTCCCCTGCCGCCCAGCTTAGCACTGCTGGCATGTGAACCAAGGCTCAAAAAGCACTAGATAGCATTAGCTTCAGAGAAACTTAGCTAAAACACTGATAAGCAGCCACTAATGGTTGCCAGCAAGAGTTCAAAGAGAAAGGACTTTTAAGAAAGCAAACTTCAAATGTAAAGAGAAAATATTGTGAACAACATTTTTTAAAAATTAAATATTACCTGAAATTCTTTGCATGACTGAAAGAAGGTGATACTAGCTAACAGAGATACTGCAGTTCTTCCTACACAGACACGGCTCTTTTCTTCTGCTATTAATAGGATTACAGCTGCAATATCCATTTACACAGCATTTATGTTACATTAAAACTATAATAATCTAGTGTCCGTGCAAACACATTCCACCACAAGTTTCATTGAGAGGTGCTCTCTATGATCTCTCTGGCATAACCCTGATACTGTGTGAATGTTAACAGGGCTCCAGAGGAGACAGAAACTCAGTCTCTCCTGACAGTAAACACTCTTATTTTTCCATATTCTAATTCATAGATTTCCATGATCTAATTCATAGATTAATCACTGATAGTCTTTCTTATACCAGTTAAAACAGAAATAGGACAGCTGTTGAATTCACCAGTTATAAGGTTTCTTTCCTGTATCTCTAAGGCTTTGCTGTAGACGGGCTCATTTCATTGCCTGTGTATGGGTCTGTGGGGCTACTAGATATTACCATGTTCCTGTAAACTCATATTAAATAACATACTGATATCCATAAAATCCTCTCATCATCATCTCATGCTCACCTGCCTCCATTTCTTTCCTCAGAGGCAGAATTCCAGCTGAAAAATAGTGAATGGCACAATGGAATGTGCAATCCATGAAGATGGCAACCAGTTCACTGTGCACTCTGGTCCATCAAATATATGGCAATAGATCAAGACTCACTTGAGGCAAAGAAATGAAGCCAGCATATGTACTGAAAATGATGAACGTAGAAGACCAATTTTACAGCAAATTCATTCAGTCCTTGCACTGTTCAAGTATTTTTTCTTAAAATTTTCAAGAACTAAAAAAGCTCCTGAAGGGTGATCATGCCTTTCTTGAGGGATTAATCAACCACAAGCTTACTCAGATAGTGCCAGAGAAAGCTACAAAGCATGACTTGAGACTATCATTCTCCTTTTCCTGATCTTTGGGGTCTCATAATTGATGATCCTGCCCACTACACAAGGGAAGCAATCCAGAATATTCCAGCTAAGATGCATCTTTCTTTTTAATTTGCATCCAGCTGTCCTGGGCACAAAGTGAGATGATTAAATATCAAGGCATGTAGGTTACACCTTTGTCATGGTTTTGTGATAACCTTTCTATTTGCTCCCCTTTAACCACTCATCATCTCTTTTGCATTGAAAGAAATGCCTGTTTTTGGAAGCAAGCCATCTATTTGAATCTGAGTACTTAGCATAGTAGGGACAACCAAGCTGCTCATTAGCACTTCCAAAATCCTGTATAAATATAGCATATACGTACATATATGCTGCTTTGCTGGAGAAAGTTCAAGGAAAAGTCTCATTTCACTGTTACATAAGTTGAAGGCCAGAGAAGTAGAGGCCATCTTTGCAATCACAGAACAAAACGGTGGATCTCTTTCTGTTTATTATGAAGTTTGGCAGCTGAAACAAGCTGGAGCACATAACTTTGGTTTAATATGTGCTATATATTCTTGCTTCTTGGTAATAATAATAATAATAAAAAAAATCAACAAAGTGAAGCATTTTAATTTTTATGAACCTATTTCCTTTTCTTTCACAACGCCTAATAAACAAACAAGCAGCAAAGACAAACCAACCCTTCCTAATGTTATTTCAGCTGATCTATATAAAGTTTAAATCAACAAACACCTATTTTCAGAGCTTTTACTTCGTATCCTCTCAGTAGTTTACATCACTAAACTGTCAAAAAGCACTCAGGGTTGCAACCCTGCAGCTCCCATCCACAACAGTCATACTGCATAACTTTGTGGAACGACTCATCATACACTGTACATACAGCTTTTAACAAGGTGCTAGATTATATATTTAACCACTCAATTAAACACCAAAGTATAGATTGCTGTGATGGATAACTGAAAAAAAAATGATATTAAGAGAATCATGCTGCTCTAAAACTCCTGCTTTTTAAAAAAATATTTATTTTATTTTATTTTTTTTAATCACAGAACTGTCCTCTCTTTTAGTCTGTGGAAAGGGAAGTATGGAAGGAAGAAGAGGGAAGGCCAATGGCAAGGGCAAGAAGGGGAAGGAAAAAGGAAAAATAATGAAAATTTGAGAAAGTAATAATAAAGGCAGAGTAGCAGCAATCATTTCACTTACAAGGAGGCCTTTTAGTTAGTACAGATCCCACCATGTGAATGAAAGAGCTCTTGGCTAAAGGAGCAGCAGTGCTTGTATTTGTAAATTGTACTCTGCAGTGTATCCTGGCAATAATTGTTAGATGCAAAGTGAAAACTAGATGATCTGATGGCAAACAGGATGACCAAGTAGTGGAGTAAGACTGAATCATGGAGAACTAGAGCTCAATGCTGTATAAAAGCAGATATTTAGCCATAATGTATTCAGTTCTTCAGTCTAAATGATACACCAAGGCATTTCACAAGATAATATTCAAAACAAATAAAAAATCTTATTCTAGATTCTAGGCACTCTAGAGAGAGCAAGTTTAGAGAATCTTGAGAAGGAAGTTCATGTTTATATTAATGATAATAAGTGCAATCTTAGATGTGTCAACCAATGTGTTGATATTGTTCTGAATTTACAAGTGTTACTGTAATGATTTAACTGGTTTTGATAGTTGAAGAATTTGAGGGAAAGAGAAGAAGATATAGTGGCATTGTACTCTTTCCAATCAAATTAAAATGCAGGATTATTGAGTCACTCTATTGACAAAAGGAGTGAGAAGGTATATGAAATATCCGTACAACTAATCCAGGACCTGGATTAAATTTCCTGAACCAGCTGTGCTTTCTGAAGCAAGAATTGCTTCCTTTCTATTATCTGGAGCTGCAGTGTTCCACTGCAGATGGACTATGTGTGCATTAATGCAAAGAAGATTGTAAAGTTGCTAGATATGGTGTAATAAAAGTCTGAAGTTGTGCACATTACCCTAAATATATAGCACTAGTAGAGGTGAAGATTGCTCCCATTCCTCTGTTCCTCTAATATAAATTGTGTTTGGGCTGATCTGGTTGGTTACTCAACTGCCTTTTATTGTTGTCTTCTCTCTTCATAATAATTAATTTGACACTGGGTTGTTGATTTCATAGAATCACAGAATGTTTGGAGTTGAGAGGGACTTCAAAAATTATCTAGTTCCTGGGTTCGTGCCATGGGATTGCTCAAAGCCCAATCTAACCTGGTCTTAAACACTTTCAGAGATAGGGCAACCAATCTGGGCAATACATTCCACCCTGGTAATATAGATATTCTTCCTAATGTCTAATTTAAACCTACCATCCTTGAGTTTAAAATGGTTACCTTCTGTCTTATCACTACACTTAGAGAAAATTCCGTTCATCTTTCCTGTAGGCCTTCTTAAAGTACTGGAAGGCTGCTGTAAGGTCTCTTTGAGCCTTTCTCCAGGCAACTACCCCAGATCCCTCAACCTCCCTTCATAGGAAAGGACTCCAGAGCTCAGATTTCCACATGCCTTAACATAGTTTCCAGAAGAATCTGCTCCATGATTTTGCCGAGCATGCTGGTGAGACTTGACTGGCCTATGGTTTCCCAGATCTTCCCTTTTTCCCTTTTTTAAAATGGGAGTTACATTTCCCCTTTTCCATCAGTGAGGACTTCACCAGTAAGCTTCTGCTACAAACAAACAAGACACAGGGTTCTATTAATTTGCCTGACCACAGGTTTGTAGTGCCATATGAGATGCATATCAATACAAGGTGGACAAATGATATCTGTAGCAGACTGCTTCCCTGTAGTGTCAGCTAGGGGTATGTAGGATATCCTAGGACACTGTAGATGAAACAAGACACGCTGATGAAATGGCATGGCTACAGGTAAGTGTAAAGGGCTTTTTGCTTTGGAGTCCAGAGAAGAAGATGTAAGCATACATAGACCTGACTCAGGTTCTGTTTAGTAGTTGCCCACACCAGTGTGTTCTGGGCTACTAAAAAAGAAATCCCTCACCTCTGCCCACCACTCTGGAGAAAAACAGTGGCTTCCCTTGGCTCAGTGCTTTGCATGGATGTCTCAGATCCACCAGCATGTTTCATATTTTATTTTACAAATCACACCAATACCTTACTTCACTTCAGCTGGAGTCTAAACAACTAATTCACATGGAGACAAGTGAACTTAGTCAGAAAGGATGGCAATAAGATCTGTTTTTCATTTAAACTGACATAACAGGGTGATCAGTTCTTTTTTTTTTTTTTTCTTGGAAGGAAAGTGGGCTGTTTCAAAAGTCTTCAGGCTTTCAGGAAAAAAAGTTACACTGAACTGAAAAAGTTATTTTGACTTTTGTTTGCTGTGAGGATGTTTATGGCTCAGAAGCAATTAAGTGCTTGCATGCTGGTTTCATGGAAGTCTAGAGTCAATGGAGAGTTGTTTAACATCACATTTGTTTATTTGAATATTTTCACTCAGTACTATCTCACTGTGCCTTATTATTTTCATGTTTCAGCCCTAAACTATCAGCATAAAGATCAGTTACAACACTACATTTTCCTCTTGAAAAATTCCAGGTCAGTGACAGAGTGCTGAAGAAGCAAAACTATTTTTTTCCATAAAAATAATCTTTCCTGCAGCAGTCTCAATGATAACTTTGTTAAATTATGAAAGACCTCACAATTCCCATAAATGTGCATATAGGTCTCTTATACTTGTGTTCTTTCAGAATATTTGCACTTACCAGGACCAAGCCAAGAAAAAAGGCACTTTTTCTCCCGCATTAATCTAAACCTATTCTGTGTAAGTCAAGAGTCCTCTGGTGGCTTGGTTTTAAGTAACTGCCTTGAAACACTACAATCTGTTCAAGATCAGCAACCAACTCTCAGACGGTTGGTCCTGTTAAACATTTCATTTTATGCAGCCCAAATTAGCTAACTTAAATTTCACTTTAAAGTTAAATGTAACTTTCTGTTGGTGACATTTATTGCAACTGGGGTTAGAAAATGTTAGACAACTAGAAATGCAGACACATTTCTTTTTGCTTTCATTAGTCTGGTATGGACAGTTTTATCTTTGAAATGGGAAAACCACAAAATTCAGACCCAGTGTCAAAATCTGGCAGCCATGCTTCTCCACCAGAAAGGAAGATGTCCTTAGGTGACTGTGGAGGATAAGACTGCTCCTTTCTTCTGCTTTTTGACTCTCTATACAGCTCGTCAATGCGCTGCAGTGACCACATCACACTCAATGCAAACTAAAAGCAAGATTGATGTAATGGCCTTGCAGCCAGGGACAGTCCCCTAGTGGGTCCTCAGAGAAGCTCCACAGTCTGTCACACTGCCCACCCACAGATCACAAGTGCCCCGTAGGCTAAAATGCCAGAGGAGTTAGAGGGCACACTGCGGGCTTATGGGAAAGAGCAAGAAGATTGTTGAGCTCTCTGAACAAAAGGGCTGAAAGTTACTCCTCCTTTACAGAGCAAAAGCTTGGATAGGTGAGTCTACAAGTAGGATTTAAAAATCAGCTTTGACAAGAGATTGCAATGCGACATTTGTTTCTTCTGGTAGATTTTGCAATTCAGATTTGAGCTTGTGACACACTAGCACATGAGAAAGCTGTCAGAAGTGTTTTAAGAATAGTCACTGTTATCTTTCTGAGGTTGCATTAAGGTAACCTTAATTTAAGGTTTTTAATTTGAAGAATTAAAGTAGAATATTTCGGGGAATTCTGATGTATTTCTTTCTGTAAAACACGTGCTGTCTATGCAGTGGTGAGGTATGTTTGTTAGTATTCACTCTATACGACTTAATTTATTTATGGCTTCATTTCTCCTGAGAAATATGCATCTCTCCAAAGTGAGAGGACTAAACCATATACCTTACCATCATGCTCTCTATATAAGACTCTATAAACAGTAAATGCATGGGAAATGTATTTCCCTCTCCAAGATTAATCTGTGCAGTCAGGGAGTCTAGGTGATATGACACGGTTGATGTATAGCAGAGCAATTTATTTTGGTGAAATATTTCTACATAACTGGTAGGTAGGGAACAAAATTGAAATTTGCTGAAATGGTCGTGTATGGTATTCACTAACATCTCAACAGCAGGAACCTTTTAGCAATACAGCAGCTCACTCCTAAAGAGCTCTTTTTTAAAGCCAAGATGCAGCAAAGTTGGCAGCTCAGCCATGTCCAAAGTGGTGCTAGACAAGATGCAGAACCACAGGCTTTGGACAGATGTAACACAGACAGATGGTGCTGAGATTACTCATTATCCATCAGCTTCAACTTGCATTTATTCCTTTGGTTCAATGCCAGTCAACAATGAGTCCTGCCTGATACTGCTTTATTAATGGCCTGTACTTATTATGAGTCCCTTACTCCATAGAGGACAAAGTGGAGGTAGAGACCCTGCTTATGGGAGAGCACAGACACAAAGCAACAAGTTTGCTCATTTCCACTGAGATTGATGCTTACATCTCCAGCATCAGCTCCACCAGTGCCACTCTCCACAGGGGGACAAAAAGCTGAAGATGAGCAGAAAGACCAGCTGTCACCTCTTTCAGAGACAGAGCCACTCAGCTTGGGCTGAAGTGTTTTTCTGGGATAGCACAAATGGACGCCAACATGCAGAAATTCCAGAATGGCACCTTATTTGAGTATTATGTCCACTTCAATAATATTAAGGAAATGACATTTTATTTAAAATCATAATCAAGAATGAAAAGAATAATAATAATAACAAATGCCTGTGAGGTAGAAAAGAGCAGATATATGTGTGTGTGTATATATATGTATATGTGTATATATGTATACTGACAAAAACTTGTAGGAAATTACATGGCACATGATGTGGTTGTAACAATGCACAGCATCTTATATAAACATCCATGAGATTGCAATATAATACTAGCCTCCCCACAAACTATTAGACTACCTAATATGATAATAAACATTATTAGACTCAGTCGTGATTTACTCTGACGCAATTCAACTGAATCCCACACCAAGACTGGACACGCTCCATTGACATTATGAAGATTGAAAAACTGATGCTAAAAATAAAGATAGTTGTCCTCACAGTCTAGCTAGTTTCTACAAATTGTGTTAAATTCCTCAAGAGGAAAAAAAATGAAATTATGTTATAAGCAGTAGACAACAAATTGTATGTTCACTGATGAGGTGTCATGGAAAACTTTTCTAAAACCATCATTGCTGAGAGTGACTGGAAGAAAATAAAGCAATAATAGATAGCAAGTTAAACAAAACTGCCCTAGCATGTCTTTTATTTGATAAGGATTAAAAGAAAATTACTGCATAATGCAATATACCCAAGTCAGCACAGCAGAAAGAAAAGTCATTTTATCTACAGGATTAAGTCTCACAATAGAATAATCCATGATGGAAGTTACAGGAATGGAGCAAAAGAGAAATCTAAAAAGGTTATCTCTTTTTTTTTTTTTTTTTTTCCATTTTTCCTTCCCTTCCCTTTTCATTGAGTCCTAATAAGATAATCTAATGTCATGTTTATGTAAGCAGGGTTCTTTCACAAAGCATTTCCTAGGATCATTTCTTTTTATACATAACAAATTTCAGGAAGTGAGGAAGGTTTACGTTTCATGTTTAATGTGGTCCCTGAGGAGCAGGATACAGCGGTGAAGATGTTCTGTGTATTTTATTTTATGGCTGCGAGAAGTGCAATTTTTTTCACTGAACAAAGACTCTCCAGCAATTTATGAATGCAATTCAATGTTCAGACATTTCAGTGCAGCAGAGGTTGTAGGGAATTAAGAAGCTTCAAGTTTTCAGTAGAATCCTGGCTTCAAAGAAGTGTTTGAGAACTGTTCTCTCCCCTGAAGAGAATCAGGTTTTAATCACAGATGTGTTCTCAAACTGGAGGATGGAGGAGCACCTTGGAGAAAGAAGCCACAATGGGATGGCTGCAACCTGTGCTGCAGTGATGTCCAGCTGGGTGAAGCCCAGCCTAGATCACAAGTAAGACTGCTACCCTGCTATACCTCCCAGGAGATAACATTCAGTGACCAAATAACATCAGACCCAAGACATTTCTCTTCAAGGAAGGAACTGTAGGTCATCTCATTTAAGTACCAAAAAAACAACCAAACAAACAAACAAAAAACTTTAAAAATAAGGACCTGGACCTACTCAGATTCTTCAGTGGAACATCACAAATCTAAGCAATTATTTGCTCAGAAAACCATGTCTAATTTCTCGGTGGAAAATGCAGAGAAGGAAGCCAAGTTGTCTTTACATTTTTCAAATTGTAATTTCAAGAAATTATTAACTACAAATAGACAGTAGAAAAAAAAAAAAAAAAGATGTGAAACAATTTACATCAATGAGGTTGTTGCGAAAAGTAATCTGAGATACCTTATATGTTATCTGTCATTTTGTGTGTGAAGTATTAGATTGGATAATATTGCATATAGTATCTGAAACAAGCTTGATTGATAACTGACACATTTGGGGGCAAAGACATATTTAGAAAAACAGTTCTCCTGATGTTTTAAAAAATTCCCCAAAAGCGATGAAATGGAATCAATTCCAAACAGACATATCTGGAAGAAGATTCACAACTTAAATAACAGAGGTCTGAACTTGTAGTAATGACACAGACAAATAGGTCACCTAATGCATTGCTTACTGTGCTATTGGACCAGGAGCATGATAAAGTAAGCAGAAAAGGGACTGCATAAGCTTTATCTCCACAACAACCAAGAAAATAATGATTACAAAAGAGCACGGAAACCCACATTCACAAAACAGGTTTTAACCTCAGAGCAGTGGGAGCAGCATAGCACAGTACTGCTGATGTCTAAATAAGAAAAGGCAGAGTCATGGCTCAAAACTATTGCATCTCACACCAAGTTTGATGCTCCAGTTGAAATAACAGAAGTGTAAAACTATCCAATACAGCAGTCATGTGGAACAATAAAAACTTTTAAAGGAATAGAATTATGATCAGTATACTACAGAGGAAGAAAAGATTGTATTGCATTAAAGTGACTCTCAGAATACACCTGTGTATAAAGAAATTATTCACGTAATACTTTGATTTAGTACATTTCAGGGTATTAAGACATTTTAAAATTAGGTTTTCTTTTCTTCCACAGCAGTTTGATAATTCAAAGAACACTTCACTGTAGTTTGATGTAGCTGGGTGAGTTCTTTAAGATTTTACAAAAAAGATAGTTTTCAAAAGCAATCTTCACAGAAACCTCCTAGCAGAACAAACAGAGAGACAGTGGTTTGAAATGAAGGAGTCATTTGAAATGTAGACTCACTTGCAACCTAAACCTATTCCTGCTCAAAATGCTGGCAAAACTCCTGCTGGCTTTAATGAGCATAGGATCAAGACCTTGGGTTTTCTCTTCAGATCACAAATTATGCTTCTTGATGGTAATCTACTTCTAGGGAAAAACTGGAGTTTTAATGTACAAGCCTGGAGTTAGGCAAAATCTATAAGAACCTTACTTCGACCAATACTACTGAGAGTATTTTGCTGTCTCAGGTGAAATATTTTGCGAAGGGAAACAGTGAAGATATTTGCCACAGTACTGAGATACACTACAGAGTACAGTCCAGAGGTACCTACATGAAGAACTTTCAGAAAGACTTCCAATGCTAATAGTAATTGAAATTTTTCAATGCAGACTTTTTATGGGTGTGTGTACAAAGCAAATAAATTGTAACTGGGTACAACAACTGCTACTATTAGCAAATATATAAGATTTATTCAAGCACTAGTCATTCAAGACATTATTTACTTTTTCCCACTGCCATATGTCTCAATCAAGTCATAATTCAATTACTACCTGTGCCAAAATATTTGAATTGCAAAATTCTTTTCTCAAAACAATATATAAAGAGAGTACAGTATATAACAGAGCTCTTTTACAAAGAGCTGCCAAGGTTAATGTTTCACATATACCATTGCATTTTTACTTTCACACTGGAACGTGTAACTTCAATGATGTAAAAGAAAACTATTTTTAGTAAACTGAAGGCAGTGATACTTATTCAAAGAAAATTGGAAACTGCTATTAAATAGGTGCATGTGTAAATCTGCATAGGTATGACTGTACAAGACTACACTGTTCGTGTGCAAACACTGAAATACTATTTACCAAATTAACTCTGCATCAGGAATAGTGGAAGTAGCTGTTTTAGACCATAGTAATCAGTAGATGAAATCTGTTGACAAGAACCATTTTCAAATCCCACACAACTGGATGCTTTACTTCTCACTCTGGGAACAATTCAGACATTACTGTCATGACTGAAATATGGAAGAAGGGTTTCCTATTTAAAATCTTCCATCAACAACTCTAGCAGCTTTCAAATTATATATTTTCAAATGAGTTTTGCATAACCTTGCTCTGAGGTACTGTTACCGAATAGCTTTGCAGGAAAATATCATAATAACAATAACAGAGTTTATTAGGCAGACCTTCTTAATGTCTTTCCTTTTAGAAATATATGATACATAGTGTTATAACTATAAGGTGGTATGCCCTCTGACATGGCTCTCTTGGAAGACTGGAAGCCCTTCCTAGTCTACTACATACACGTTCATCCTGCATACCACTTACAAGCAATTTTTATAAAAACTATTGTTTCTTTGCAGATGACAGTGCAAACATTACTTAGAAAGCCTGCATAATCTTAATGGTGAGGAAATAAATTAAGATGTAAGTAATATCTGATAGCAATTACTTTCAGAAAAGAGTTCATATCTGTGAAGAGAAGATTGATGTCATAAATGAGAATCATATGCCTAGATAGACATACATACAAAGTATGCTAATTTTTTTATTTCAGTTGTGACATAATGAAACATTACATTTCCTGACAGATTTTTACTAACTTATTAGTTGTGTCAACGTTTCTGTGACTATTCTGATGAACAATGGGATGCCTCCTCTTAGTATTGTTCTGTAATCAGCCAAAGTCATACCACAAGGGGAAAAACATAAAAGCAAAAATTTTTTATTATGCATTATTTTTGGCAATGCCATTACATTTTAAGTGCCAGATATAAGACTAAGACAGTTTTGCAGCTATTATTGTTAGGGAACTGTGTACTGTCATAATAGGAGAGAGTCATATTCTGAGACACAAACACCAGCATCAAACACTAATTTGTTCACATGCTACTTCTTGGCAATCTATCCATTGGCAATTAAGGATTATATATTCCTCAAACATATTAGTCAAGCCTGATGTCATGATTTTAGTTCTGGTAGATTTTGTCGGTTCTTAATCTCTGAGGACAAAATATTATACAAGGAAAGACTTGGTCTTTTCTTTCTTCCTCAAACTCTTCTGCAAATCACCAGAATATCTACATAATTTTCCAATGGTTCAAGATCAGCAAGGTCTGAAGTGTTGCTTTCTCTTTCCACAGGTCAGAACTAGTCTGTTCTAGATTATACAGGTGAGGATGACCTACTAGATGCAAGTTCTTCCAAGTCTCTTCAGACAACAGAGTCTGAGGAGGGTGCCAGGCATCTGATTCCTTGAAGCACTTACAGAACAGTACCATTACCTTAGTTTTACTGTTTGTATACAACCATGCTAAAGCAAATAATATAAAATATTGCACATCCTTCTTTGCCTCAAGCAGGCTTGTGATATGTCTGAGTGTAGGGCATGCAAAACATTTCTAATGTAAGCCTTTATGTTACAATATGATGTTTTATAGGCCAAGTTCCAATATATTATGATGTATCCACATCTAAAAATATCCAAAAAAATTATTAATGAGACCAAGAAGAAAGAAGTGTAAAAATTATAAACTTGCCAGGAGACTTTTCGTTTTGAATACAACTTCTAAATGCAAGAATGAGGCATTGCATCAAAATCTTATTTAAATATAAATTTCAAAGTTAGCCAAACCAAACCCAAGTTCACCCTGACAGAGTACTGCTGCAAAACAGCAAACTATAAGAATCTTTACAAGGAGGGAATCACTCAATAATTAATAATGAGGACTAGACTGAGCTTTCCTTCCCAATCTCTGACTACAGCAAAGGGCAGGCAGGCAGGCAGGCAAGCAGTTCTCACTTTTTGCAATTTCTCCTACATTTGCACATGCACCAGCAGAAGAAAAATAATCTTCCTTCATCCAACTCACTTTGCTTTGCTTTGGTTATACACAGAGTGGGAGTTAGCAGAAGAAGTGGTCAGCGTGAGTCCATCCAGCTGCAAGGAACTCTCTCCTTACCCCCAGTACAGGAAATGAAGTACTGTATGTTCTTCTGAAGGAAACTGGAAGATTCATGAGAAGCTCTTGCCAACCAGAACAATCAAACCACTCAACCACTATAACATGTTAGCACTACATCCAGTGTCAGAGAAAAAAAATCTTTGAATAAAATTTAAATTAATGAGCAAATTCATAGAGCCACTAGCCTTTCACTTGGTCAAGACTTCAGTGTGCACAAGACCAGATACCTGATTCCTTGCAATTCTATTCATCTGCCTGTTCTTTCAGAGTTGCATCTTCATGGAGAGTTCAGATGCATTTGAAAAAACTTAGTTTAATCTACTATGATTTTACTTGCCTCACAAAAATTATTTGAAATTCACGTTGTACATATTGTACTGTTGATTGTACACCATTGTTTCGGAAGTATTTCCAAAATTCCATTTGAACCTGCCTCAGCTATGAGCAAAATTAATGTGACCAGTTTACATATACGATTAAGAACTCAGAGCAGTACAGTTATGTAAAGCTAAGGCAGCACCCTGAAGATCCCTGAAAAGGCAGGAACCTTTCCTCAGGCAATTGGATTTGAACAAGTTGGTGACTAGCCTGCACATGACAGCAGTTCCTCATCGTCTGCAGATAGCTCGCTACTGCCTGCAAAATTCCTGTCTCATTCATATCTCTTTATATAAAAGGTGTAAGATGCTTTTGAATGTAACTGAGCACAAACAGGCTTAGAAGGCTAAATCCAGGAGGGACATACAAAGAACAAGTGCAAAGAAAAGTACTTATCATTTCTATACGTTTCTTCTGTAATGATTCTTGTCATGAACCTGTGCAATAGCATTTATAGCAGTATAATTGTGATGTGCTAGCTTGTGACAGCCTGATCTTCAGTGGAGAAATTCAAGTAACATGATCAGGACAGACAGATGGAAAAATGGCAGCTCCATTCTCAGCATTTCTACTCTTCGAAGTCATTCCTATCTGTAACTGCGTCTGGGGTGGCTGCAGGAAAATAACACCATTGGAATACTACTGGCATGCTGAAATCATGCAGAATGTAATACTAGATATGCCAAAAATTTCACAGCCTGATCCTTGTTCCTGATGATCAGGAGAGTGAATCTGCAGTGTTTCTAGTGCTAAGTCTCTGATTCAGTCAATTTGCAGCTCCACACAAGGATGAGGCAAAGCCACCCAGTGATGAGCAGCAGTAAGAACAACTTCAGTCTAGGCAAAGAGGCACTCTGCTCCTTCTGGGAGACATCACTGACCTCTCTGAAGCTTTATCCTACTCAGAATATCTTTTTTTTTTCTTTTCTATTTCCTCTCCTCTCCTCTCCTCTCCTCTCCTCTCCTCTCCTCTCCTCTCCTCTCCTCTCCTCTCCTCTCCTCTCCTCTCCTCTCCTCTCCTCTCCTCTCCTCTCCTGATGTTAAGGAGTCCTCAAGCCATACATGAGGAGTCAATGCATGTGGACACAGGGTCAGTAGCTATGCTACTTCAGAATAAGTTATACTACTATAGTTGAATACTTTTTTCTTTTTTATTTTTTTTTTTAACTTAACCATTAGCTTTCCTTTTCCAGTGTATTTATTTTCTTATGACATCTAGCTGAAATATTTTTGCTCTGCTGTCAGTCTGAACTACAATTGCACTAGTCTGGGCATAGCCAATAAACCTGGCAATATCTGGATACTGGCAAGGTAAGGCTTATCTTACAGTGAAGAAATAAGAGGTTATTGGCAATTGCTATCTACAGTTACATTCTATTAAGACTGTTCCAGCAACAACAAGAACTGTGATATCTCAGTCTTTGCTTTACTAAATCTGGGAGTAGAGGAGAAGAGGGGAATACCTGGTGAGTATCCTAGCATTCCTGTTAAGGAATGATTAACTCAGCCCAAGGAAACAGAGGCCAAAGGAGACTGAGATGCTGTCAGAGTGCTCAGCTATCACAGAATACTTAACAATCTCCTATCTTCTAACCCACACATTACTAATTATTTTTTGTACTAAGTCACCAAACAACACTAATTTTAAAATTGTAAATGTCCAATTTTAACATTAAAAATTGTAGTTATTTACAGAGTAGTACATTTGAGTATGATAGCGTGAATGCCTAAAACCTGGAATTTAGAAAAATGCAGAGCTTCCAGAGCCATTTAATAAGTAGTTTTATTAATTAGCAGCGTTATCTTCATATTGCTTGACTTGTAACTTTATACACTAAAATAACAGCAGAACAAAATTACTGAAAATAGTCACGACACACATAGGTTGTATATAGATTAACATTTTAGGTTGGCACAGTTCTGTTTTGAAATCATTTGTCACCCAGTGGCTTGGACTTAGAGCAATAGTTAGAAAACCCAGAAGCTTACTTGTCAATCAACAGTCTCAAAGAGAGATACCAGAGGTCTGAAGTGATGAGTAGATGAAGCTGCTCTGACTCCCAGCACACATGGAACATCCTCACATGAGCAGGGCTCACTTGAACCTTCAAGGGCAAGTAAAACATCCTCCAGAGCCATCCCACATCCAAAAAGACCTTCTGCACTCCTGTCAGTCTGAATTCTCCTGAGCTGATGAGCAAGTGGCCACAGCAGCAAAGCCTCCATAAAGACATATGGGACAGAAGCCTCAACACCAATAGTTTTGATGTACTGATCTGCTGATCAGATTACCAAGAACATCAACGAAAGCGTAACAATTCCAAAAAATAAAAAATAAAAAATAAATTACATACCTTTGAGCAAAATCATCAGGCAATCTGTCAGCTCAGAGTAAGGGCAGTACACAGACACTGACGAGCAGGAAAAAAAAGATAGATGGCAGTGTTCAGCTCCACAAGGCTATTCATAGGTCTTGAGATGTTCAGCATTTTCCCAAGACTCTGATTTTCAGCACTATGTTATTACCTGAGAGTCTCTGGATTCATTAGGAAAAACATAAACTTTTGGTTTCAGGAGTTCAGAGAACACCTTGATCACTTTAACTGTACTGTCTTGAAAACAAAGTCTCATTAATAGGCATCTTTCCCTTCATTTCTTTAATGCTTTAAGCCAGCATTTTCTCATTCTTTTCTCTAATGACACTGATCTAAATTAACCTGTGCCAGACTTGATTTTGACAGAAAATTGAACTGACACCAACAGTACGTGCCTGTTTATGCTTCTGCATCTGTATTTATTGGTATGTTTTTATATATGTAGCATGTAAAATTTGGCAGCAGGCACACAGTAGCACACCATTGACGAAACAAATAATTTTAGCTTTGTTTCAACACTAATGCTGTTTAGTGAGAAATTAGCAACATGTAAAATGCTTTCAGAAATACGTTTTCAATTCAAACCAAACCATCCAAATTTACTCCCAAGTGAAACTGAGCTGTGCAGAAAATTCTAGTACTAGTTTATTTGAGCTTTGCTTTCCAAAATATGAGCTTTTGATGGTTTTAATGAATGAACATTCATTACTGATATTATGCAATTTATGATAATTTAAAAGGTTCTCAGCTTTTATCTGGAAAGTTAAAGCCATTAGATCCATAATTAATTTGTGGTTGGGAAAAGAGTTTGCTTATTCTCATTCCCTCTCTCGCATATGTGTGAGTCATATGAATCTCATATATTGACTATTAACTCATCTAAACATTATCAATTGTCAAACTGAAATGATTTCTAGAGCTCAAGCTACTGAGGCTTAGTTATGCCTGTACTGATTTATACTTAACTTGAAAGTAGAAACAAGCTAGTTTGTATGTTTTATTTATATTATCTTTTTTATATGGGTGAATTGATCTGAATTTATATAATCTCATAATACAAAAACATGATATTTTAAATGCAATGGAAAACACAATTAGCCTAAAGGGAAAAAGATCCTTTCTTAATTGGGTAGCTCACATCAAAGCCAGATGTTGCTATTAAAATGCATTTAATAGGTACCGTGTTTGTCTTTGAATATAAAAAAGAATCTATAGTGACCGTTCTCCATGAGTCATACGTGATTTTTTATGAAATAAATGGTTTGTGTAGTTCAACTGACTGTGTTTTTCATTTTACAAACCTGTTTGTATAAAAATAAGATATCACATTTTACCCAAATCCAATATGAGCCAAAGTGGAGTCATGTGAGCCTCAGGCAATGCAATGCCTCCATCTGAACGCTTTCCTTTCTTTGTAGGATACACGTAACATCTGATACAGCACTGAACCACAATCCAGCACCCACCTGGTCCAGTACTTAGTCCTGAGCTATTTTGTGCATTTAGGGAAAAGTACAGATGCATAACACTGCCTCTGAATTTATCCCCAGGAGCTGAATTAATGCAGTGTAGAAGAGGTAGGGAGATCTCAAAACACGTGACATGACCTAAACATTGCAGAAATTGGTATGAGATGGCCGCATACACTCTCAAGCAATTATATTTCATCTAAGAAAGATTTTCTAATATTTATGCTGTCATCAGTGTTAGAAGATACCACTGAAGGAGACAAGATCTAGTACTGATGAGTGACTAATCAGCAAGTGCCTCAAAATCCTGGTATCCTTCACTCCTACTAGCTTTGTTGTGCTCAGTCCACCCAGGAAAGAGCACAAAAGGATCTCATCTTAACATAAAACAGAATTTTTCATGCTGAGTCCAATTAGGTTTTTTTCAGGGAAATTTAATCAAGAATGATGCACTCATTTCTAATACTGAGAGCAGCTGTAGTATACAGCTTTACCTACATGAAGCCTGGCAGTCATACCATAAACCTCTCCTGACCTCGTGCTTCCAAGGTGGCAGCTGACATTGGTCAGAAGAGTTAATCAGACTCCTCACACTAAATTTTATCAGACCTGTGAAAATTTGCCCAGATTCAGCCAAGCGATATATCTCTGGAAAACCTCCAGTCTAAGGACTTTTTTGCTCAATTTCCTGTCTCTAACAGCTCCAGCAGCTTGAGAAGGAATATCAGAAAAGGACAAGTGTGTGATACTCTTCCCCTGGCATACATCCAAGCCCTGGCCAAGACACTGAGTTTGTACTTGGAAAATGATCTTGATCTAGTCTTGATGTTTGAAAAGCAACCACATGTGCTTCGGGTGCGCACCTAAGGTCTTGCAAGGTTGAGAGAACAAAAAACACAAGGGAATATACATATGCATACTTCAAATTTGGACAGCTTGAGGTAGCTAAACCAGAATCCAAACATGTAACAAATAAAGAATGGGGAAATAAAGAATAAATATATATATAATTTTCCCATGGGATCATTTATAACATAATTAAAGAAAATATTAGCATATTTTTTCCACAAGGAAAAAATACAGTTTCTACATACAAATTGTTAGTTGCCATTATCCAATTAGTAGGTGAACAGTAATAGTGTTCTTCAATAAAGAAGCTTGGTTACTGACTGGAAATTAATACAAAAGCATGAAAGTGTTCATGAATTAAAGAAGCTTATGGTATTAAGAAAATATCTATATTTTCTGTATTCCTTGGTAATTAATAATGGCTGTATAGTTTTTAAAAAGTTAGAGGAATATTTAATAGTGTTTTAATATAAAATACTGATTCTAATCTATGGATTCTCCTAGTGATTTAAAATTGAAATAATAGATAAACTTACTTTTTAATCAAAGAATGAAAGATCAGAATTTCTTTCTCTAAATCTTTGTCAAGATTTTGTCATGATGTGAGAGGATATAAGACAACATCTCTGCTGTTTTCCTGTAAACTCCAAATAAGGGTCTGATCCATTTCTTGTATAAAAGTATATGATGACTATATACATATAACAACTATATGGAACAAATCATAGTTAAATGAAAGGAAATTCTATTGTTCCATACTGTTGACATGATTTTACATTTTGTAAATGAATAATGTCTTTTAAAGATTTAATAAAATGTAATACAGAGGAAAGAAATGCCTCCATGTACAGAGGTCAACTGTGACTTGAAGGCTTGTGGAAATCAATGTAACAGTGGTAATGAAAGGTTAGAAGAAGCCTAGCTATATAATAAGTTAAAATACAATAATGAAATCTTGAGAAGTGCTCAAGATAAACCCAATAGTTATAAGTCTATCTAATAAAAACTCCTTCCCAAGTAGCTTCTTCAACATTAAAAAAATTAATATAAATTTTACATTTGAGATAAATTCTTAAGTCTTCTCAGAGAGATAACTAAATTATGAACTTATTAAAAGGCCATCTGAGCCTCATATCCATGCATGACTGCATATTTTAACTGGAATTAAAAATGGTCATCTAATCTCATTTTCAGTAAATAAGTTGAAAGACATTTTCTTGGTTTAAGTAGCGCCCACTAATGTTACTCCAGATAAGGGTCTGTCAGCATTTTCATTAAGCAGTCCTATTTTTAGAGATTTAATGCAAGTTGGCTGTCAAATCCAGTTCATGGTTGAAGTAAGAAGTACTGTGACTCAGACCAGTGAATGTGCCTTAATACAAGAGAAGACATCTTGTGTTTGACAGAATTTAAGTTAAGAGATGCAAACTAAATATTTTTAAAGCAAAAGTTAGCAACAGAAAAGACTTTTAAACTCAGATAGGTTTGAGGATACTGGGGTCAAGTTATAACCAAACTTAATAATTAAATCTTATGACAATACTTTCGTATAGTACTATTATAGTTCTCATTTAATAAAGATCTTAATCATGTTAATCATGTTGACAGATTAAATGTACAAATATTCCTTGCATGCTTAGGGCAGGTGAAGTACTAAGGTCTGAACAGTGGGTCTTGAACCAAAGTTGACCTCCAGATGAATCTCACAACCAAGCATTATATATCATCAGTATCTGATCATTAGCAAAATATGTCTCTTAGGCAAAGCATTTCATTAGCAAGAGATGTAGCTTAGATAAAGCGTTATAAGAATGTACATATTTTCTTATTTAGAAGCATAGTGTCAAGGCCTACTAGCACAAAAACTTCCTTGGCTCCTCCTTGAGCCCTGTCTGGGCTTGAGGTGGAATCCGAAGGGAGAATGAAACCAGATGTTTCTACCTGATTGTCACATAAACTTGTTCATTCAACAATATAAAAGCTGGACCCTCTTGTAGCAAAGTTGGAGACATCACCTGTAAATGGATGCACTGTGCAGAACTCCCCAGTTGCTAGGAAAATCTCTCCAAATCTTCACTGCAACTGAAACTCCCCAGTGATGGTGGATATGGATGATGGTAAAGTATTACAGCAACTGGCGATATATCCTTCTTAATCACTACTGCTATCTTCATGTAGTAATGGTTAGGTGCATTGCCTTATTCTTGCTTTATCATTTCACTTATTTTCTCATTGCTTCAAATGTAAGTAAAGGCACTGATTTAACTTAGTGTCCGTGTTCTTTGGCAAAAACAGCAGGGCATGCATATAAACAATTGGTTGGATCAGAGAAAGGATCTCAAAGGCATTTTGGAGTCCAGATAACAAGGATATTAAACATGGGAAATAGATCTTCAAAGCTCTATGAGTAGTAAGGAGCTATCTGTGCTGGAAGATTGAGCTGCTTGGCTGCAGTGTTTGATTGACTCTCAATATCTTCCTCCAAATGGGATCCTGTGCAACTCCCATCTTGCAAATACATCCACAAAAGTCACCAAGAAAATGTTATTGGAGTGGTCAGTCAGTTTGCATGCTGCCCTGGGAGTGGCTTTCAAATCTACTAAAATCAAGCAAAGTAGGATATAAACTGAGGTCTTTTTGTTTATCGCTGCTCCAGCTCACATAATGGCAACATGTTCACAGGTCTTTGTCAGAAATAAATACAGAAGGAAAGTTAGAGAGGCTTATTGACTTTCCTATTTAGTGTTATAGCCAAATCTCTTTGTATCACCTTGTTCAAGTGTCTTTTGTCACATGAAAAGACATGCAAGCATGTTGGGCATCAGGTCAGTGGAAAAACAGTATTAGTAGTCAATATATACAAAAAATACGTAGGATTAATAGGCATATCATCTCTGCAAAATGACTTTGTGTGGTAGTTCCACCCTGATTCCTAGCTAAGCTCCACCACACCACTGTTTGTTACTCTCCGTCCTCAAATGAACAGAGGGAGAAAATATGATGAAAGAAAGAGCTCATGGGTTGAGATAAGGACAAGGAGATTGCTCACCTAATCACCATCACAGGCAAAACAGACTCTCTGGAGGGAGGTTAATGGAATTTACAGCCTATTACTAACAGCCTAGAGCAATGAAAAACAAACAAATGAAAAAACAAAAACACCTTCCCCACTCACCCATCTTCTTTACCTGCTCCCCCCGAGCAGGGCAAGGGGAATGAAGGCTGCAGTGAGTCAAAAATGCTTTGTAATCTGCAAGTCCTTCACAGTCACTCTCTGCCCCACATCCCTGCTACACGCAGGGATCTGCTCAATGTGATGCCCACAGGACGCAGGGCAGGGCCAGCTCCTCCATGGGCCTCTCCCGGGCTGCAGCGAGCTGCTGCTCTGCAGAAATGCCCTGTTTTTTCTTCTCAAATAGTCCGAGGGCCCACAGCATGGTCAGAACTAGTCGATGTGGAAAATAGTACCTCTATGCCTGCCTACAAACAAGTTTTAGGTACCTTCAGAGTAAGACAGAATAGTTCTGCAGACATCAGAAAAATTAAATATTGGATTTAAGCAAATGGGTGATCAAACGGATGCCAAAACACAAATTGAGAATCTGAGGTAAACCCCATATAAGACTTACTTACAAGGTTTTGAGTGAGCTCATTTTCTTCAGGTGAGCAAGATCAGAGTGCTTCTACCTACAGAGTGTAAGCAGGGAGATGCTGAAGACTGGGCTAAAGGAGATGTCTCCTCACACCACTCTTTCTGAGTGACATACCCTTCAGAGAAGTAAAGTACTCATATGTTGTCAACAGTGAGGTTGTTGCTGCCCTGGATCTGCTGATCCGGATGGATCAGCTCTGTGTGAGGGCTGCCCTTGAAAGCAGGGAGACTTGTACCTCCTCTCTCAGGCTTCAGAGAAAATGCCATCAACTGCTATGAGCTACAGGCTCATAGGCCCAGTTCTAGCTCTGTAGTTCACATTAAGTAGAAAATGTGTTAAAAGTGCAAGGATGTGGAAGAACACTGACATCTGAAAGTTTATCGTGTAGCACCCTGACCAGGGGCTAATGATATAAAAGATCCAGCCACATCATTATTTTTACTTTGTACAGACTTATTCCTACATGTCTGTTAACCCACGAATTATAGTGAGAATAGATGACAGACTCCTTCTGGAAGCTCTGGTGGGAGATCTCATTTTTTGTGTCTTTGTCAAGCAATGAAAGGTATGACTTCAAAAAGATAAGGGCATATTTGGGTTTCATTATAGCTGCTAGGACACAGTAAGTTAAAATTTATACTGCCTGCAGAGAAGCAAAAATCACAGTTAGAAACATACATATCTAAACTCCAACTTAAACTCCTCCCTGGATAGGAATCACTGCTCCTTTAGTGTAATCAGTCCTTCTCAAGAGTACTCAAGTGATACAATCACTGCCATGTATATAAATGAACCCCTCGTTTTCAGCATTTACATCGCATTCTGTGGTTATGATTTAGATCCAAATTCTATTTAGAACTAGTGAGAATATCTTTTATGAAGAAGTCATTGTAAATTTTGGCAATTATTGTATCATTTATTCAGAGGCCTTTATTGAGCCAGCTCTATAAATGGCTAAACAACATAATCTGAATAGCATCCATCACAGATTTTTGCTTTTTTTTTTTTTTTCCAGTGGCTAATTATCAAGTAGCACTTATTCTCAGACATACAGATACACCACTACAATACTACATCTGGAACATGCTGAAAGTCCAAGTCATAAGTATCCAAGACTACATTTTCAGGGAATACATCAGCATTATAGTGCACAATGCCTATTAAGTTTAATAACAACTGAGCTGCTAAATTCAGATTCCTATGTGATCTCCCTGAGTACATAACAGTGAAGAATCCACTGTAGTGAATCCAGCGTCAGTCATCATTCTCACTCTTTTTCATAGTGGATCTCAGTGACTCCTCTTAGCTCTGTATCTCAAACACAAGATTGAATAGCTTGTGTTTAATACCATCACCAAATAAAGTCCCCATATACCCCCCTCCTGGACTAGATAGCTATGAGATGTGCTGTGGGCTGTATTACCTTCCTTGTTTTGAAAATTTAGAGGTAAATGCTTAAAAAATGCTGTGATTCAGTTGGGTGTTTTGACTATCAATAAGATGGAGCACAGTGGTGCCATGATTTATTATACTTCAAGACTAAACTGTACATTCCTAAAGCGAAAAGTGATATAACGTCGGCCAGCTCTTCATTTACCAGGAGAGAAATGCAGCACCATCCTTCACATGTTTATCATTGCTACACATAGTAATTAGAGCTAGCATGTATCTAATCACAAAGGGTAAAACTCAGTTTCCTTATTCACAACAATGGTAGATGTTAAGGAATGTTGTTATTTTTCACAAAGATGTAGGATAATAGCTTTTGCAGAATTTCCTGCTGCTCACTTTGTGGAAGAGCACTAGTTATGTCCTTGGTTGCTGCTCCTGAAGGAAGCCTTAGTGTCTGGGGGACAGCAGTAGTAGCCCAATAAACTGCCTTTCCTTAAAGCATACTGATCAGCAGCTCTGATTTTCTGGTCTTCTTCCTCCAGCACCTGTCTTGTCGTGCTGTGCCTTCACTGCCCACTGAGAGGAGGAACCCAAACCTCACCTAGCTTTGTCTCAGCATCTTTTAAACAGCAAAATTCAGGTTTGCTCAGTCCTAGAAGTCTTCAAAAGAAATCAGGACTGACACATTCTCAGCTACATAACTAAACGGTGTTTAGTGTATTCAACACAGAGAAATTATTTTTACTGGATCCATAGATTGATTTCCATGGGAATTCTATATCAGTGAAGTGAAATTCTTGTTGTAGCAGATAAAGAATAAAGGCTGTGAGCTGTTTATCTTGCTACTGCTGTTTCCTATCTGTAAATAAGCCAAGCATCTGCAGGCTGGTGAATTTCAATTAAAGCTAGCTTAGGATCCGGTTCTAAAATTAATAGATGTGGTTACTCATTGCAGGTCTGTATTACAAGCTACTGCTTGGTATTTTAATGTCCACAACCAACATAAACATAAATTAAATGTAAACCTTACTGTTCTCAATTTGAATCAGAATACTGACATAACTTAGCAGAAATTGTGGTGGAAGCGGGCACAGAGCAAACTTGAATACAATGTTTTTCTCCCTCATTTTATTTAACTTTGGAATTTAAAATTTTAAAACATTTTCATTTAACCAGCACAAGAACTTTAAACTCTGCATAATTCCTGAGGGATAGGAAAAAATCCTTTTCATCTATTCTAATCTGTTGGCTCCAACTGCATTTGCGAAATTCTTAATTCTATGCATCAAGCAGTTTATAATCTGAAATCATTCAAATATGTTCTACCACTTTTTTAACAAGAACCAACATTTGTCAGAATTTTGGATGCTAGGGTCATCCCTGAGTATGGGATGCTTCTGAGCAGCCAGCATTTGTTGGGGAGACTCCTGAGTAGGCAGCAAAGATAGGTCATATCTCACCAGTGATCATTACTACACTTGCCCCAGACCAGCTATAGGGCTTAGAATCTAGGGGACAGGGATGGGTCTGGGTATGAGGGTGGTTAAAGAACTGTGCATTATGTGTGCATATATGAATTAAGGTATTCTACTCTCTTGGTTCAATTTGTTTAATGCCGGTCAGTTAAAAATCACATTAAAGAAAAAAATACAGTAAATGACTTTTCAGCAATCAAATATTATCTTAAAAAAAAAAAAAAAAACATTTTTTTTTTCTTTTTTTTTTGTTTTCAAGGAGAAGTCCTTGCTTGTGGGGCAGGTAGGAAGACAGGGCCATTTTATAAGGGTACTATGCCTTCTCCATATGCAGTTATCAGAAATTAAATCTTCAAAATGAACATTCTAGGTAGCACTGTGCAGAGCCTGAATGCTTGAAAGACCAAAAATGAATTAATTTATCTTAATAAGGATTTCATTGAAAAACCCAGTTTTTAATAATGTACCACAAGGCTTTTGTGTCACTTTGGAGAAACAGAAGCTAGAAAGGGATTTTAAGAGATCACTTAGCCTGTCCTGCATGGAGGGCCCACTGCAGCTATGCAATTCAGGTCAATGATGGATTGGGTGCCTCTCAGATGTCATGGCATTTTTGTGATCGCTGTACCCATGCTCTCCCATACAGCTCCTGGCATGGTTTTGGAGACCCAGCACACCAGGGCCAGCAGCCACACTGCAAATAACCACAGTGTTTTGGAGGTTGAGTGGAGACTGAGTGGCCAAGTGGAGGCATGGTGATACATCTTTCATATCTGCATGCCTTGCTGTCCAAGAGCATCTCACCAGGACTGTTTTATCCAGACATAGCTGAATGTTACACGATATCCCATCTCTAGGTTTTCCAGACTAAGGCCTAAAATAAGTAACTCCTCACTTTTAGCCTGAACTGTGTCTCACATCAAGAAACAAGGAAGCATTAAGTATCAGATTTATTGAAACAAGCATTTTTTTGCAGTGAGCACAGTAAAATGCTTGAGCAGGTTTCCCAGGGATGTTGTGGAATCTCCATCCATGGAGGCTGAAAACTCAACTGGACACAGTCATGAGTATCTTACTGCAGCTGGCCCCACTTGCACAGGGTTAAGGCACAGGTCCCTGCCTGCCTTCTCCACTCTGTGGTTCTGCTGTAAAATTAGCACCAACTAGGAAACAGGCGTGGGGACAAAGGCATTAAAGATGTGGGCTCTTTGTTGACTAAAACTATTTTAAAATGTTTTCCATTGAAACAGCTAGGTCAGTGTCACTGCTAGAGGAGAGCGCAGAATGCTCTGAGATCTGCAGCAGTCCCTGTGCTTTATTCAGTATTTTAAAAGATATTGATATGCCAATGACAGTTCTGTGATATTAGAAAATTGTAATAAATTAGGACTAAAAAGTTATTTGTCCTGATGATTAACATGATTCAAATACATTAATAAACTCATGGATAGAAATAAATACTCTTAATAAAAAAAAATCATTTCTGTAATCAAAGTAACATAATTTCAGAAGTTCGCAAATGCTGGAAAATAAATAATTAGTAACTAAGGGAATTTTTCAAATCTCTTTCTCTCTTGTTAATTAATCTGTGGTTTACAAGTCAATTCCATTCAAAGGCTGTAAATTTCTTTTTAGCTTCAACTGATCTATGATACATTTTTTAACCTCACTTCATATGGAAAACCACTTTGCAAAGAAGAAGAATTTTGCTGTAAAAAGCCTTAGAATTATCTAATAAAGCTCAGTATCAGAAAACTGTTATTTAATCAAATTCTTACATCAGACATAGCCTATCTTTTCCCCTAGGAAAAGGATTTCACTTTATTAGTACTATATGGCACACAAGATAAAAGAGTAAAATTTGTGCTTGGATAACAAAGCCATCACACTACCTGTGCTTATCAATGTAGGGAGAAATTTTTAAAAGAAAGCATGAAATTGCATTCCATGATTTACATTAATGCCAAGAACTGTGTTGTCACACAGCATTTTTTAATAATTAGGTTGCTTTAAACATTGATTCTGTGCATTAATATTTTTCACTAAGAAATATCCTGGCCATAAAATGTGTGGGGTTGACCTTACTTTGCCAATATTCCATCACTGTAATTATTATATTTTACACTACAAGGATTGCACATAAATTATGTGTCATAAAATTTAAGGAAAAAAAAAGTGCAATAAGCATCTTGTCCTGTTTCTGATATTGACTGTTCTTTGTTTACTTGGAAAGAAACCTATCAGCTGTGCTCCTGAAAATCACTTGGTTCCAAACTATTATAAATATCCGCAATTGGTAAAAAAAAATGTTTATCAAGATTGGTAGAATGAGAAAACAAACTCGTGCTGTTTCAACTAGAAAACAAATAGGAGAGAAAACATTTGAAGTTGAGGGAAATACAATAGTTGTTTAAATCTCTCCCCCAATAAATCTTTTCCTTAATACTATGTAACTCTGTAAAAGTGTAAGAAAAAAAAAACACACACAAAAAAAATCCGTAAAAATAGAGATCCCTTTCCAGGCATTTTCTTTAAATTTAAGTAATCAAAGTTTGCGTATTAAGTTTTTTGAAACTCCTCACCATGGGAAATAATGAAAATAATTTTAATCATAGAATTCTATTATGTAATGAGAGGATGTTTCAGAATAGCACGACTTGTTTACGACTCATCAGGTCAGTGTTACAACCAGCACTTCTCTCAGATAAATACACCCAATATGGAGAAAAAGAGTAGAGTACCATTAACTGATTTCTTCAGCCAGCTAATGAAGATTGGAAAACGAAGCACAAAGTAACATGTTTCTGTTCTTCAGAGGCAAAGCAGCCAGAAGGAGAAATGGAGCAGTGTGCTGGACTTCTTGCAGCTTGCTGCTGCTCTGTTGAGGCTCCCATCATCAGTGATTACACATTTCCTCTCAATTCTTGGTCCACATATTTTGCTGAGGGGGTTGAGGCTCTCCTGGCAATTAAACAATCCGATTTGTTTACAGTAAGAAGGACAAGAGGAAAAACTACATGTCAGATCCAGACAGCCAGGAAGTTCTTCTGCCTGCAACCTCAGATCTCTGTGTGAGAACATCTCTCTAGGCATCTTTGAAGTCATGTGAACAGAAGTTCCCCACTTCTCTTTCTCACTTTAAATCTATCTATGTACATAAAATTAAGTAGATAGTCATATGCTTTTCTGACCTGAGATCTCAGTTAAAAACAATCAAAAATGTAAGCTTTACTTTTGAAATCTTGCTGTATCCATGGCAACATGATGGGTGACATCATTTTCAATACATAACTGTTTCCCCAAATGCATTAATACACATGCTTACCAGAAATGCATCTATGGACTTTTTACCAAAGTTTCTAATCACTGTACTTTTCAGGTCATAGACCCTCGACACAGAATGTGAATATCTGCTTTTCTTCTCTGTTTATGGGCAATTCCATTTCTGTATCCTCTTCAGACTACTCATTCATTTGTTGAATTAATAAATAAATAAATTATACTTATTTTTAATATATTCTATGTGTATAATCTGTGATTTGTTTAATAACATTTGTATACAAATGCCTGATCAGTCACTATCTTAAGTTTCCTTCATTCCTGTATTGCAGGAAAGAAGCAATCCATAATCGTGGTTTTTGAAAACCATATTAAAAATATAAACAAAAAAAAGTACACTGGCATGTAAAGTAACACTAAAATTCATCAGTGCTTAGAGTCATACACTCATTGCTCACTGTTATTAATATACAGAGGTTCTATTTTTGTTAAATAGACTCAAGTCAAATATTCTTTTCATTACAATGCTCTGGAACATTAGAAGGTGTTCAGGAAACGGGATTAGAATAATAAAAGAAAAAAAACAAAACCATAGGAGTGCAGTGTACTGAATCTTCATTTGTCATAACCAAGTACTCGAAAAGCAGAAAAGGGAATGAATTTTTCCTAGAGAAGTGTCCTGCCCTTAGACAATTTCACAAGCCAAATATCCACGTCATACTCTTTCCACACGTGAAACACCTTACTAACAAGAATTGCAAGTACAGATTTGGCAGTCATTAAGATATTTTCAAGTTATATGTCCAAAAGCACTTAGGTTTCTTACCTTCATTATGCCCATCAGAAAACTGTTGTGACAACCCACCCTTCTTGTGACCAGAAACGAGTCCATAATTTCCATCCAGAGCATAACTCCTAGCCAACTAAATGCTACTCAATCTTGAACTACTTTAATTAAAGAGCCTTTCTTCGCCACTGGTGTCTGCTTTCTTTACATATTCACAGACACAACTGCTCACTCATTCTCCCCAGTTGGGATAGAAACAGGACTGGAAATGCAGACGTGCAAGATCTCATGAGAAAAAAAAGACAGTTTACTAGGTATACCTTTTATCATCCATTGTCAGATTTTATTGCTAAGCACAATGCCATATGATATGGAATATCCCTTTGGCCAGTTGGGTCAGTGGATATGTCTTCTTCCAGATCCAGCCTCCTCACTAGTCAGGCAGCCCAAGAAGCAGAAAAGTCCTTCACTTAGTGTAAGCGTTGCATGTAGCAACTAAAACCAAGAGGTGTGCTATCACCACCATTGTCATAAAATAATTCAAAACACAGCATCATGCAAGTTCCTATGAAGTAAATCATCTCTATCCTGGACAAAACCAAGACATTTGGCTAGTGTGGGCAAAATAACTCAGCTTGTGATAACAAGAACTCATGTCTTTATATTCTTCATTAGCCACCTTATGTTAGCTGCTATAATTTTCCTCCTTGATAAGTTCAAGGCAGCTCATCTTTCAGTGAGAGTGAAGGAAAACTACTTTGAAAGAGCTAACAACTTTGAAGAGCTAGCAGGCAAATACTTAGCAGAAACTACTTCAGTATAACTAGAAAAGCACCGCTCCTTCCCAATTTGCAGTAACTCACTCACACATCCATACACTGAGAATCCTCTTTCAGGGTAGCCTATCACAGCTTCTATTCAGTTTAAAATATTTAAAGATAACTTCATGTACTTACTTGAACGTACTATAAGAAATGTTTTTCTGACCACTTCAATAATGCTTTTGTGCTTTTCTATCATTGCTGGAAATACACTGGATGTGCTTTCTTGATGGTTATAGACATACTGTGGTTAAATATGCAAATTTGCTCCTCTTCTCTCATGTGCAATTGCTGTATTCCCATTGATGGCAGTCCCTCTTATTAGTTCCCAAGTGCATGACCTTGCACTTGGTACTACATGTTATCCTGCTGTTCTTATTAGTCCTGTCCTCAAGGTCATCCTGCTCTTCCTGTATATTATTCTGATGCTCCTCTGTATTGATTACTGCTCTCAGCTCTGTATCATCAGCAGATTTCATCAGTGCACTGCTACGCTTGGAGCCAAGGTCACCAATAAAAACATTACATATTATTGGACTCAAGACCTATCCTTGAGGAATTACACTAGTTGCCCTCATCCAGCAGTACTGTTCCCTTTTTTAGCATCTTCCAGTTAGCCAGGTTTTTTCTTGCTTTACAGCTCTTGTACAGTGCTGCATCATCCCCAGCAGACTGTGTTTCAGACCAGTTGAATATATCCTTCAAGATTTTGCCCTCTTTCCTGTGTGCATAATGTTTGCTATGTCACTAGACCAAGTTGATCTGGCATGATCTGTCATATATAAACCCCCATTAAATTTTTATCTTATTTTCCATCTGTTTCTTTGTAGTTTTTCCTTCAAATGCTCTAAAGCTTTACAGACAATTGTTATCAGACTGTCCAGTATGTAGTAGAAGAAGCATAGATAACCATGAACCACCTTGCAAATAGTAGCAAATGCAAACTCAAATTATTTCCATGGGACATAGCAATAAATCCCACTCAGAACCATCTCCTGTTGTTATTAAATCAAAGCCCTAAAGTCAGAGATTAAATTTCTTGCATCTTCATAAGCCACATACCCACCAGTCTAGTGTTTAAAAGTATATCAACACTTGCTGTTTCAGTCCTCTGTTGGAATAAACAATTTATCTTTGAATTCTGATAACACATAAACTCAGTTCCTTGTTGTGAAACAGATCCCAACCCCTGGCTAAGGCAGAGTGCAAACTCTTTTCTCTATCATGCTGTAACAAAACCTTTTTTCAGGCTTGCAAAGCTTTCTCCTTACCTATGTAAGAAAGCAAGGGAAACTCTGTTCCGTAAGAGAGCCTTACGTGTGATTGTAAATTACTGAAGGTAACTAATTACTAAGGAACCTGAAATTACACACTATTATTATTTCCATTTAAGAATACTTCAAAAGATTCTTTAAAACAATATAGAGTGTGTTCAACATAGTGAGCTTCTTTATCATCATCTGTTTTCTTCCTCCTTATAAGGAAGGAAAAATGGATAGCATAATATCTTCTCAAGGGTGCACACCTTTCAAGGAAGTTCATGTTTGGCATTCTTTCAGTTCCAGTGTGCTTTACAAAGCTGATTTGTTTTACTTTCACTACTGAGAAGAACATCTCATTTTTATAATATTTTGCTCCGCATGTATTTTTTAGACATTAGGATGATGGAACAACTCATCCTATAGGCCATCTCTAAGCATGTAGAAGGCAAGGTGATCAGGAGTAGTCAGCATGGGTTCACCAAAGGAAAATCATGCTTAAGCAACCTGATTGCCTTCCATGCAGGGACAACTGGCTGGATAAATGAGGAGAGAGAAGTGGATGTTGTCTTCAGGGACTTCAGCAAGGCTTTTGACACCATCTCCCATGATATCTTTACAAGTAAGCTCAGGAAACACAGCAAGTTGATAGTGAGGTGAATTGAGAAGTGGCTAAATGACAGGTCTCAGAAAGTTGTAATCAGCTTTGCAGAGTCTATCTGGAGGCTAAAGCTAGCAGTGTTCCCTGGAGGTCAATACTGGGTTGGGTATAATTCAGTAACTGCTTGGATGAAGGGATAGGGTACCTCCTCAGGAAGTCTGATGATACAGTGTTGTGAGAAGTGCTTCAAACACCAGAGAACATTGCTGCCACTTAGAAAGATCTCCACAGGTTGGAGAGTCTGACAGGGAGGAACCTCTTCAAATTCAACAAAGGCAAGTGCAGGGTTCTACACCTGGGGAGGAATAACTCCATGCACCTCTACAGGCTGAGGGCTTATCTTCTGGGAAGGAGCTCTGATGAGAAGGACTCATGAATCCTGGTAGAAAACAGTATGAGTCAGCAGTGTGCCTTTGCAGCCAAGAAGGGCAATGGTACCCTAGGCTACATTTGGAAGAATGTGGCCAGCAGGTTGCAGGTGGTAGTCCTTCACTCAGCCTTGCTGGGCCTCACCTGTAATGCTGGTGTCCCCAGTACAAGAGAAGTGGAACTACTGGATAAAGCCCCGTAGAGGGCTACTAAAATGATGAAAGGATTGGAGCATCTTTCATATGAGGAAAGACTAAGGTAACTGAACCTGCTCAGCCTGGAGAAGGAAGAGTTTCATGTGTTTAAGTATCCGAAGAAAACATGTCAAGAGGATGTGAGGAGACTCCTCACCGTGGTGCCTAGCAATAGGATAAGAGGCAACAAGCACAAACAGAAACATAGGAAATTCCCTCTGGACACTAGGAAAAACCTCTTTATTGTGAGGGTGACAGAGTATTGGAACAAAACGATCAGAGAGGTTATGGATTCCCCCTCCCCAGAGATATTCAAAAGCCGTCTGGATACAATCTTGTGTATTATGCTCTAGGGAACACTGCTTGAGCAGCGAGGTTGGATTAGATGACCTCCAGAACTTTATTCCAACTTCAACCATTCTATGATTCTGTGATTTCAAAGGCATCCACTAAAGCAGGCTTTAACATTCATGGACATTCTTTTCTGCTTTCCTGTTCTCACACCATAGGCACAAAAGAAAAGCTAATTTCTCCTCCCAAAATTAGCTGTAAAGGAGCATATGATACTAAGATGACATTACTCTATGCCTGATGGGCTTCCTCTAGCTTATTTTTAGTATTTGCTTTGTTATTTTGCTCACTTGGCCCTTCAGAAAAATTCTCACAAATTTATCAGATGCAGCGTTATAATCTTTTCATGTGCTCTTATAAAGAAAATCATTTTAAAACTTCTAACCTTCTTACTTCTAGACAGAGCAAAAAATAAAACTCATTAATCATGTCCTGAAGAATGTCACTGTTATAGATGCTGTGGAGAGTTGCCACACTGGCAGTAAAATATTCATATTTTCAGAAAACCAATTACAAGGTACAGTAAATCACTTAAACGTGTTATTGGTGATATTCACTAAGCAGTGAGAATTTCTTCCTATACACATAATTACCTGAGGCAACCACTTCTTTTCATGGCCAGTGAGGGGAAAACGATAGTTGATGCTGAAAAAAGAACTTGTGTTTGTAGAGACAGTTTTTGATGTAAAAAAAGTCACAGTTTTTTACTCCTGACTTTAACAAGACCTGAATGCAACCTTCATTTCAGTGGTTGGCAGAAAGCAAGCTTCAAAGATCCCTTTTAAAATCTCAGCAGTAGCAATATAAGGGTACAATTTGTTTATCCTGACCACTTCTGTAGTTTCCCATCCATTTGGACTGCTCTTTTTGTGAAAACAGGACTAGTTAGATTTTCCTTCTCATTGAAAAAGAAATAAAGAAAAAAAGACTTATTCATTTTGTTCTGTCTCCAGTAGTGCTCCTTTATTCTCTCTGATATTCCTCAACTTCATGTGAATATGAGTTTTTGAAAAAAGGTATTATGTCATCATTGCTCGATGTCTCAACTTTTTAAGTTCTAAATCTCTCTCACAGCTTTTCTTACATCAGTGCCAACAGGTCACTTTTATTTGCCTAGGAGGTTGCTGGATGTCATCTGTGACTTCTGTGACCACATTACATGCACATGAGGAAATCTATGGCTACTGTCCCCTTGGCCACACCATTAGGTTCTCCCCTGCTTACTCACCTGCATGCCTGTGGTACACTGTTATAAGTTTGGACTGATGATTCTCCTGACTAGAGAATAGCCTTTTCCAATGGTTTTGTATATTGTATTGTATTTTGTATATTTTATATACTGTATTGGCAGAGACTCTAGGTCTTACCACACTGTGCTGAAATAACTGAGAGGCATGTATTTTTAAACTGCTGTATGAGATGAAACAATACTGGATATGTGGCAGTGTAATTGTTGAGTAATGGCTGTGAATGTTTTCCTTGCCTGGATTCTGCTAATAGTTACTATGGAAATGTAAATTAAATACTTGGCAAAGTGTTGGACTATAAATACACCTGTAGATGTCAGCCATAGTGCCTACTTTTTAAAGCAGGAGAGTTTTGCATTAAATGTAAATGCAAGAAAGATTGAAACAGAAAGCAGGAGACCTCCTGTCAGCTTGACTGAGCTGCTTTCTGGACAGCACTTTCGGACTTAACCGAGAAGATACGTTTGCTTTAGTGGAAAAGATAAAATCTTTATTTTCTTTCCTTACCTTTTTATTTTTGCATACCTCCTCCTTTTTTCTTTCTTCTCCTTTCTTTATTGTTGTTGCTCCCTTTTTGGTTCATCTTTCTTCTGCGTGGTTTCCTTTCTTCTCTTTGTCTTTTTTTTCCTCAAATATTTTTCCTTTTCTCCCCATCTAGTACCTTTGTGGAGTTAACCCACAAAGCTGATAAAGTGGAGAACTATTTCTGAGCACATTTCTTGGAGTTTAATTGCTTTTGCTTGACAGCCCCCCTAAACGTCCTTCCTATGCTAGATCTTCTTCCTTTGCCATTAGTGGCTTGGTCTTCTCAACCTTCCTCTCTTACCTTGCTAGTTCTCCCAGAAATAAAACGGATGTTTTAAATTACCACTGATCTCCTCTCACTATAGATTGATTATGCTGTGCTTTCCAGAAACGTGAGCCAACCTAGACAGTAATATTTGGTTACAACCAGGGTGATTCTCTTGTGTTTACACTGATATAAATTGTAAGTAATCTCACTGAAGTCAGTGCAGTGAGTCAACTCTTTGTGTTGATATACATCTAAAATGAGAATCCAACTCCATATGTTTTTATCTCTATTTTTTGTTAAATGTTTCTCACAGACTTCCTGCAACATGAATTCTACGCACAGCAGCTTTAATACCCAAGGGCACAGTGCTTATTTATAAAAATTACCTAAAATTTAACATCTAAATATGGGCAAATTCTCTGATATACTTCATCATTGTTTTTCTAATCACTATGGCAAAGAAATACTATTATTGCTATCTGGTGTGGTAGGGCATGAGACTTTGCTGTTATAGAGGAGGTGTCCAGAAGAGGAGTAACACCTGGCAGCACTCTTCTGACTGTTTCAGATTTTAAATCAGAAGATTGTTATGTATTTCTAACATTAAGCCTCCACACACACATAAATATAGTACAACTGGCTTGTATTTGCACTATTCACACACACATAATTTACTTTACCTTTACACCACACATGTGCTCTGAGCTGGTCTACAAGACTTGAAATATAACTACATACTTAATCACTCAACACTTAACTGTGTGGATAGAAATCATGGCATCATACCTTCATTTGTTAAAATGAGTAAAAATTTGAAGAAAAATGTTCCTGCTGGTGTGTTTAAATATATCCACCAATATACAAGCACACACATAGACACATAAGCACATGCATCTTTCCCAAGGATTTTGTTGTTGGCTTTAGTGATAGCAACATTTCATCTATATGAAGGTGAACTGTGACAGACAAGAAATAAATTACACCGTCTTGCCCTTTGACTACCCTGCCTATGCCTACGCCAATGCAACTCTCTTGGGAATGCCTCCAATGCAAATCTTTGGGCCATCTGAAAGACAGCCGAAAGTGCTTAAATCAGCCTCCAAGACAACTATTTTCTCTTTCTTTCAATATGGCAGAATTTCAACTTCCAAAGAACATTGCATTTCATCCTAACAGGTATAAGAAGTTCTTTTTGTACCTCCAGACCCGTCATGAATTTTTTTGCATTTTCTGCTATGTGACTTTGAACCTTTGTCTGCAGAGCAGACGAGCAGACATACATACTTACAAGCATAATACACCAGCCTATACCAGGAAGACATCAGTAGCTAATTCATAGTTAAATGTCTTGAGATTTGCAGGATTAAAATGTCATTATTTTGCACTGAGAGGACTGGACTTCACGTTCAAGTTTAACAAACTAATTTTTCAGAGGACAACTAAATTGCTGTACTGTTTTTTGAATTTGACACTCACTGACTGCTGCTGCAGAAACAATTAAAATGAGTCTGTTGGAACAATTACACATCAACAAATGAACAACTGTAATCCCTAAAACTTTCAAACATCAAAGATGCATGCAATGTTATAATATCTTACAAATATTTATCAGCATTTATACATACACAGAAAGTATATCCTGTCATTTTAATGAGATGTCTTTAGAGAAATGCTGGCAGAATCACTCATAATCATAGATTAATGGACATTCTATAACTGTTTTAATTTTAAGGTATAAAGCACTTCCTCTGGAATTTGAAAGTGAAAGTAGGTGTATGTCAGAAAACATTTTTAACCTTCCACCTAGTCTGAATTAGGTTTATAAAAAAATGGATATGCTCTTTACAGCAACTTCAAGATGAAAGGAAATTCCTATTGAATTGAAAAGTATGAAGCTACATTTGAGTAGGCTTGAATATAAATTTTCACGGAACAGGAGGGCGCGGGAACCTGGGTGGCCATGGAACTCACCAGGTAGTCTCCACATAGCTGAGGCAAATGATTCCATGAGTTTATTTGACACATGTGCTGACTTGAAAGATAACTGACTGACCTCCACAACAAAGCATTTGACTGACCCTCTCCAAGTGAGAATTTTGGACAGTCTGTTCACCCAGACAGCTCCTGCTGTGCTCAGTCCAATTACTAGACACTATTTTTATGCTCAGGACATGCTGATTAAGTCCCTGGGTGGAGAAAGTGACTGTCCTAGGGACTCCCCCAGACAGTTTCTACTGTAGCACTGATCAAGCTCTATATAGATTATTTTAAATAGTCAGTAGTGCCTGTTCCTGCAGATGCAGAAATGATCGTGCAGAATATAACTGTGTATTTAGTTAAGATGAAAAAAATTTTATGGTGAATTCAAGATAATCAGCAAGAATGGATCACACATATGGTGCAGTGGTTTCATAGGACCATGGCCCAGCTGAGTTGGAACAGTTCATAGAATTGCATTTGACAAACCTGAAGTTGTTACTGCAAGGGATATTTGAGAAATTACCATCACCTTCTGACCACACCATCTGATAATCACAGAATCACAGAATCCTTAGAGTTGGAAGGCACATTTAAATGTCATCTAGACCAGCTCCCCCACAATGAACAGGGACATGCACAACCAGATCAAGTGGCCCAGGTCCTGACCAGCCTCGTCTTGAAAGTCTCCAGGGATGGATCATAAACTACCACACTAGGTAACCTGTTCCAGTGCCTCACCACCCTTACTGTAAAAGACCTTTTCCTTATATCCAATCTAAACTCCCCCTCTTTGAACTTGAAGCCATTTCCCCTTGTTCTATCACCACAAGCCCTGATAAGGAGTCTGTCCTCTTCTTTCCTGTAGCTCCCCTTTAGATATTGAAAGGCCACTATCAGGTCACCTTGGAGCCTTCTCCAGGCTGAATGGCCCCAGCTCTCTCAGCCTATTCTCATAGAAGTGTTCCATCTCTTGGATCATTTTTGTGGCTCTCCTCTGTACTCCAACAGGTCTTTGTCTCTCCTATACTGAGGACTGCACATCTGGACTCAGTACTCCAGGTGAGGCCTCACCAGGGCAGAGTAGCAGAGCAGGATCATTTCCCTCGACCTGCTGGCCACACTTCTTTTGATGCAGCCCAGGATACGGTTGGCTTTCTGAGCTGCAAGGACACACTACTGGCTCATGTTGACTTCCCATCCACCAGTACTTCCAGGTCTTTTTTAGCAGAGCTGTGCTTAATCCTTTCATCCCCAAACTTGTACTGGTATTGAGTGTTGCCTAAACTCAGGTGCATTTGATTTTGTTGAACTTCATAAGGTTCACCTGGGCTCACTGCTCAAGCCTGTCTAGGTCACTCTGGATGACATCCTATCACTCTGGTGTGTTAACCACACCCAACAGCTTGGTGCCATCAGCAAACTTGCTGATGGTACACTCAACCCCACTGTCAATGTCACTGATGAAGATATTAAAGAGTATCAGTCCCAGCACTGCTCACTGTGGAGCACCACTCATCACTCATCTCCATCTGGACATGGAGCCATTGACCACCACTCTCTGGACTTTATCCTGCAGAGATTGTTGGAAATCTGATTACACACAGAAACAAGTTCTTATGCAAAAGGCCTTAACAAATTAGGATTTTGTTAAAAAAAAAAAAAAAAAGTCTCAGCAACACGGTAGGTGGATTATTCACTCCTTTACATAAGGTCTGTGGATAGTGCATACAAGTTCAGGACATTATTTATAATTTAAGCATGAAATAGCATACAGTCTGAACTGGTACTTATAGTGCCTAAAACCACATGTTCTTACCTTACAGGTGGTATTTGCTCTGCCATGTTTTCAGACCTCAGTGTATCTGCTTACTAATTCTGTAATAATTTTCACAGCTAAGAACATACATACATAAATATCTCTTGGCAAAAAGAAAAATGAGCAGCAGTCTTCAAAGGAATTTAAAATTCCACCAATATTAGAGCTTTGCAGGTACACTTAAATTATCTGAAAGTGTTGTTTAAAATTAGCAAGAGGAAGCCCTTTAGGAAAGCAAACTATATATGGGAATGCAATGCCACAAAGGCAAATAGCATGAAATCTTGAGATTTCCTGTAAGCACTAATAATGAAAAAGACATTTCTCTTTTATATGGGAAATCAGGACAGTAAGTACCAAGGATAGAACAGTGGACTGAGGGATGAGGGCTGGCAGAGATTACAGGAGTTGCTCACTTTAAACAAAGCAGAAGGGAATGTTAAGACAAAAAACATATGAAATGGTTCCCCATAAATTCCTGACTGTAGAACAGTCTGACTCTGGGGTTCCAAAATCATCACACACACACACACACACACACACACACGACCACACTTTCTGTGTTGGTATTTCTGCAGCCATTACTTTATTTATTTGAGACAAGACAAGATATATGACTTTGTGCTGCCATTTTACACAGACATTTCACAAAAGGTACAAATGATTAATCACAAAAATGCCTACAATTTCTGACTCCTTATTCAATTTAAAAATAAACAATGGTCATTAAGAATATTTTAGTAAAGTCAAAAGCAGAAAGAAAGATAAAATGAAGGAAAAGAGTAGAATGATATTTCATTAGAAAATAAAAACTAAATTATTCCTGTGCACTTTGTTATCTTCCTCTATTACCAGTGATTGCTCCCCTTCAACTAGTTTGCTTAGTGGGCTGTTTTAATCACTCATTTTATCAAATATAATTTATCTAGATATAATCATGTAAATTACAAGCAGTAAATCAGGTAACAGGTAATAATGTCAGGTAATGAAGTTATGTTAATTTATTCTCAGTCAGTACAGTGATATGACTATGAGAAAAGGAAAACAGAAACGTTACCTATCTGTCAGTTATATCTAGTATACATGCAGTATATCTAGTACAGATACACACAGTATTTCTAGTTATATATGCAACAAAGCAGAAGGCAGGGCTTTGGCCTACAGGTTTGGCTGTTCCTTTAGAAATCATCGGAGTTTGTAACAAGTGATCTCTGAATTCTGAGACTTAAAGACTAACATTAATCAACATCTGTAGCTAAAAATGAAGGTCTGCTTGGTTACTTGGGAGTTATTTGTTATTTGTTGTAAGGAGCTGCAATAGCTGGAAATCCTGAATCTCTTTGTTCCATGCTGTGCTCAGCTCATGGCTGCACACCTGCAATAAGTCAGGAGAATGAATGAGTGTAGAGCTGTGTTTCTGAGTGTGTGTACATGGGTGGGTACAAAATACATTTAAAAAAAAAAAAAAAAGAAAAAAAGGTCTGTGAGTGTGAAAATTCTACATTAGCTTGGTGACTTAAAAAAAATACCTATCTGTATTAACTGCTTAATTTTTTTCTTTTTCTGGCTGTTATAGCAGTCCCAGTAACTGGAGTCAAGAACTGATTTTGAGGATCCTGCACTCCCACAAACTTGACAGTCTTACTTTATTTACCTATCCACTTGTCAGACAAGCAACATGCCAGTTCTGGGCCACTCCATGCACTGAAATTCAAGCATCTGGAAGTAAATACAAAAGGAAGACAGGTAGACCCAAATGCATTTCTCATTTGTTTGTTTGGTATTTTAGATCTTAGAAACAACTATGCAGTCAATATATATATATATATATATTAAAAAAAAAAAAAAAAAAGCAGAACTTGTACAGCAGAATTACTTTTATGGTTATCAATTCATATGTATGTTGAAATCACATGATGAAATACGTTTAGGAGTTGCTGGAGGCATAAATATGTCCCTTCTGAATAAATGTTTTCAGAAAACAAGAAGGAAAAATACCAGGTAAAATTACTGTGAGAATGCAAAATAAAACCTGTAGCAGCATCAAGAGAACAACGCTGATAATTATCCACTTTAAGAGAACATTGTGTTTAACTGAAATAACAGTTGCTTAGTCTTACTGCTACACTCAGTTCACACACACAATAAGTAGGAGTATCTATCTGAAGATGAAAAAGGCCAGCTACAAGGCTTGACAACAAATGCCTTAAATTTTCTTCACAGAAGACAGTAAACTATATTTGAACTTTTCCAGTAAAAGTGCTCACTGAATTTTATTAAAAAATACCAGCTGTGACTAATTTCCTATTTTGTTCTTTGAAAAGATATTTCTCTGAATACATCAACCTTTACAATTTAGAATTTGCTTTGGTATCTACAAGGCCAGCCAAGAAAGAATAAAAAAAGTCTAAATTTCTAAAATGAAGCGCAAGTTCATAAACAGTAACTTTTCACTCTTCTACCCCAATAGGTATTACATTTGCCTCTTCACTTCCCCAGGGTAACTTCATACTTTCTACACTTAAATTTTCATTTCAGTCTTGCTATTGTCAAGAATATCTGGAAAAAGCCCCCAGATGTTGGACTGAGGGCATTTTGCCAAAGTTGGCTCTAAAGTTTCTCTGCTCCACAACTCCTGACACAACCTAATCATCAGGAGAAATTCGGTGTTCTGGTGAAACTCCAGAAAACTTCACTGAGTAATGCACAGAGATGCTGAATGTTTTTAGGGCCATTAGACATACTCATCAGAACATAATATTTCAGCCCAGGTTTTAAAATCATTTAATGTCTGTGGTTCTGACTCTCATTCGCTGGGAAAAATCTGTGCCTGCTCTGATAAAGCCTTAAAAACATCCCTCTTCTGATGATGAAAGAGTGGAACAGGATTCCTGGGCCTAAGTATATTTTTCAAAAATTGTTTCCATGAACAAAAGATGTGAAATTCAAGGTCAGCTCCAGCAAGTCCCTACATAGTCCTCAGAAGATGCATCTGCTGCTGCTACCATCTGTTACTATCTCAAGTGTCCAAGCATTAATTTAATGGTGAGCATATTTTCTTCTGGTCACTTTGTTGAAGGCTAGTTCAGTGAATGCCTCTTGTGCTGAGATTCAAATGCATGGTGAAAATCAGGAAAGGCAGTTCAAACCAGAAATTCTTAAAAATAATAAACTCTCACAGTAACACAGGGCTGCTATAATATAGTAGTATGATGGTATATACTCTGCTAACAAATGACCAGAAATCTTCACATCAGATGACTAATTCTAATGCAGTGTCTTCTGCATACCATTCAGTGAAGACAGTGTGTATGGGAACTGCTGAGTCACAGCCTGAACCTCTGATTGATCACCTGAGGTGAGCCGTGAGTCAGCCAGAGGAGCACAGGTGAAGGCAATTCACCTGTGCTGCCGGAAGGGGTGGAGCCAGGCTCCACCTCTCCTGGACCTATTTAAGAGCTGGCTACCAGAGGGGAAGGATCTCTTCTGGAGATCCCCTTTTTTGGTGTCTTCTGGTGAGCTCAACTGAAGGGTAAGCTCTTCCACTTATTCTCTTTTTTGTTATCATTTTCTGCTTTGCCTTACTCTCTTGATTATATTGCGATTATAACATCTTGATATCTATTGATTATATGCAATTATATTGTGATTATAACATCTTGGTTATACACGGTGTAAGCCTCTTTTTTACACCAATGGCCTTTGGACTAGGCCCTGCCCCAGACAAGCTGTACAACCACTGGGTATATATTCACCATTAATTTCTCTCCGTGGTGTTCTTAGCAAATCTCTATTGGTAGTCCCACCTTTTTCTTTACTTAGGAACATAAACAGAGCACTGTCCTTGACTCAGATCTTTCTTTGGCTCTAGTGCTACACCTAGATACTTTTTTCTACATAAAAACACTCACTGTGAGCCTCATCTAACCATCTAGCTGAATGTCATGCCCAGACACTAATCACTTCATATTTCTGCTATTGTAATATCTGTTTTGTTGGTCTTGATGAATGCAGTTTTGTCCTGCTCAGGTCTCATGTTGAGATTAGCATTGCAAAAATAAATAAATAAATAAATAAAAATTTATTCCTTCTATTTTCTCTCCTCTGTTCCTCTATTAGCATATCCTCATTTTCAGACTCAAGCACAACTTAGTCATCTCCACTTTCAGGGTTATTCTTCACTTCAGTCTCTTGACACCATCAAATTGCATTTGCTGGTTTATTGTGGCTCAGCACCCACTAACCACTCAGTCACAACTGCTTCTTAACTTTATGCCTTGGGTCTCTCTTCCTTGTTGTTCTGCACACTTAAAACCTTTCAATAACTGTCATCAAATCTATTCCATTGTGTCCTTCAAATTCCACTTAGAAACACCTGAAGTGAGTCATTTAACATCTCCAATAACTTCTATCTAAACATTTCCTCGTGGTCTCCTTTTGTCTGTATCATATCTTATCTTTGGTTTTGACTTCAGCCTGCAAGCACTTTAGGACAGATACATTTTTATCTGTCTTCCAAATTCTTAGGACATTATCCTCTCCACGTCTGAGTGAAATAACAGAAAAAAACAAGTATGGGATAGTGAATTCTGTCATTTGCTGCATGAAACACATACTAAATCTGAAACATTCTTTATATTATAAAGGTTTTTTTCATGCACTTTTTTCATCTCTTTCTACAGAATTTCTTTTTCACATTTATGTCTCTTTTCATTGAGGATTTTCTCCTTTTCATCTGTCTCCACCAACATTCTTTTCTTGCGCCTGTTTTATCTTCCATCTCAAACCACTCTTAATTGATGTCCTTACTATAATTACAAATTTCTTCTTTTTCTTTCTTCTATGCCTCTTCTCTCTCTCTCTCTCACTCTTGTCAAACTTTTACAATTTTAGGAAGATTCAACAGCTTCACCTGCATAAATGGATATAAACTACAGTCATCATTGACCTTAATACAACTTCTACAGACATAAATAAATGTAATAAATAAGTTATATAATAAATACTATATAGTGTATATATAATACATAGTAATAAATAAGTTATTTTTGCAATGTTTGTTTCAGTACTGATCTGCAGTGGATGTACTGGGATCTATTTTCTGTGCCACACTGACCTGATGAACATGCAGACTGTCTCATCTTGCAGCTTTTGGTCTCCAAAGAGTCAAATATGGATAAGAAGAAACAATTAGATTCTGGTAAGGTAAGGAAGCTATAAAGCAGACTTCTGAAAGGGGGGAAGACATTGCTTCAAGTCTTTTCCATTTGCAGGTGTAACGTGAGTTACTGTGGTATTACAGAAAGTGCAGAAGTCTACTCTCATGAGAAAGTGTGTTTAGATGGATGTAGCAAGCTTCATGAAACCTCATCCATCTCCCCCTTTTTTTTTTCTAGTTTTGTTTCAACATAAATTTCTTTATTTCAATAATGCTAAACTAGTTATAGTTAGATGCGGCTGTTTTTCTCTCTGAAAAAAAATGTACATTTTTTTTGTCGAAGACTTCAAGTTATTTTTTTCTGCACATTTTAAACAATAAACTATAAGACTGCTCTTTTGCCAAGAGTTTAAGACCATATTAAATTGTTTCCTTTCTCCAAATTGCTCAGAGCTCATAGACAATTGAAACTTCAAATTTTGTTCAGTTAAAAACATTGTTCCTATTGGAAAAACTAATTCAGTGGATTTTTTAAAATCTAATAATGGTGTCAAGCTATCAGAACATAAGGAAAACTAGGCTAAATAGTGCTCTTTCTTCTCTCTTTTATTTTTTTCAGCTTTACTGGAAAGAATTTGCAAGCATAGTGGTAATAAGTGATCAGAACAACAACTGTGGAGGGTTGACAGACAAGCATCAGACAAGGGAAAGTAACTAAGTAGCTAGTGCTGCATGGAATGGCTTTCTCTTTCTCTAATACAGAAAGTCTGTATTATAGGAAAAGCACTGGTCTGTAGGGGACTTAAACTCCAACAGATGACTGCTGGAAACTCTTGCTGTGGTGATTATCGTTATAATTATCATTATCAGCCTCGGCTGCTTGTTTCCTTGCCTCTGTTGTGGGCTACCACTCCTATACCAAAGGCATTAGAAATCAGCCTGCTTCCTACCCATCAGTCACTCCAATGCACAGAGCTGCCTGATGACTTGAGCTGCTCTGAAAGGATGCTGATACACACCAATTTGCAAACTGGGCCAGCTAAGACAAGTCGGGTGCTCTCTAACAGCCCCAAGTTATTCTCCATTGCAAACCCCTCCTGTCCCAAACAACTGCAACTCTGCTCAGCAGATGTTAATCAGAGCCTTCAGATCACAGCCACTGCACCAAAAATCCCTCTGTGGCCAGGATGTTTGCTGTCCTGATTGCTGTATGTTTTGTCACAGTGTACTCCCATATAATACTGTACAAAATCCTGTGGTAGTGTCTTCCCTCTCTGCTGCCTCTATGGCTCCTTTGCTCCTTTCTGGCTACGATGGATGTATAAGGGAGCTGGATGCTTTTGCAGATGTCCCAGAGCCCTTTATTCATTTGCCACACTATGTAAGCAATGCTGTGTCATGGTAGCTAACCTCAGAAACACCTGGTAGGCGTCTCCAGGCAGGTTGAGGAAACTGCAGCTCCATACAGTTTCCAAGTTACCTGAAGAATAGAGATGATATCTACTGTGTTATTTGATCTGAATAGCACATGTGTAAAAGCCCTTGAATGCTAAAAAAGTCTTTCACAGCATTTTGAAGAACTGCTGATCTGAGAAGCAAGTTTGGAAAAGTTTTTCTTACAAAATAAAGGCTCTCTGTCACCAGCACGCTGACAGTTATATCTATTTATCCCTTTCATATCCTGCTTCAGTAGAATGCTATGTGCCACAAAGCTCTTAGCAATATCAAGGACTGAGTATAAATTAATAGCAAGAATTAATTTGAATTATTTTCTTCCACGTTATTTTATGAAGAAAATTGCTTTCTGATCAAATAACACTCTGTCACAAGGTGGTGGAATAAAAGAAAAGTTAATCTCTGTGCTATCTGTTGTGAAGCTGAAAATATTTGTCCTTAATTCTGTAGGTATTTTTGCAGCTCAGTAGTAATATCTGTATCTTAGCATGGCTAATTCTTCAAGCTCTTTCTCAAGCCATGTCAGCCCTAGAAACTCAGTCCTCCACCTCATTACATGTCCTCTGCCCCACTGCTAGTCCTACACCGTAGTACTACCACCCTGCTGATGCTGAGATGAGGTTGCACCAGGGATTGATCTGCTTACATTGGTCTGACAGCCAACACAGCAGCCCAACATGGTACTGCCAAACTCAGGATTCTGATCAAAATGGTGCTCTGGCTTGCAGCAAACACACACCCACCAGGGAAGAATAGGTGGAACTGCAGTCATTACTTTTAGGTGCTCATCTTTTTCTTGTCTGACCATTAGAATAAGTAATATTTAATATTCATGGTATTCTTGCACCACAAGATATGAAATCATGCTTATAATTAGCTGATAAAGAACCAGTGGACAAAACATTTATTTAGAGAAGAACAGAGCTAGCTTTTCTTAACAGAAAGCCTGCATCGCATGCTTCAGCCATGGAAAATGTTGCATGCTGTTCTTGATTCCAGTTACTGTGGCAAAAAGCAGGAGCTTTGAAGATAATCTTCCACTTGTTAAAGAAAAAAGAAAATGTTCACCCCAGATGACAAGAGGAGTCAAATTTTGCAAAGCTATCTTTAATCTCGAGGCAATTGCTTTTTTCCTTTTGACTACTCCATGTTGTCCTAGTTTGTGTTGCCCCAGGCCTTTAGTCCATCTGGCCAATAGGTGAATCTACCGCTGCCATCTGTCATTTGTGACAATTTGTAAAGAGTTGTAATATATAGGAAAAATGCAAATAACAGACATGAATTCTGATTGGTCTTTCTGTAAAGAGCCTGGAGAATCAAGAAAACTTTATTACTGTCTCTTCCCTGCTTTTTGTAAAGAATAAGGAGGAAGAAATGAGAAACATTAATTCTCTTACTCTACAAAGATACATTCTTGAGCACAGTAAATCAATTGTTAAAACATCAACTTGGAATCTGAAACAAAAATGGATCTCGCAGAGTTCAATTAATTATTTTCTTGGATTGACCTTGCCATCACCAGGAACTATGTGGTGTATTGCACAATCCTACTTTTTCTCTTGGGTATTTTTCTGCTAGGAGTCTTTTCCAGACATCAATGAGGAGTGACTTAAAATGCATAAATCTAAAATAAAAAAGAAGAAAAGCTGCCACTTCAGTCCCCAGGCTGCTCACTTGATATTCTCTAGCCCCCTCTAAGCCAGCCATCAATGCCACTAGCAGTGAAAGTGAGAAGCACAGTGTTGCTGATGCTAGCACCTCTGTGTCAATTGTTGTAATATCCAGTGCCCTTGGGACCAAAAAATTTCTCTAAGCAGCAAACCATTAAAGCCACTGTTAAGCATCTTTCTCCAAGAGCCATTGACAGAAAAAAGGGAGTGCTTCTCCTATACTCAATAAAAATAAATTACAGGATAACGGAAATTGAGGCAATTGCAAGAACACTGAGGTACTTAAAAAATATAATTCAACTGCTTTGGCATACAGCATAAGTTAGCACCTGTGGAGAAGAGCAGGAACTGGGATGCATCTGAATTTTTATATATTCAAAGTACATCAAAAATACAATTCAGAAATGGGCATATTTGACATTCTGTTTATATAAACTCTCAAAAACATATAGACAAAGCACCACTGAAAATGGTATATGAATTGATTTTCTAAGGAGATTTCCAAGTTACATTTTCTTTACTGAAATGGACACAGCTTCTCTCCTAGTGTCTGGTCCTTCAACCCAACATCTTGCTCAGAATCAAGAATTACATACAAAAAAAGCAAGAATAGAGAAACATCCCAAAATATTGCCAGGGCAGAAAAGACGTGCTGCTATCTACAGAGTATATGCAGTCAAGGTGAGGGCAGCAAAGTCTGAGTTAACATCCTTTCACAGAAGCAGCTTCAGGATGGTGTGCTGGAAGAATACATCAGGAGAATCCTTCCCATTGCAGATGAGAGATACGTGGAGTGTGCATTACCTGTCCTCACTGAGATTTATGTACGCTTGCTGCATACTAATTCACAGCAACTTATGCCACTTTACACTGACTACAATTCTGTTTTTGAAAAAAACTGCAAACTTACATCTATGTTCCTCTGGCAATAAAAGGTTTACTGCTGTGGTGAATTGCTCATCTATCTGAGCCTTCATTGAAATAAATTAATAGCCATTCCAGCTATTTCAAACTTAGATATAAATCAAAGTGGAACAGCTTTTATCTACAGCCAATACCACAGACAGTGTTGATAAGCACAGCATAAAATCTAGGTTGAAATCCTTCCTCCCATTCTCACTCTTCCAAGAATCACATCTTGGTTTCTGTACCAAAAATAGCACTTACAATAAGGTATATTAAGAAAGCTTATGTCAGAATATCATTATGATTTATTAAATAAGGGGTGCTTTGATCTTGAAAAATGAATAATAACAATACATTTACAAACACAGGGATTTGTCATTAATGAAATGCATATATTAGAAATTAATGAACAATGTGATTATATAATGTAATATAAAGTTTCAAAAAGACTTTACTTGAGGGAAAAGTATAAAATAAAATTGAGGGATATATTGCTCGATGAAGTTTAAATTAAACTTAAAGCCCCTAAACAAAGACAATTAATATCTGTCATCAACTGAACATTTTAAACTGATTTTAATAAGGAAATTTATTCTGGGTATTGAGTAGAGGGTTTTTTCAGTGTTGATAATGTAAATTTGATATGCTTTGCAAAGTTTTCAGAGAAGAAATTAACATTAAAACTTATGAGTACAAATTCTGCTTTACAAATAAAGGTACTAGAAATAACTTTTTTATCTGTAAGATGTTCTTAAAATAGTTATTTTGGGGAAGGAAATTTTCTTTGGATCAATTGTCCTTTAACTTTCTTCTTCAAGACTTCTCATCCACTCCTTCAAAATAATTAAAAAGGGAAGCAAGAACTTGATAGCCTCTCTGCAAGGTCCTTTGTAGACAGGTCTTTTTATCTCTACCTCATCACTGCCTGTCAGCATAAAGGGTAGGCCTAGGAAGTCCTTAATGAACAAGGAACATATTTCTTCCTGATGCTCCATCTCTATCCATCCATATCCTTCACTCCAGAAGTGTCTTCACAACCAGTAGAGCCATATCTGTAAAAGCCTGTAACGTGCACCTTCTGTATCATATCTGCTGCTTGCTTCTGCATTGGCTGAAATGGTGATTACGTGTAGCTAGTGCAGTGTAGATGAACTTAAACCTTATGAAAAAAAGCTCTCCTAGAGAATGGGAGAAACAAGACAAAACTCAAATACAAATCTCAAATCTGCAGTTTTGGATCATAGAATCATAAAATATCCCCAGCTGGAAGGGGCCCATAGGGATCATTGAGCCCAACACTTGGCTCCACACAGGACCACACAAAAATCAGACCACATCTGAGAGCGCTGGCCAGACACTTTTCGAACTCTGACACTTGAGGCAGTGCCCACTGCCCTGGGGAATGTGTTCCAAGGTCCAGCCACTCACTGTTGAGTAAACTTTTCCTTATCCCAGCTGCCCCCCCCCCCCCCCCCCCCGGCACAGCTCCATGCTGTTCCCTCGGGCCCTGTCGCTGTCACACGGAGCAGAGCTCAGCGCTCCCCTCCTCTCCTTGTGAGGAGCTGACACCACTATCAGGCCTCCCCTCAGCTCCTCTGCTCTGCTCTGAGCAAGCCACAGGACCTCAGCTACATTAAATACTCAAGGATTCAACGATGAACGGGGAGGAACAGATCTGCAAAAAATGTTACAATCAATAACAAATCAGCGTAAAAGACTCTTAAAAGGGAATAATTACAGTACTGGAATCCACATGGAAGGACAATCAAAGATTAGACATCTTTGTGGTAAGAATAAACCATCCCAGTGCTTTTGAGAAAAACAATTTACTTTTTCCAAAGCATTATTGAATGGAATTGTCTTGTTTTAAAATTATCTAAAACTTTAAAAATCAATTATTATGCAAATCAGATGTCTTAGGGGAAATGAAATACCCATGCTGTTCTGATCAATCAGGCAATAAGTGCAAGAATTACAGACCTGATGGAAGCCACCATGATTAGTCTCACCTATATTTCCTTCTTTATTACAGGGATTTTCTATTTCAAGTAAATATTCCCATTTGCCTGCAGCATAGCTTAGAGCTCGAGTAAAAGATATACTTTCCCCCCCCTCCACACACAACCAGACTAACTCAACAATCATAGAATCATAGAATCACAAGGTTGGAAACGAACTGCAAGATCATCTAGTCCAACCATCCTCCCATTACCACTGCTACCACAAGCTACTAAACCACATCTCGTAGCTCCTCATCCAGATGCCTCTTGAACACTGCCAGGGATGGCAACTCCATCACCTCCCTGGGCAGCCATTCCAGTGCCTGACCATTCTCTGAGAGAAATATAATAATGTAATAACTGCGCACAACAGACATGGAATAGACAAACTCAAAATGTCACATCAACCATGTCACATCCTCAGTTTCTGCTAATCTACATACATGAAAAATAGCCAGTTTGGTGAGTGTGTCATCCTTTTAAACTTATTATACTTACTTACTTCTATCTTATCAATAACTGGATACTTCAGTTACTACATACATATATATGTATGTATGATAATATGGCACCATGTTTTTCCATGTAGGTACTTCAGACCTGAATACAAACAAGATTCATGGAAGAGGAAATATCTTGAAAACAGTTCTGTCATCACCATCAGAAAGGGTTATTGACAAGCCTTATTCATTATCCATTCCATTCCTATGACTCTTACGGATTTGAGAACACCACGCATTAACCACAAAGACCTTTGCAGAGACATAGCCTTCTGCTTTTCTTACAGTTTGTGTTGCCCTCTTCTACAGCTCCTAGTCAAAGCCCAGTGCATCTGTTCTGCAAAGAACCGTACCCCCCCAAAGGTAAAGCTTTCCCTAGTCAATCGTCTCTTTCATCTCAGTACGTCTGCAGTCCTGCCACGCTCCCATGTTCCAGTTTCTTCACCACCTTTTCTGACCCTTGAACAAAGCAACTGTGTCTGTTCTGCATTTGTATTCTGAAACACATGCAAACACTTGGCCTTCTGTTCTGATATACAGAATCACCTGTACAACACTGAATTTTTTCTTTCCAGTTATTTACATATAATTAGCTTTACAATCCTGATTGTTAAGGCTCTGACTATCTCGCTCCTTCTCCAGCCATATTTCTCTTCAATGGCTACAGTTACCTTTGTCCCAGACGTAGGTGATCATGCTATTCAACTCTGTCCAAAATTGCATTAGCTAACATGGTGTCCATTTCTTCTTGCTCTTTCTGCTACAGTAGAACTCAAATGGTTTAGTAACTATTATTAGATGATCACTTTACATTTCCATCTATTCAAACTTGTGTGTCTTTTCATCAATTTCCCGACTTACTGAGCCTCAGAAAACAGTGAAAAAGAAGAGAAAAAGAGTAAAGAGTACGGGTTATATCTCCTTTCTTGAGCAAAAATATTGTAACCCTAACCCTAGGCCTAACCTTAACCTTGTGCTGCACAAGTCCTTGGCTGCAGGATGAGTTCAGCCATCCCACTGCGAGGAGAGAAGCCTGCAGGCATCTTAAACTGGGGCTGGTGATTTCATCACCAGTGTGGCCGTGCCTTTACATAAAAGTGAAGCAACAAGTTTGCATGAGAACATCCATTATGAATAGAGTTGTTTTCTTCTAAGGAAAATGTAACATGGCAAGAAAGGGAGAGCTCTTCTCCACGGACAGGATCTGCTCTGTGCAGTACACTGTGAGAAAATCTAGCTGGGCTCTGTCTGATGCTGTGCAAACATGAGGCGCCTGTCTGAAGGAACAGAAGATGTACCGACCCCATACTCCTCTCTCTATCCTGTTTTATTAAAGCAGCTATCTTATTAAGCCATTTGTTGTCACACCTTTCTTACTGAGGTACAGAAAGAATGTTGCACCATCTCTTTCTGTTCACTTTTCTTGACCACTGCAGATGCAGAACACCCTGTGAGTCCCACCCTCCGCAAATCCTAGCCCACTTTTTCAATCCTTTTTCTTCTTAAAATATCACTTACCAGTCTTAGATTAGGTTTCCAAGTTGTCATCTTCTGTACATTATGAGATACTCCGTTGTTTTATATAACTCAATATTTTGAAGTAATTAGTGTCTTTATATGACTACTTTTTGTGTCTATCATATTTCAAAAGGAGGTTTTATGTAAGTTTGCATTTTAGGAAGACTGAAAACTGATTTTTTTCACAAAAATCCATTAAAACATTTCCTTCAATATGAAAGATGAGTCATTTTTAAATATTGTTTCATTCTGTAACATGACTTGAGAAGTAATCAGCTACAACAATATACTGACTGTTACAGTCTACTTTCAGCTGCAATGACTTTCAGCGATTTTGAATACACTTGTCTCCTGCTGAAGCCAAATGGAGCTTCAAATGCTCAGATCCTCGGAAAGTCAGGCCTCTTCTAAGCACAAGGATTTATTTTTTCCTTGCTACTTCAATTTGCACAGGGTACAGCCACATTTTTAAACATACGCTGCAGATTTTCTAGTGATTAATTCCCTGACCACAGTATATCCTCAGGTCTAATGCTTGTGTCACTGACTAGATCTGAAGTGGCAGTACAAGGGTGGCAAGTAATAGAAATATCTGGCACTGTTTGGAATCCACAAATAATAAAAATAAAAAGTTTAACATTAGTGGTTCGAAAGCATGAGAAAATATGCTAAAAATGTAAAGGATTCTCAGGTATTGGGTACAGGACAGCCTGTCCCCAAAAAACCTTAACCCCAAGACTGAATACTCTTTAACTGTTTATAATGACTGAGCTGGGAATTGTTATTAAAACTCTAATGCTTCTGGAGTTGTCTCATAATCCCACCTGGGAAATTGTAACGTAGACAGACTTGATAGTTATTTGTTTATCTCATTGGAAATTTATTATCTTGATATCTCAATAAGATATCAGATAACTGCTGTTGGTAAAATGTGCGGAAAAAAAACCCTCTGAGAAATATTTATTCCAATTTTTCCTTCAAATTTAGAGCAAAATGCTACAATGTCTAAAGAGATGAGTATGGAATACATGGCTCAATTCTGTTTACTTTTTTAATGAACCAAACTTTCAACTATTATTTCCCAGAAGACAGAGATATGATTGATGTCAGTCATTCTCAGACTGGATGTAGAGCTTCAAATATCTGCTTGGCTTCTTCTGACAGTGAAACTTACTTGATAAATGGACCTCGCTACAACATACAAAAAAATGCTGCAGAAACTCAGTACCACAAGCATTGTGTCTGTGCTGTCATGATATAAAAAAGGAATTAAGAGAACTCTGCACTGATAATATGAGTATAGAAGCACCAAACTTCAGCAATCATTAGTTAAGAAAAAATTCAGTTTTCGTTTGAGCTTGGATTGGAAGCTGGATGACAGAAGCAGTTATGACAGCAGGAAGGGAAGCTGTCAAAGGAACACCAGTGAGTAATGAGAGAAGGCATTTCAGAAAATAGAATATGGCTCCATTTCTGCTTGTCAGGATTCATCGAGGCCAAATGGCTGTGAATTCACTGCTCAAAATGGACAGCATACATTGATCACTAGTAGCATCCAGCCATTCTCTAGAACCACAAATCCACCTCAAAAAGCAATGCATGCCCAAGCACTTCCAGAGTGCAGTGCCTGCTTGCATAACCCAGCATAACCCTTGCATAACTCTCATGGTAATTAATGTGATTGTCAAGCATTTACCCATACTGGTCTGTGGGCCCATTTATTGTGGAAAATGTTGTTTACTATCAAAACCTGATTTCTTCCATTTTTTTACAGCTAAGAAAGGAGTAAGTGCTTCCTTCCTTTCTGTGGCTTGCAAAATTCACGAGTCCATTGGAGTAAATTCATTACTGTGAAAATAGGATAACATGAGAAGAAATACATGGAACACTTCTTAAATCTAAACAGCTATAGGTTGCTATATATGTAAGGAAAACATCATTTCATTTAAATATAATGTAAATGCAATTTAGTTTTACATTATGTCTTTCAAGCAGGAATGAAGAAAACACGTGTTTTTAGTTTTTACTTCTACCATTGTTTGTAACACCTGTCTTTAGTGGAATCAGAGCTGGAGATTCTTGGAAACAGCATGCCTACAAACAAATGTATAGAACATTTGCTTCTGGAAGGAAACCTCTGAGGCTAATTGGTCCACTGCACCGAATAACATTTTATAGACACAACACAAGGTGCATGTCCTGCATGTCACGCACTGTTACAAGGTACTTTCTTTCCCAGATCTAATATACAGACCTGAAAAAGCTCTTGCATTACCTAAAATTGTGTATAATCTGAGTCCTGCAACAAAACCTACTGATACACAGAGTAAAACTCCTGCTGATTTTGATGTAGATCAAACTCTAAGATTTACTTTGTGCTTTGTGTCCATCATGAGCGAGTAGCGAGGAAGTCTGCAAGGAGTCTCTCTCCCTCTGCATGAGGTCTGATCTGCACTTAGACACTCACGTAATGTTTCAATGTTGGCTCTAACCCTGGTAGTTCAGTGCTACCACAGAGCCTCAGAAAGATCTCCACTCTACATCATCCAAAGACTTTTCCAAACTGCAAAGTCTGAGTGAAGATGTGGCTAGTTGTCATCAGTTCCATCAGACATAAGCAAACAACTGTGATGTTATTCTGTTTATTTATTTATTTATTTATTGAGGAGATGAATATTTGAAGTTGATTGTTTTGGATTTGGAATCATTTTGAAGAATCATAAGAGGGGCTCAAGACGCAGTGCTACAAATGAATAATAAACCACAGATGATTTAAAGTTAAGAAAAGAACCTGCTGGAAGTCGACACGTATCTTCTAACGAGATTACTGCTGGTCGGAAAAATCACCGAAGCTCCCCATAGGCTGGTCCTAGAAACAGTGACACAATTCAGCATGAAGAGAGACACAGTGATGTGTGACTTCCACCTCTTCACAGGATTTGGCACTCTACAATCCAAGGCTCAGTTCTGATACAGCCTGTCCCTGACACCTTGGCTTAGGTTGCTGAGGAAACTGTGAAACTGTGAGAAAGAGCACAGAGACGGTATCTAGAACAGAGCCAGGCTACATAAGGAACGTAAAATTGCAAACACAGGGGTCAGAGGTTATTAGCAGCTTGACAAGGAAAGTTCAAAAGGGAAAACATCAACAGTAAAATATTAAGGAAAAAAATCAGGGAGCCAGAAAACAGCTACTCACCACCATTGAGGATGCACTCCAGGGGGCAGTGGAGTTCAACCCTTCCCATGTGACTAATGACTGCTGGGCAGCAAAGGCTCTGCTGCAAGTGTCAGCTAACAAGTACCTCTTCTGTACATAGGTTGTTCTGAAAGTAATGCCTCCTCTTTATTTGCATTGAAACTACAACAGATACAAAGAGCACAATAGCACTCTGATAAAGTCACAGCTACAAAACACTCTTTTTTAATATAGTCACCACTAGCTATGTGTTTTCACTAGCAGTGAACTGTGTGTCACACTCAAAAACTTCTGGCCCAGCAGAGGTGACCTACTGTCACTGTAACCACTGCTGAACCACACCACCCACTGCCTCACTGTGCTCACATCCGCTGCTCAGTCTCCACAAACGTGGCCAGTGGGTGCCATTTTTTTCATATGGAGGAATTCAGTGACACTTGCTCCATAAGCACTTCCATGTCAGGTACCATTTTGTCAGACTGCCCCTCTGCTGCCATCTGTTGCACGGCACCAACATGTAATTGAATATTGGTGGGAGGTTTCATTTGGTGGGAGGTTTCATTCCCTATTGCCTTACCACCACCATCTGCCTCTGACATCATGGGCCAGCATAATTACATAGAAGGTATTACTTTCAGAGTAACCCTCATACGCTGCATATATCTTATTTGCAGAGATTCTTTTCATGTAGAAGCAAATAAAGAGTTCTGGAAAATTACAACTGACATAAAGAAAATGAGCAGTAAAAGAAAATACAGGTTAAGAAATAGGCACAACTGAAAACAAAGTAAATAAAATATGACCCTGAACAAGAGATGGATGTGTGCCTACAGTCTATTTAGTGAAAGCTACCAAGATTATTGTGACTCCCTGCAGTGCAAGTTCTCTGTAATACATGATATTTATTTAAAACTGAGTATGCTCTATCAGGAGGTGGATTTTTGATGAGCAACAATAATATCAAAATCAGCATTGCCTGAATTGTTAATCTGACTTTAGCTGTGTCTGATCTGCAGTTGCAGGCTGACATCATTGAAGCTCCTACTTTCTTAAGTAACTACCCTTAGTGTAACCACAGCAAAGAGCTTTTTTGCTAGCAAAAGTGGACTAATTCTGCTTATTTCTGTAAGCTGAATGCCAGGGTACTGTGCTTAAATGAAGCCTGGCCTGCATTGGTATGCCAACAGTGCAGATGAAGCATTTTTACTAAGATCACCAAAAGGAGTCACCTGAAATAAACCACAGAATGTAGCTGAGAACACTGCTGTCCAACAGAAGGTCTACAGGAAAGGTACTTGAGATGCTGCTGGAACACTGCAGAAAATGACAGAAGGAGAGAGTGCCATGGTAGCAAAGATCAGACACCACATCCTGCCCAAACTTATGGCAGAGGAAGGAGTCGTGCCCCACAGGCTTTCAGCAGCTTTCCTGCGAAGAGTGAGTATTAAGTCAGGGTAAATCTTGGGCTGTACTCTTAAAAGGCCTCATGGGAACATAGTATCAAGAAGAATATAATAATGATCAACAGATCAGTACAAAAAGAAACCACAGAAAGGTGAAGAACAGATGAAACTTGGAGAAAAGATAGGATCACTGCTGAAGCCAGGTTATTTGAATCTGACCCACGCAGCATGATTTCTTTAAAACAAAAAAGTTTTTCTTCATTTTTAACAACTGCCCATTTCCCCTTCACCATTAAGCTAATTGCATTGAGTTGGTACAGTTTTTAGCCACAGTTTTTACTGCCACCTTGGACCTGGGTCTGGCTTAATTTCTCCTAGGGCTCTGTCCTTTTTCTCACTGACCAATCAGCCAGCCCTCTCTAGCACTGCTCTGTCAAATTCCCATGTTTTCATTTAGTACTTTCTCACATCTTGTAGGTTACAACCTTCTGACCTCTTTAGCTGGTTGGAAGAATGATGAAATATTCTGGAAACAGTAAACGAACTGTTTTGTTGATAATCCGTATCTGGCACTTTTTACTGAGGGAAATGAATTAATAATAGCACTGGTTTTTCTGTAAAACAAACCTGAGAAAATAGTTTAATTTTCTTTGCAGGCGGTCAGGAAGAAATACAATCATTTAGATTTGGGTTCTCAGAAAATAAGGAGAAGTTTTTGAGAGGGACTGTATTTTGTGTTTTTCTCTCTCCCACTGTTTTCTCTTACTCTGCACTCATCGTTTCAACTCATTCTAAGCTGTCACTTAGCATTTTTCCTCTCTGGAATGACAGCAGGGCATGTTGCTTACACTGGCTAGACAAATGCCTACCCCAGAGAGTGAGCATATCAGCTTCTGGACTGCACAGCCTGTACCAACATGGTATGTGTCCTTGACATTAGATCTTTGGCATTAATGTATGTAGGTGACAAGCTTGTTAGCAAGTCAGATGGTGCAGAAGTTATGCAATTCAAGTAACAGCCAAAGAGCTAATTTTACCCCAGGAAAATAAACAATTTCATTCCAGTTACTGTATAGATAGATGACAGATAATTAAAATGAAATAAATTCATTGCACTGATATTTAAATGGTTTAAATGTGCCTATAAGTTCAGGAATACTGAAACGTACTCACAGTTTAGTCCAATTATAATACACATATCTATTAAACAAGAGCCCAGTTATTACCAGTAAAGCACTAGCTAAAATTAAAGTTTTATTGTGGGAGGAGGTAAACTGCATTTGTGATGCTTGATTGACCTATAGCAGCTCTGGAGGAACATTTTGCAGAGCTGAAACTTTGAAAATATGCAGTTAACTTCCTTCAGCAGCATACAAGTCACCAAGAATGAGGTCTCTTTCCTTCCACATTCTTGTTCAAACTGAAAAGGCAGATGCATTAATTCCATCCTAAATTGTCAACTCCTAGGTCCATTATACTATGAAATCATGGGTCCTCGTTCTATACTTTCACTCCTGCTAGGTTCATCCAGTGCTAGCTAAGCAATACCTTAGCCAATTCTTAAAATTCACAAAAGAAAGGAAGAAGACAACTGCTTGAACCCAATCTATGTGCTGTGGTTGACATGCTGGAGAGAAGAGATGCCATCCAGAGGGATCTGGACAAGCTTCAGAAGTAGGCCAGTGCGAACAGTTATGAAGTTCAATGAAGCCAAGTGCAAGGTATCAGGGCCAAAAATCAGGGCAATCTCAAGCACAAATACATACTGAATGAAGATTGGATTCAGAGCAGCCCTGAACGACTTGTAGGTGTTGGTAGATGAATCAGCAGTGTGCACTTGCAGCCCAGAAAAAACTATGTCATGGGCCGCATCAAAAGAAGTGTAGCTAGCGTGTCAAGGGAAGTGATTGTCTCCCCTCTACTGTGCTCTCATGAGACCCCACCTGGAGCACTGTGTTCAACTCTGGGGCCCCCAGCACAAGAAGAACATGAACTTGTTGGAGTGGATCCAGAGGAGGCACTGAGGATGACCAGAGAGGTGGAGCACTTCTCCTATGAAAACAGGCTGAGACCTGAAGTTCTTCAGCCTGGAGAAGAAAAGGCTCTGGAGATACCATACAGCTGCCTTCCATTATCTAAGAGAATGCCCACAAGAAAGATAGTGTGTGACACTTTATCAGGGAGTGTGGTGATAGGACAAGGGATAATGGTTGTAAAGTAAAAAAAAAAAAAGATAAGTTTAGCTTAGATATTAGGAAGAAACACTTGACTAAGATGGTGGTGAGGCAATGGCAGAGGCTGCCCAGAGAAGCTGTGGATACCCCATCTGGAGGTGTTCAAGGCCAGGCTGGACAGGGTCCTCAGCATCCTGATCTGGCAGGAGGTATCATTGTCCAAGGCAGGGGGTTGGAACTACATGATCTTTAAGGTTCCCTTCAACCCTAACCATTCTATGATTCTATGGTATCATCCAGAGCTCTTCTAAGGGGTTGTTTTGACAAAGTGCAAGTGATTATGAAAGATATAAAAGAATTTAAAGAATTCAAACCTACAGTCAGAATAAGTTTAGATCAGTAGTAATTCCAATTCAGTGGCTTTACTGTTGATTAATACAGTTTGAATACATAGATTTAAGGTGACCTACCATCAAATTAGTTTCAGATTACCTCACTTAGCTAGGGTCCTGAAGGTATTCTATCCATCAAATTCATCACTATACCCACTAACAAAGTAGATACCTGCAGTTGTATTGGACTTGTAAATTTTATAGTCCATAGAGGAGAAGCAGATTCTTCTGGATTGTGACACCACTTTTTTTTTCTTCTTTTTTTTCTTCTTTTTTTTTTTTTAAGTTTCACTTCAAAGACAAGGAAAACACGCTGTAACAGAAACAGAGATTCACAGAATGCTCAAGACTGGAAGGGACCTCAGGAGGTCCAGGCCCTCCTGTGCAAGTGGGGACACTCAGAGCAGGTTGCCCAGGACCACATTCAGGCAGCTTTTGAACATCTCTAAGGAGGGAGACTGCACAATGTATCTTGGTAAACTGTGCCAGTGCTCCATCACCTGCATGGCACAGAAGTGCTTCCTGGTGTTCAGATGGAACCTCCCGTATTCCACTTTGTGCCCACTGTCTCTTGCCCTGGCACTGGCAACCACCAAAAATAAAAAAAGCCTGGCTTCTTCCTTTTTGTATCTTCCTTCAGGTATTTGTACATATCTCCGTAGCCTCCTCTTCTTCAGGCTCAACAGTCATCTTGACCTGCTGGTGATACTTTGCCTAATGCAGCTCAGAATACTGTTAGCCTTCTTTAACAGCAAATGCACATTCCTGGCTTGTGTTCAGTTTGGTGTTCACCAGGACTCCTACGTCCTTTTAACCTGCCCAAGCTAACTGCCAGTTATGGAATACATGAACAGAGCATCTTCAGACCTCAGAGAAAATAAGGTTCAGATTTCAAAGTGCAAAGATTTGGCAGAGTTCTCATGTTATCCCAGTTGATTCTCCCCTCCCAAGGCTCAGGTTGCCTGTCAGTTTTCAGGCAGGATGAGATCCATTTAAAGACTGTGACAATGCAATGTCAGAAAAATCACAGAATCTACTTGAATACAAAATTTTTAATTACATTTGACATTCCCATGCATATTGCTGTCACTTTGCTACCACTGATGGCAATAGGCTGGGGAGTGCCCAGCATAATTAAAAACTTTCGTTTCTAATATATTCCATGACTTTTATGTATCTTTGAACCTTAGGACTGCTGTAGTGAGTAAAGTGGAATGGAAGCTAAAGGAGTCTGACACGTCAAGAACCACTTACAAATTAAGATCCAGCTCAGGTACTGCCAAGAAATGAGTGCCAAAACAAAGCATCAGCAATCGGCTTACTTGAAACTCCTACCCCTCTATGGAGCCTGAGTCTCTTTTAGGAGTGGCTTCTTAATTCATCATATCTACTTTTGAAATGAAAAACTGGAGGAGAGGTAACAGCATTGGTGCTGCTGTCAACATCTCCCAGAATTTCACACAGAAAGTGAAAAATGCATTTTAGGCTCTTTTTCAGGCTGAGACATTTCAAACTTCCAAGGAAGGCAGGAGCAATAACGTATGATGAGCTCATTTGGATAAAATTTCCATTCATATCTCCTGTAAAGGAGTGCCAGTATAAAACTAAGACAAGAGCCATGTGATCAGAAGTTGAGTAAGGAAGGAAGATGCTAGCACTGGCACTTGCTGTTTGGGTATCATTTGGGACACGGTAGGAATGAGTGTCCCTGCGTCCTACTTCCAGAGGTTGTGCAGCTGACAGATGAAAAACTGACATGATCCAGCATGCAGAGGCTCAAAAATGTCATGAATGTCATGAATTACTTCATTCAAGAGAGAACTTATCACCAATGAAGGCTCCTAAGGTTCTCCTAGATTAGCTTCAGTAAAACCTCTTCCAAACATATACTGAAGCATTCAATACCTCCACCACCTTAAAAATAGCAGCTTGTCGATCTTCTAGAAAACAGAATTACTCTCTGAACAAAGCTTCAAATCCTGAGAAAGCACACTGAATTTGGTGTCAGACACTGATTTTTTTTGAAGTAGAATTTCTTCCTGCAACACAGGACACCTAAAGGAGAGTTCACTTCTGGTTGCCGAAAGTGAGCGATAACTCTATCACTAATCTGATCCCTTGCTGAAGTAATTTATCAGAGAGATGGTCAAATGTTGCAAGGTCAAATGGCCTTATAGCACTCACAAATTCTTCTTACAATGAATCAGGGAAAATGACAAGTTAGAATGACAGTGCAACACATGTCTGCTGTCCTGTAATGTGACCTTCAGGTAGTAAAATTTGAGACCGTCTTTCCTTCAATATCCAGACCAGACCAAAGGTAAAGCTGCACACTTTTCCTGTAGCATTTCCACGGCAATGATTCAGAGAACTTCTGATATCACACAATCATCCCATGAGGGAATCTTACTGCTTAGTATGAAGAATGGCATTAATTCAGTAGCCTGGAACTGATTTCCTGATACAGAAGAAACACTGACAATACAAGGTATTGCATTGGCAATGTCTTTCAGACATCTTCTATCCATCTTCAGAACACCAGCATGTTGCAAAGTAATTTCATTTGTTCATTAGGCTGAGCTACAATATGCCTTCCTCAAACACCAGCCTTTCCACGTGCTTGCAGTCCACGTTTTCTACTGAACTTCTATTGCAATGTTGTGAGTTTATCAAGCAGGTTCGCAAGATGAGAATGCTTTTTATATTTCAAACCTTTGTAAATTTTCTTAGACTTTGCTTTTAACAGCATGTGTTACAAGATGTGAAGAGTGTTTGCCAAACTCTGACTTACAGCTTTTGTGTTTGCCACGGCTAACTCTATTTAGCTAACAAAGGATTTAGCTTTCTCTATCACTTCATATGATGCAAGTAGTAAATGTTCTTTCATAAGAAGTGTAATTATACCCAATAACATAAATGCAGTATTTTCATTGCTGCTTTCACTCTGACAAATAACAGATACCTTACAGAAAGTGCTTTTTTTTTTCCTTCATAGAAATCAGTTCAGTGGTTAGTTTGAAGCATCAGTAGTTTTTTGTTACAATATTCAGATTAATGACTAAAAAACTTCTTCCATTGCATGAGGCCTGTAACATATTCATCTTTGAAAGGAAAGAGTGTGAAATATACTCTGGTCTCTTTTACCATAATGGTGCATGGACAACACACCTCACACATTGCAGATTTTTTTGACATTCATATTGGAATTTTGTTTTCAAAGACTTTTATACAAAGGCAAAAAAAAAAAAAAAATTAAAAAATTGAAGGCTTACTTAGGCTTTGCAAATGAAACACAGGCAGATTCAAAGACCGTTGATAACTCTCTGTACAACAAGAAACAAAAAGCAAACTATCTTTATTACTCAGATTATTAAACAAAGCAAAGCGAGTGCCTGAGCAGTGACAGGTCCAAAGGCACTGCATCTTCACAGTGGCCATGGCTCCCTCCTCTCTTTCTCAGCTTTGGTGGTCCCTCTTCCATTATCTAACACATGAGCTTTTTCATCACATACAGCAACACTTGTTATATCTTTTTCATTGTAGTCTTTCTCATCTCTAAAATCACTCCACACACCCAAATCACAGACTAGATTTACCAGTGGGATGTGCAAAGCACTCTGTGGAGCCAGAGCTACACATTAGGCAGGATATGGCCCTGATCTTACTGTCTGTTAAGCCTTACATACCACAGTTGCATCAAGATTCAAAGCTTTCTTCTTCAAACTCTTGCAACACACATGAAGCATCCTCAGCAGTGGGTTGGTTGTCAAGCTGCATAGTTCCCTTTTCTCATCTTTTTCATACAAGGAAATCATTTACATCAGAGGCTTCAGGTCTGACTCATTTATCTGAGTGTAGGACCTAACACCATTAAAGGTACGTTTTGATGTGGCACCTCACTTCCCATTGTCATTTCAGAAGAGCACAAGATCTCCACAGATGGCCTAGAAATGAAACGGTATCTTGACTGGCCATAAATAGCCATGTTTAAGCAGCCAAACACAGCCTTTCACTTAAGAGCACTCATTTTGAGACTGACTTCTAAATTTAGATGTCCACATGTGTATGTGCCTGCCTAAGGTAGAATCATCGCCAGCAAAGAGTTGCCTACTAGTCAGTGCAACCCATAGTTCAGTTCACTTAACCTGTCTTTGGGGACAGGATAATAGCTTAAAAGAGTGTCTAGTGCCATAAGAAATACCCTTAGCTGCCCAAGATATCTGCATGGGACTGCCAATATGCCACAGGATTTAACAGAGGTATGTGCATCGTGGGAGGGAAGAGCTGGAAGCCATACATATTCCGACCACATTTCAGTTAAAAGATGTCTGAAGTGAAAATGTACTTTGGTGCTTGAATGTCAAATTTGTAATCCAAATTCATTCCCAATTAATTCCTTTTTGTTTGTTTGTTTGTTTGTTTCTCTATATTCTCTTTGTAACTCTTCCTTTATTTGCATGGTGAAACTGCCAGATATTAAACAAAGTTTCATTCCTTTGTTAAAAGGAAAAAACAAATGTCTTGCCTGTAATTCTCTCCTTCTTTCTCTCTCTCCTCCTATCCCCAGTTCTGCCTTATTTAACAAAGCAGAGGGATGATTTCTCCAATATATCCTCCATTCCTGTGGCACAGAAAGCATAGATTTACAGCATTCTCTCCACCTGCTAGTCCACTCTGTCTTGCCCTTTGCTGTGTCCTCATGCTGACTTGGTCTGGTTGCTTCATTCTGATGTGATAGACAGTGGCTGAATACTGAAATCACCTGGGAGTTCTTTGCTCATGTCCCACTTGGAAATACTGGAAAAAAAAAATCAGCTCTAAAACCACCATGTGGGGAGGGTTTTTTTTGGTTCAACTTAAACTTCTCATAGACATGTAAATAAGCTGAAGCAAAGCAAAAGTACTGCAAAAAGTACAAGGAACATTTTCTTTCTTAAAACATTCAGGTGCATACTGACGTGTTTTGTAAGAGTCTCTGTATTAAGGAACTCTGACAGAAAGTGTGCAGTGGGAAGGCATGCTTCTTCTAAACCACAGATTGGAAGGGGAGCATGATCATGCAGGTAGGACCAGATATAAGTAACACCATGCCTGTTCTACTGACAAAATCTTTCATTTTCCTATTTAAGGGTCAGAACCTTACAACATTAATGAGATAAGGAGATACTGTCATCTCCTCTTCGCAAATAGTGAGGTTATTACCAAATGGGATTACTGCTTTCTTTATGGAGCAGTATGTGCTTAGCATTCCTGAAAGGCAACTGCCACTGACAAGTTTCGTGGAATCATAGAATCCCAGAATCATAGAATGGCTTGGGTTCAAAGGAACCTCAAGGATCATGAAGCTCCAACCCCCTGCTGCATGCAGGGCCACCAGCCTCCACATTTAATACTAGACCAGGTTGCCCAGGGCCCCATCCAACCTGGTCTTGAACACCTGCAGGGACAGAGCATCCACAAGCTCTCTGGGCAGCTGTTCCAGCACCTCACCACTCTCATAGTAAAGAACTTCCCCCTGATATCCAACCTAAATCTTCCCTCCCTTAACTTAAAACCATTTCCTCTTCTCCTACCATTATCTACCCTTGTAAAGAGTTGATTCCCTTCCTGTTTGTAGGCTCCCTTTAGGTACTGGAAGGCTGCAATGAGGTCGCCCTGCAGCCTTCTTTTCTCCAGGCTGAACAAGCCCAGCTCCCTCAGCCTGTCTTCATAGGAGAGGTGCTCCAGTCACCTTTGTGGCCCTCCTCTGGACCCTCTCGAATAGCTGCTTGTCTTTCTTGTACTGGGGATCCCAATGCTTGTCCCTTGTGCAGGGTAACTGTCCAAATTTTTAGGAATCAAAACATAACCCACAAAGTCTGAGCCTAAGCTCTTGGTGGTCGAGCAACTCTGGATATCCCAAATTTTTGCCTGACAGTTACAAGCAAAACCATTTACTTCACTTCTACTCAACGCTGCTGTTCTTTGGATTGTTTAAGAATCCACATTCTGATGGAGCTTGCCGTTGCACTCTAATCCTCAAGTGTATTTAATGACTCCAAGTGCTCAGCATGTTGTACTGTTTAGCACACCAGTGCTGTGGTGCTGGCAGTGAGGGCTGCAGGGCAGCCTGTGTGAGTGGAGCCCCATAGTGCAGAGCAAAGCAGCTCCAGCTGCTCCAACAGGGCCCCGCCGCTGCCACAGCTGAGCACTCCGGGAGAGCGGCATTCAGAGCGGGAACAACTCTTAACTCTAATCCGCCACTGCTTACTTTGCCATTTTAAAGAGATTAATGCCTTTGAGAATCCATTTAAGTTAAAATTTAGGGAAATTATTTGCAGTGGGGAAAATGGTTATTGACAGAACGATCACAAAAAAAAAAAAAAAATAGGAAGGCAGACCAGCAATCTGTTGAACTATGTGCCTTTTAATCTGTAATGCAGAGGAAAATATCTGAGAAGACTTCAGAGACTACAGGTGCCATCACACAGCATTTCATCGTGATCTAACCAGCATGAAACCGTAAGTTTGTATATTTGTACCTGTGACTCCTGCCATCTGCCCCTGAGATCAGGCTGGAGCATTATGTGCCGGCATTGCATATCACATTATGAAGCATTACAGACAGTGACCTTCAGTCTTCAGGGGCCACACTTTGGTTATTAAAGATGAAAGAGGAAGCAGCCTTCTCCTTTTGATTCCTGGCATAAGATCTGCACTCTATGCAAGGGATTAATATTATTTTTTAAACCATTTTTATAGCTGCTATGTATACATTATCTTGGCTTAGCAAAATCATTTTCTTTAAAAAGACCTGAATCATGCATCCAAACTATGTTGAAAGAGCAAATTTAAAAGTAACTGTAAGCTGAATGTAACAATCTTTTATGCTAGGGTAAGTAAATAATAACTTTACCACCAAGGCTTCCTTGGAAATCTATTAAAATATGTAACTGTCATTCTATTGCTTCCTCCTCCACATCTGAGCCAAGAAGCAATCACTGCCTCAGCCAACTCATCATGCCTTCTCTAAGGAAGGATGTTTCTTCCTTCTGAAAATGGGAAAGCAAGATTACAAATATAAACACTTTTTTTTTATTGACACTTCTTTTCTATCAAATGTTTTTTTCAAATATTAGTGGAATAAAATTTCTTCCACTGCTGAGGCCAGAAGGAATTGTTCACCTGAGATCCTCACTCTGCCAGAACTCCCACAGGCTGGTCCTTAAATTCCTTTGGAAATATCTGTATGTCGAAACTCCCTGCTGTGAAGAGACAGCCAAGTTAGCTCACATGCGGGAGACATGATTAAACATTAGTTTTTACAGTACTGTGCATGGGATATTTAATGCTCATTAATAACAGGATATATCTGCTCTGGAAGAGAACCAGGGTAGCATAGCTTCACACTTCTGCCATCCAGGCTAGCACAGATGGCTCTGTGAGCCACGCTTTGGGCAACTGCATCCTGAGAATCCCTGACAGAGAGGAACATTGTTTATTTGGAAGCAGGCTTGGCGTTAGAAATCCAGCTTTTCTTTCTTCAGAAGTGGGTACCATGTATGCATAGCATACATGTGAGACTTTTCCACAGTTCTTATCAAAAGGGAGGTCAAAGTGTTTTCCATGGCCACATGGCAGATGACACAAGTAAGAAGTAGGAGGTAGCCTTAGTGGTCTTGCTTAGACACAGTATTCATACAGAGGGGTTTAGACTCAGGAGGACCAGACTTGCTGCTCTCTAGTCCTATGGGACTTTGCCATCTCAAAGATATTCAGCAGTTAGAAGTGTTTTCTCGTTTGCACTCTTACTGATTGCTCAGATTTCCTCCTCTCATCAGAACTGCAAATTTCCACTTCTTTGAGGACTGGTAAGACTTCAGAAAAAATAGCAGGAACCATAGATAATGTTTCAGAGTTAACCTACTGGCCATTAAGTCATTCATATTGTTCCTGCATAGGATTTAGAAGTGGGAGTTGAGGCCAAAAGGCCTATTTTATCCCACATCGAACACTCATTGTGTTGCGAAGTAGCCTATTCCTTCCATTTCATTGGTGAAAAGGAGAGCAAGTGTCCTGGCATCCTAAAAGCAGGTCTGGGCTTGTAAACTATCTTGGAAAGGGGAAATGAAATGTATGTAGAAGTTAATACCATCCAAAAGTGCTTTGTCTTCACCCGCTTACTCCATAGACAGAATAGCTGGCCACTGTGAGCAAGGCAGTCAGATACTACTTTTGAAGACATGATACAAATTTTCTTCCTGCCCTTGTTTTTATATGAGGCGGAAGAGGAGGATGCTTGAGGCATACTGCCTTCGAGGGCTGCTTTTGCGGTGCTTCAGCCCACACTGCTCGTCTTGCTCAGGGCTGTACCTTAAAGACACAGCCTAGTTCAGGGCGGTAGGAATAAACGAGTCAGCGCTCTAATCAGGCATAAGAACATCAAACTACCTGAAAGAACCATGTGGGCTTCACTGCCTGAGCTGAAGGAAATATGGAGTATGCATAAAAGTGAATTTGGTTTGCAAAAATTCTTTTAATGACAGAATATATTAAACACCGCATGGTGTTGGTCATTGCATGGGGATAATATTTCCATTATGATTTTCATCTTTACGATGTCCTTATAAACCCTCCTATACGGACTCTGCTTGCATTATTTCCAATCATTTCAGTCCTTTAGGAGAGCTCTTCAAAGAGCTTTCCATACGATATGACTGTAAATAAGGTCTGGGAACAAGCAATTCCCAACAGGCTTAAAACTGTTTTGCTCTGCCTGTCCTCCACCCCAAATCCCTTCAGAATAAGTCTATCAGAAATTGAATTTATAATGTCTTGTGGCATGAATTCTGATTTGATTTTAAAAAGTAATACCAGCTCACTTTGGCCAATGGAATAATAAGAATGCAAAAAAGCTGTGGATTTCTTTGTATTATATATTGTTTTTTTCTAAGATATGTAAGATATGTCTTACTCTGAAACCATATATGCTTGTGCTTACAGATGCTGCCAGCTCTGGCTGTAGTTACATTTGGATCAGTTATCAATTGCATGACATGTCAGCTGAATGTGTCCCTGCAGGACTGTGTCCAACAAATATTGTGGAGGGGAAAAATGTGGGAAATAGCTCTGTGCAAAAAATACTGTGGCTCTAAAACATTGCATTGAATGCAACTGATTACTGTTTTCTTTATAGAATTCACTCCGCCCATTCTGAAATGTTTACCTCATCTGTCACTTTTTTTTTTTTTTTTTTTTTTTTTTTTTAAGTAAAAAGTAAAAGAGAGACTTATTAATGGTATTTTGGATTTCTATATCCTGTCACTGCCACGTGTTCTAACATGACTGGCAGAAACTGGCACAGTGAAACACAGATGCAGGATGCAACATGCACAAAACGAGGAAGACTCTCTTCTTTTCTTAGACCTTTTCAGAATACATTGAGACAGATGAATTTCCAACCTATGTGTAGGCTGCATGGCATGCCAATGAACACAACTACAGTCTGAGGTATCATCATTGAAGCATTTATTTCTGTTTCCATTTTAAAGTGTATTTATTTCTCAGTCAGTCACCACCAAATTATGCACATAGGATATGCTAGCCTGTGCTTTGCCTAAGGTCACTCTTTGCCTAAGGTCAGCCTCCAGTAGCATTTAAGTGTTTAGGATGCACATGAACATAATTTTTTTAAAGCCTATAAATTCCTTTAAGTACAGATACATTGAAGAATAACAGAACTGCAGGTGAAATTAAAAGGTTAAGAGTCTACAATAAACATGAATGGTGTATTGCAGAGTGGATCCTTTGAGGGTTCAAACAGGAGAGTGGAAAAGTGCTCTCTATGAATTTGAGATAACTAATTGAACATTTGCCTACCTATTTTAGCTTCTGCTCTGTATAAATGACTATATATTATTCATAATATTTCTTCCATTACAATTTGATCTTCTCCTCAACTCTTAATAAGTCTTGGCTTTAATTAGCCCACCTGCATCTTGTAATGCAATGGAGGCACAACTTTAAAACTATGAATGCAAAACAGTAAGTGCAGCCTCACATGAAGAAACTTATCATGAAAAAATAATTTGACATTATTGTTCATAGCTTTACATTTCTGTAATGTGATAACTGAGAATAATTTCCTCTTTCAGTAAATCTTACAGGACACAATGTTTATTTAATACAGAATTTAATAGAACAGAACTTGCTTGTGCAACGGGAAAAGATTAGAAGAAAGAGGTATGCAGCATGCATTTCAATGCAACCTTTCCAACACATCTATTTTAGTTGATGCAGGCCACCTGTTAACTAAATGTCTCGTGTGACCAGGCACAAGCACTGTGTGCCAGCTATGCTGTTCCACTTTGGATACTAAAGAAGAGTGATACTTGTCATTCACCCACATTATTAGCTTGACAGAACACAGCAATCCTGTTTTCTCATAGTTGTTATCTATTGCTATGAAAGAGTATGCTGTTGAATTGTCACTTGCTATTGAGAGGCATAATAGTTACTACATTTCTTGTTAAAACACTGAAGGGGTATCCAAAAGCTGTCTAAGTAAAGCCTAAGCAACACATTGGGATTCATAATGATTCACCACAACAAGGATGATTCAAAAATCGGGAATTTGTTTGCAGAGACACAGCATGCATTGAAGACTGGTGAGCTCAGTCCGCATTCTGAACTAATCTTGTTCCAGCTGAATAAGCAACATGAATAACAAGGACTCGTGAATAATAACAATTCATGAACAGCATTCATTAACCATTAATCCACAAGTTGGTAAAATGTAGTAAGATCTCTTAATTGCATCTTATGTTTCTGAAAATACAGAGTTTGGCACACACACAGGAAAAAAAAAAAGAAAAAATCTGAAATGATCCACCAAAATCTACATTTTGAATAGGCTTTTTCTAAAGGACAAAATCTACTCATAAAAGCTATCTCTAAAAAGTAATGTAAGTATGATAAGCAATACATTCACTTGCTAGGTTTATTTAAGAACATTTTTGTAATATAAGAATTAAATTTTGGAGCACGTAAACATGAAACAAGAAACAAAAATGTGGCAAGCCCAGGTTTTGAGGGAGCATGCTAACTGGATTGAACAAGCAGACATGTCTTATCTGAGGTAAGCGTTTTTCAGAAGCAAGTTCCATCACTGACAGATTTTATTTAGTTTTCAAGGCTAAGTTTCTTACTTCCATAACACATCATTATATGAAAGTGTGGCAATTAACTTTGAAATTTTCCTTCTGCCTTTTTTTAATTACATGAAACAAAACTATCAATATGCTATCACTCAGAAATTAGAACTGTTAATGTTTTTAAGTTTGCTTATGAAATTACTGTGTGATTACTTCACACTCTAGCAGGCGAATGTAAATATAGTCTACTGTGAATCTGCAGCTATTCAGAAACTTTGATAGAACATTGTGCAGCTATTGCAAGGCTTGAAAATGTGAAACCGTTTTCTTTACCTCTGTGCCTGAAAATTGTTTCTACAGTTAAGAATCTGGCTGAGTATTGCATGATTTTCCTCCCACTCATGCCTTCCCCCAGCCCAAAACCATTGCATTTCCTTACTGTTCCTCCTTTCAATCTGTTACAAGTTCAATAAAAGTCTGTGAGACACTGCTTTAAGCTCTTCAAATACACTTCAAGATGTGCCAAAGTTTGCCCAGACTTGGCAATTCAGAGCATCCCTACTGCCTTATGAATTGAAAAACCTGATTCAAAAATACCCCAGATACCTATTATCTGTGGATCACTGACACGATAAACCAGAATAGCTTTCAAGGAACCATTTAGGTCAGTAGCAGTGTTTTGTATATAGTACCTGGGGAATCTTTCATCCATCACTCATTCAAACAGTTCAGAACCATTCAGACTACCCATGTTTTTCTTAGGGAGAATCAAGGCAAAAAATCTGTACAACCTCATAAACTCAGCCTCCTAAAAACTCTTATAGAGGGTTCTGATTAAAATTATTGACCTGTGAATGACTAGTTTTCTGCATTAATTCATTATTTTAAAACATGAGCCTGTCATGGTGTTGGCCCTTACTCCACTCTGGCATTACCTGGAGATCAAAGAACTGTGTCAGCTTCCAGGAGGTTAATCAGAGTGTGTAGCTAAAAGATGAACAGGGTTTTTGTGTCCACTATTTCTCATCCACAAGAGCACTAAAGATAGTGCCATAAATAACAGCAGGACATGGGAATAATAACAAGCCATCACTGACCTGCTGTCTCTAACTTCCCTGTAGTGCTCCTCCAAGTTCTAAGCATGTGTAATGGAGGTCTGTCCTGATCTAGTGTGGGCATTTAACGTGGAATCCAGCTTCACAGAAAACAGCCACGTTGTAAGAAAGGGTCATGATCAACCTCCTCTGGGTCCTCACTGGTGGTGGGACCTGCAGAGAGCTCAGGCCCCCACCTGCTGGAGGCACCTTGCTGCTCTGACTACACCTGGCCTTTGATGCTGATGGCCTTGATCGTAGCCCTGTGCCTTCTGGACTTCCCAGCAAAGCCTCATACATGCCTCATGGCCCCATAGGACATTGGGCTCTACTGAACATGTCCCCAGCCCCCTCCTGACCAACCCTGGCCTAACCCAAGTCAATTTTTGTAAGGTCCCTGGGGGAGAGGGAGGGCTTAGGTGGGTGTGTAGATGCATGGTCATGCAGATGGCACTGTCAGGAGGAACATGACTTCTTCCACAGTCACTTTCTCTGTGATGCTGGGCAAAAGCAGAATCTTCCTCATGTCACATACTAATCTTTTGTGTAGAGGTTATCACAAAAGACAGGAACAACACCGTCAGCCTTGGGAAGAGTCTGGAAACAGAAGAAAAAAATAAATCTATCCATAGTAGGGCACAGGATAGGGAGAGGATGATGAACTGATCTGCTAAATACTCTAATTGTCTGCATATCATCGCAACAAGTGTGAAACCAAATAAGAAGAGCTGGAAACCTTTCCACATGATTAAGGAAGTGACTAAACAGTTATAGCATACATTCTGTGGAAAAGCACACAGATGACTCACTTGTCAATATTAAGGGATATAGTTTTTTCACAGAGTAAGCAAACAAAGATATGTTGCCCTGTTCACTCAGCTACTATCTCGTAGTTTGGAGACCCAGAATATGGAGAAAACTGAATAATGTGAAATAAGGTTTAATAAAGGTTGAGGAAAAAAAAAAAAAAAACTAGGAGTACAGTGATGGGGAGCAGCTGATTACAGGCAAGAGAGAATAAGTTAAGGAGGTTTTTGTCTACAGAGAGTAAAATTAAGCATAAGACCTTTAGGGAAGTCTCAACTGGCTAAATGCCTAAGGAAAACAACTCAGCAGAACAGGAAGGTCTTGCTGGATGTCCTATCACATGATGCAAAACTGGCTGGACAACAGGAGGCTAACAGCTGCCAGTAGATCGCTGTCAAAAACAGAAGGGTATACTGAAGTTCTGCTGCAGTGTCTTGGCTTCAGTAGCAAACAGTATTTTCATTAAGAATCTGAAGATAAAATGAAAAAGGCTTGTTATGCTTTTTAAAAGAACTGAATTATAATTACTATTACATTTGTATAAGACAAATAAAAAAGGGTCTGCAAACAAAAAAGGCTAGCATCATTAGAGATTAAAAATTAACAAACAAGAAATAATCGACAGAAGAACAAGAAAAACTTCTCAAAAAAATTCTCAAAAAAAGCAAGTTTCTATTCTTAGCAATAACTGACTGCACAAATGCAGAAGTACATCTGATTTAGGTAGCTCTTCTTCAAAAAACATGTCTCTGGGATTATAGTGGATCACAAGCTGAACATGAATGAACTTATTCCCAAGAAAAAGACAGCCAGATATGTTAGGGTTTATAATTAGAAATATGTGAAGATATGAAATAGTTCCCTTGCTCTGTCTAGCATGGATTTGGTTTCATATGGAAAATGAAATCCATTTCTGGGCACAGACTTTCAAGGAAGTTGTAGCAATCTAAGCATGAAACAAAAAGTACTGAGAAAAAAATTGAAGATTGTGATTATTTAAAGGAGTAATGACTAATTTGGAAACATGGGAACAGTTTTCATGTACATTGAGGGATGGGACTGAATGCAGAAAGCAATGAAATACCCCGTCCATGATGCACAGGACAAGAAATAAATAGCTTAAACTGCAGCAGTGAATGTTCATGGTAGATGCTGAAAAACTCTTATTAACAGTGGAGGAACAATGCCCTCAAACAGATTACACAGGGAGGCTCTGAAATCTGCCAGAAAAGGTACAATACATGCTACAGATCCCATCCTGGTAGTGAGAGGTCATTTTAACATTTTTCTTATAATTAGAAACAAAGCAACCAAATGCAGCAAGGAAAAATTGTATTTTCTAACTATTATTATTATTTTGCATAGTTTTAGAGCTCTATTTGGATTATAAAAGCAGTATTCATCAAGACAGTTTTTATTCCCTTTTCACCCATTTATGCTCTGAATCTTTTTCCAAAGCGTCTCTCTTCCCTTGAGGAAGAAATATTTTTAAAAACCATTACTTAGTTTAAAGATTGTGAGAGAGGTAACATATCTGGTAGCTAAGTAAGCTCTATCTTCACAAGCAGGAGGAAGATTTCCTAAAAGCAATGAATAAGCATGATCAGATTCAATATCTAATTTCCCAGAAAGAGTGCAAGTATATTCTGTATCACCATAGTCTTAAAGCTGTATGTCAACATTATCACATTATCTATTGTGTATATTCTCAGTATGGTTTCCTCAGCAACTATATTTTGGGTAGCTTTGCTATGGCAACCAAAGATGATTGCTTAATTTACTGTTTCAATTAATAATCCGTGGCCTGAACCATAAAAGCAATAGTTAGATAATATAACTATGAAAGACTAAATAAACATATGCTCTATAAAGTGGAAGCCTTCTGTAAGAGCTGTTTCTCCACTATAGGAATAGTGTGTAAGGACATCACTAATTAGGCTCTGTATTTCAGTGCTAAAAATAGAAACACTGGGTCGGTTCTATCCTTATATAGAGGAGGACACAACAGTAGGTTTTGCAACACAAGTGACAATCATCTATTATGTGAGAATCACATTATGTCAGAATCAGTTCCTTGTTTATGAAGGCAGGAGAATGAAATTCCCAGTATGCCCTTCTGTCCTGCCCCCAGTTACATGGGAACAAATTATTAAGTCAAAGGAATATCTCTATAAAGTTGAAAGAGAATTGGGCCTCTGTCAGTTTTGCTTATCGAATTTCTAATCACACTTAGTTAGTCCACTGCTTTTGTTATACAATGGGCAATGTATGTCTCTCTAAGACTTAAAACAATGAAAAAATATTCTCAATCAAAAACATTTCAGATTTCAAGACACTGAGCATGAAAGCTGAACTCATCTCAGAGCTAACATTGTTTTCTGTAGTCAAAGTCAAATCATGCACTCTTTTGAACTATATGGTTAACTTATGTGAGTTAACTTACACAAGGTCTGAAAATCAAAGTATGTACAAGTCTTAATATATGCTCTTACTATAAGAAATCTGTCATCCTTTGGTGTGTATTGTGCTATGTCATAACTGTGTTCTTGCTGAACAGATAGCAAACGCATTCAATTCATAATGAATGCATATGAATAACTTACTCAGCTAAGTTCTGAAGATGGTACCTCGTAGTAGGCCATGGAAATCCAAACTAGAAGCATGGGAATGTAAGCAAATATGTATATAGTTTTAAAAAAATCTTGACCCCATTTTCTTGTACTTTGATCCATCCACAGAAGTATCTTTCATACCAGAAACAATTTAAGATTTTGCGCTATACATGTGGTACAGTCTTTCAGTATTTTCCTGTTCGACTCTCTCAGTGCAATTAGGCAAAGATCCACAATCAACAAAACTTTCTCCATGAAAACTAGAGTGTTGCATTGCCTCCTATGGTACTGACCTAAACCAGGCCAGGACCATTAAATGACTGCACGCACACACCAATATGATGAACAGCAAAATGCCGTTTATTACAGGTGAACTCTAGCTTATATAACCTATGTGCTTCGTCTACGCCCCTAAGGGCACGTGCCACACATCAATCATAGAGCTAGGAGAGGGCCTATCACGTCACATCCCATGGGGGGGTCTCGCAGTCGCCTACAACACGAGAGTTCCATAGTTTTAATGATTTTTGAACCTCAGATCCCAATGGAGATACTTCAGTTAATCCATTTATTTGGAAAACTAAATAATCCTAATACTGTCACTGTCATCTAATCTTTTCTTTTTGATAGCAATAGAGCTAGCTGATGTGCTTTTCTACAGTTAGTCAATCTCTTTTTAAAGATGTTGCCAAGACCATCATTTTCTGAGAATACAAGGATTTCTGAAGAGAACATTACCTCATGTCTAGTCCAAATGAAGGTGGAAAAACAAATGAAAATCTTCATGGGCAGGTGTAGCAGTAACCAGTGAAATACAAAACCTTTCTATACATTCCATTAATGAATTCAGAAGCTTTCACTGGTTCATACAACTGTCACATTCAATGTCAAGATGATCTTTTTCTTTATAGTCAGATTTTCCTACGTGCTTTAAAACCCCTACATTGACCTACATTGCCTTGGAATTCTCCAGATGTTCAGACATTAGGCAAGATTTTTCCTTTCCAAATCCTGGACTGTTTGTGCAAGGTACAAGGGAGATAAATGCCTCTATAACAAGCCAATTCTATATTTACTTATCTACTCTTTCATATTGCAAGAAACCACTGAACTATTAAATCTCAAAATAGTACATCATTGAGTACCTACTACATCCTATGAATCTGAATCCTGAGAATCCTGTTTTCTAAGAGCATGTTATTCTCCATCTGTACAAATTTTTCTCTCAGTGGTAGTTTCTGATTTGCACCGGCATAAACATTATGTAGTTTAGACATTGATAATTATAATGTGATGTCATTTAGATGTCAAAGTGTGAGTTACTCTTTGCAAGAAAGTCTTCTAAGAGATGTTAAATAACTTCTAAAGATCCCTATTTCCTCATTCAAATCAGGCTACAATATGGTGGGGAAGACAGAAGATGCAGAACAAAAGAAGGTGGAGGAGATCAGACGAGGGAACAGTCCTCATATAAGTTATGCTTGGCTGGATAAAACTGAACTCCTGCTGTAATAAAAAAAAAAAAAAGAGAGAGAGAGAGAGAGAAAAAAGCATACACAAACAAACAAACAAACAGAATCCAAAACAGTGAATTTCTGTGTCCAAATCCATTGTTTGCAGGACTGGAACTTCTCTTGGATAGCAACATTATGTAACATTATAGCATCTTTTTTTTTTTTTTTCCTGCAGATATCATCACAAAAGTAGATACTGTTTTATATCTAATTTGTTTAATTTCATTTCATTATATTTTTCTTGAGATTTTACAAGAAAAGTTTATTTCTATTTTAAGATAAAAACATTTCCAACTTTACTTTGCAAATATATTTCATCTTTTGTAATAAAAAGTCTCTACCAAATTGTAAATGGTTATTTTTCACTGAAATCTCTATATAAAATGACAATTAAATCAATAATGACAAAAATAAAATGAAACTCTTCCAAGAAACATCTTAGCAGAATCAACAAAGAGAAAGAAGAGGAACAGGAAGCAGTTTAGCAAGAAATGTAGCTGAAGAAGACATCCTATACATGTTTTAAAATCAGTTTAAAATATTTGTACATATTCTGGAAGTAAAAATATTACAAAAAAAATATATTATTATTTTAAATTTCAAACTAAATAGCATAACCTCAGCTTTTAGAAACTCTTCCAAGAGGAATGCATCACTTTAAATATAGTTTGGGACTGAGCTCCCTGCATAATGAGCATATTTGTGTTGGTTTTCACACTCTAATAATTATCAAGCAACTTGCCAATGTTAAGCTTAATTCTTGCCAAAAATCCTGTTCTTGTAGTAATCAATCAACACTTAAGTTCCACAGAAACATTCAAAATATGCCACAAACTGTAGAATTACTTGTGAGGAAAATGGTGCAGGCACTGTTTTCATAGATAACTGCACGATTCTTTTCTTTTTGTGATCACAGTAAAGATTATAATAGTGAAAATAATGTTTTAAGTCTTCCATTTAGCAAAAAGATACAAAGTGTAATAGGTAGCAGTCAGGTAATTAAGTTGTTGAGATTAATTTCCTCATAGTAAGAAGGGAAAAACAGCAAGTGTTTTCCAGGCAACCAAAGAGATGTTGCCAGCTGAATGATGATCTCTTTTGGGCTACAAAGGACTAGACCTACTAAAGGTAAAAGATCAGGCTTAGAGAGATAATGCTGAGGAAGAAGCCACAAAACAAAAAAGAGGTCACCAGCTTTCAAAGTAATTACTGGACCAAAAAAAAAAACACTGAGGTGAAAGTTGAGGAGAGTACCTTTAAATGGAGATTCATGATAGAAAATGCCAGTGCATGTTGTCTCATGAGAATTATGAAAAAGAATAAGACTCTGACATTAGGTTCTGGACATTGGGTATTATCTTCATGATGATACATAAATATGCAAAACTCACAATTAAAATTTTGGTATGTTAAGGAGTCAGATGCTAGGAAAAAATATGTACAAGAAATAAATATAGGCTAGTAGATTTTGGTTGATTGGCTGGTTGGGTAGATTTTTGGTTGTTTTTTTGTTTGTTTGTTTTTTGTTTTTTTTTTGTGTGTGTGTTCCCATTCGCAGTTAATGAACCACCAGAAGGAAATTCAGAGAAGCTGACATAAGTTCCAGAGGAGCTTATATAAATTTTGTGATGTTTTCTAAATTATGTAAAGAAGTGACAGGTTGCTAGTATTCAGAACTGTCTGAATTTTACAAGGGAAACTTATGCTAAGCAAGAACAAGGAAGTTTCTGTTCAGTCTGCTTGACAACATGCAACACAAGGAGTACAATGTAGAAGTTCTCAAACAAATCCTAAAAAAGTAGGGCAGTTGTGAATATTCAGAACCATACACATACAAATCTAAGAGAATTAAGGAAAACTGGAAAGGAAATGCAGAAAGTCCTGGGAAGATCAGGAGTTATGCCAAGCCAGTTTCAAATAGACACAGTTCCCATGAATGACCAGTGGGAGAAAAACCTTCAAACTTTTTTCAGCTTCTAACAAACCAAAGAAATTGTATGATATATGTCTGAATTACCTATCTGGATCCACACCTTCAGCAGCTATATATTACTTCAAAATCCTAGCCTTATTATTGCTGCTTTATGAGTTCCAGGTTTAACAGCAGCAACAGACAAGATGGAAAAAAGATTTCTGAATTGGTGGTTGCTGAAGTAAAGTCTATTTCTTGTACCCAGTCTTAACCTATTACAAACATAGTGGGACAAAATCAAACTGTTCCATTGAGAAAACTGCTACTGAAGAAGTGTGATCCACTGAGTGGTTACAATGGCTCCTGTTACAGGATGAGGTGGCTTTTGGCCATCAAGCTCCCCAAGCTTCAGCTGCCAAAATCTGTTTTTAGGAGGACACTGTCACTCCTATACTCTACAGCTAAAAGTGTGTGTAGGGCCCTGAGTGACATATTGCAGACATGCAGGCTTTTCCTTGAAGAACAAGAGCACCAAGTTTTACGGAGGCTGCACAGACATAACCATCTTCATGGACCATGAAGACTCTCCTCAGGTTGTTCGTAGTTGGCCATACCACCACCACACATCATTTACTGCAACTGAATTAAAAAGTGCCTGCTCAGCTTTGCTTCCTGCAATATGTCTGCATTCACACTCAGCAAGGCACTGACGTGAAGACATCAGTACTTTCTGGAAAAGCTGGGGAGAACTTTACACCTCTCCTTTCCTCACTCTGGTACTGATCCTCTCCAGCATGGTGCAGGACAGACACAGGCAGGGGTCTACACAAGTCAGTCCATCCACCAGGCCTACATTTGTGCTAATCTGTTCATGTAAAGACATACATTAGAAAGCAGTTTTACGGCACTTGAGAATAGTGAATGTAAACTTCCACAGAAGTACAAAATATTTTTATGAGATTATTAATGCATTCTTTGAAAAGTAACATGAAAAAATGTAATTTCTAATGCTCTCTGTTCTAATATTCTTTCTTAGAAAAATAAATCCTTTTAATTAGTTTAAAAATAAGAATAGTAGAAGAGAAAGTATGCTCACTGCATTCCCCCAAGGACAGACCTTCTAATGGACATACAAAAAGAGCAATGCAGCCATTGCAGGGAGATAAGCATGACAGATCAGCTTCTGGAGCTGTGTGTGCAGATGCTAATTCAAGAGACCTACCAGCTAACAAGGAAATACAGAGAAAGTACAAATTGTTCAGTGTGTACATTTGTTTTACTGGAACCAAATTAGAACAGTGGTAAAAGCACCTACCACCACAGAGTTATTTAGTACTTAGCGATACCTTTGATATGCAATTTGTCTTTCAAGATGACTGAAATACTATCTGAATTTTAAAATCATGTAAAAGATTACCTAGGGTGGCATACCTTTACATTTCCTCTCTGGTCTGAAGTAGCAGAGCCGACAGTAATGTTCCTTGGTGTCACAGTCAGCCTGCAATCATCAAGCTGCCCACTTCCAGGGAGGCGAAAATTTACTATGTTGACATATTCCTACTGGCAGTGTCGCTGTTTCATCTCACACAGAAGGAACATACTGTCGTGTTAGGTTTTAGCAGGTCTCTGGGAAAAAAATGCACTTAGCTGGCAACTTCTATGTAGAGATGCTGCAACATCTAACCCACTTCCCTGAAGACCAACAGAAACATTTTCATTACTATTGGCAGTGTAATCAGCATGGTATGGATTTTCATTATAGCGTTTCACTGTTAGTAGATTTTTAGGGAAGCTTTGAGATTAAAAACACTGTTTTACTGTTGTCTAATCTCTATCAAGAAATTAGGGACATCAATTTCAAGATCTAAGGACTAACATTTTCTCACAATCACTACCTCTTTTTCGTTTGCTGACTAAAGTGAGTTTAGTGGTTGTTAACTCTGTGGAAGACATTAGCAATTTGGAATCTAAAGCCTAAGGTGCTGCTCTATCTGACTCCTCGTCTACCTAAGAGAAGTTAAATAAATTCAACCTCCTTTGTCTACATTCTGGCATCTTGCAATTGCTGCACTGTTACAAGGCAATCATCATTTACTGTTACCACATTCTTTCTTGGAAAACATGCATCTTAGTACATCATGGGTTTTATAGTAAACAGTCTAAACAGTGTCATAATAATTGGGGAATGAATATTCTGTTCTGCTACATACCCTGTTCACACTTGGTTGTTTTTCATAATGCTTTTCTCCAGCTCCTGAGCCAATTGTTTGTCCTGCGTTATCTTTGGTGTGACCTCTAACAGCATTTGCTTTGTGCTGTACTGTACTGCCTGTATTCTGCCTTTGGTTACTGGACAAGTCTGACTCACGGGAGCTGTAGCTGAAAGAACATATTGGCTATTAATAATACAAGGACCACACTAAAAATGGTGTACAAACATTACTGATCATTTATCTAAAGCACTTGGAAGGGCTCAAAGATCAATATTTTGAATATTAGCAAGGAATAATTATCATTATGGTGGAGGAAGAACTGCTTTTGGGATTTAGGCACCTGCCCCAGCATATCTAAGACCTGCCCCAGAGGCAGTCTGGAGACAATAATGAGGTATATATTAGCAGTGACTGCAGAGTATTGGATCTTTTCATAGATCTCACCATAATGGGGTGAAATAGGACTTACTGAAATAATCCTGTAATGCTGGACCCTCTTTCTTATAGTACCCTCTTTCTAGCACCCTCTTTCTCACAGTAAAAATCCTTGGTTAGTTCAATTATATTGGTGGATGAATCTTTCCCATCAGTAATGTTTTCCACTTAACACAGTTCCTATTGTGCAGGCTTGTAACTACAGTAGGCTAGAACTGATTCTGTGGTACTTTTGCAAGATTATGTACAAAGATAATCTTCACTTTCAGAACAACCTATACTGAGTAAAAACGTTACTTCTACCTTAAAATGCCACCTGGAGCACCCAGTCTTGGTACACTTTCTACCAGTTACATCACCTGGGATGGAATTACCATGCTCAGCATTGGAGAGCCTGTAGTAGGATGAAGACAAGAGTACATTGGTTTATGTATTTCCAGCATGAAGAAACAGAGACTTAATCAGGAAATAAAACTATGATTGGTCTCTGTTTGGGTCCTGCACTACCACATACCATCAAGTCTTCTTGATAAAGCAGCAAAGAGAATGAGTAATTAATGATTTGCAATTCTAAACTGCAGTTTTTTAGCTGGTATGATCCTAGGGGCCACCAGCAGTTCACAGTCATATTAAAAAGCAAAAATCTTTAAGTTCTGCAAGACGGAGCATTACACTATTTTTTAGCTGCTTGGAATTCAAACTCCTAAACAAATCCCATACACTTCCTCTGCAGTGTGCAGGAAAACCTGTGAGGCACAGGCCAGCACTCTGAAGGAATACATCCAAGAAAGGACCAGCTTAGCACCAGCCCTTCAGAAATAGCTGTAAGTGGGCACTGCTGAGCCTTTCTGCCTCCCTGGAAAAGGAATAAAAGAAAACAAACAAACAAACAAACAAACAACAACAACAAAAACAAAACAAAACAAAAAAGCCAGAAACCAGGGCATGGGGTTTGTGTACATATTCTCCAGCCTTCCCTTAAAAATTTGATGGGAGGGAAGCCAGATATGGGCAAAAAATAGTTTGAGAAACACTACCTTAATACCATCCAAGTATAACCCTCTGCTGAACTGTACTACACATCCTAGGACTCTTGTATATACTCTTAAAATAGTCGGTAGCAAATATAAATTGCAAATGAAGCTATTCTAATCTTAGCTACCTTAAATACCTTACTACACGAATCCTTCAGGGTGACAGATGACTAGATTTAGATTTCTTTCAAGTTAATCTCATGACATCCATTTGTGAGATAACATAACCTCTATTTTTCCGCAGCTCTGAGGCAGGCTTTGGCTGTTAGCATATACTAGATACCTTTGTTCCAGCTCCTTGATTCCCAGCCCAAAAGAGAGCTCAGCTACCTCCTGGAAAATCTTCTAATCAACCAACTGCATGCAAGTTATTACTGAGGCCACAGCAAAATCCATACTGACAATTACAGCAAGTTTGGCAGAGCACTTTGAGATAGCCACTACAGAGAAAACACTATCTAAAACTAAATCTATTGCATGCTATTTGTTAGTTAATCACCAAACAGTAAAGTTCTTGGGACAATTTCTCAGTAAAAATACATAAAACTCAACCAAATCAATTTAGGGAAACAGATACTGCTCTGTGCTCTGATAGTTTTTATCTGAATGTTTGCTATGGCTAAATTTTCCATGGACATGTAATTTCAAGTGACATATTTCAAGCCCACAAATCTCACATCAACACTGCTAGAAAAAAAGTCTCTTATTATTCCACATCTCAGTGATTGCAGTGGGATTAAATTGAGGACCAAAATTCTAAATTGAACTATTATTACTCTCATTGATGTAAATAATACAGTACTTCAGAACTAAACCCACACAATGAAAAGTCAAAACCTGATTGTTTTTAGCTTTGCTAGATTGCACCATAAAAAATGCTAAATCAATGTCAACACCTAGAAATGCAGAGTGAAGATATCTTTTCATTTAAACAGTCTGACAGGCAGAGTGATATTCATATTCTTAAAGTAGAACTAAAGGCCTATGCACAAAACAGTGCTGTTTCAAAAATGAATCTGAACTAAGAAGCACTTTTAAATAAAAGATCCGCAGCTACTCTGGCACCAGGGACATGGGACATGGACTGCTGCCTTAGGACAACTGACATTGGAGTAAATTACTTTTATACAGTTTCCCACTCTTTCCACAGGTTTTGTCAGGAGAATGGATATATCTTACACTGCATTCTGTACTTGCTGTAGTTTGTCACGGGAATGAATTATCACCATATTTTAATGCTTCAATACCGTGCATTTTTATTCTCATTATATTCTGTCTTTTTTCTCAATCTTGTGAGAAAAAATTATAATAATAAAGAGAAAATAGCAGAACATTTATCCATTTATCCAGTCCCTTGACACTCTTAAGATTGTAACCAGAACAGAAAATTATATGAAAATGATTTGTTCTTACACTAAATATAGACACAAGGAAAGAAATAAGTTTAAAATTAATCAGCTCCCTGAAGAATATGAATCCTTGGTCCATCCTCAGTGCCCTAGAATGTACTTCTACGTTGAGCACTGTCATTAGTTCAAGTTGGACTAGATGATCTCCAGAGGTCCCTTCAAACCCATACGATTCTGTGATTTTGTGATTAAACACTGACATCTGCCACTGTCATGTGGACTGCTGTGAAGTAACACTGCAATTGGACCTGATACCCCATTTTGATACAATACGGCATAGAAAAAAGAGAAGCAGAGCATTAGACCTGTGACTATTTTAAACAAAAGCGTAGATGTTATGAAGACTGAGCTGTACAAGTCCTTGTCTCTAAGCCAAACAGGGACACATTTCTGCTGAATATGCAGTCTTTAAGACAAATAACAAGCTATGCTACAGGTGCGTAAACTGACTTTTTCTGGGCGCATAACATTTACATTCAAGGAAGAAAAAATATCTGTTTATAAGAGTAACATCTTATAAATAGCATCACATAATGCTCCTTCTTTCTCTATGTATTCAATGAATATGTGTATTTACATATGTGTATATTTATAACTGCATCTATATACACATGTATATATGTACGTAGCAATGGTATAACAAGTATGAGTAGCTGAACAACTCTGCAGGTAGGCTTAGGATAAGCTTGCAGATGAGTAACCTGTAGTAATTGTCTGCCTGTCTTCACCCAAGGATAAATGTAATAAAAATTATTTGGTGTTGCCAGTAATACAGTGTAACTCAAATGTACTATCTCACCATTTTACTTTTCTTAGATAAATAGTGATCCTCCTGGAAGAATCAAAATGAAATTTTGGTTTGAGTTTCCATAAGCATAAGGATTTATCACACCCTCTCCAACTTCAATATATTCTACTTCCTTAAAAATAACCAGCTCTTATTGAAATTAATTTAAAAAGAGAAGTCCCTCCCTGGCATCGAACTATCATGTAATCCAGAATGTGGGTTGAGGAAGGTCATAATAAATCCACTCATTTTTGTCTGAAATATACTTTTGTGGATATATACATACACACACACACACACACACATATAAAATTGAAAAAAAACCTGGTTGGCAAGAAGCAACTAATTGCAAGCCTTAGCACAGTCTTGTAATAGTTAAAAATTCACATTGTGTGGAAACCTAATAACAAAGTCTGTTAGCCACGTATTGGCAGTGTAGATAAGTTTTAATAATTTAAGAATCAAATAAAATTCCCATTAGCCCTAGAAAGCAAGCAAATTATTTTCATATAAATAATACAGTGATATTATTATAGTACCGCATTCAAGTTCTTTTCCTAATTAGGTGTTCAACAGCAAAATAATGAAAGTATAAATCTATCAGTATTCAGAAAGAAAATGGAAAAGGATAGCCAAAGTTCACAACATTTGCAAAAGATGTTAGATTCTGTGGATGAGGAAAACATATTTATCTTCAGACATCGTAAGTTACAGAAATATGGGTCACAGAGTCTGAAACCACAGAGCAAGTAATCCTTTATGAATTTCTACTTCTCCGCATTTGTCATGAGCAAATGATAAATAGTTTTCAGAAGGAATCATTTCCACTTTGGTCAGTACCTTGTCAGAAATGACAGTAATGTCTCATGAAAGTTTAAGAAGTTTTACGTATTAGATGTGTAGGCAATACATGAGAACTGCAATTCTTGAAAATGAATTCTGAAAATGAAGGATAATATAAATGAATGAAATTTATACTTACATCTAAATTAAAAACAGCAAACTTAAGGACTTAAGATTTTCAAGAACAGAATGGCATAAACAAGAAACAAAGACCACTGTAAAGAAAAGCCTCTTTGCATTCACAACTAAAAGAGCAAAAGGTGACTTAATAACTACCTGTCAGAAAACAGTGGGAGACTTGAAGAAGTGGCAAGAATAATGAAACTTAAGGTCAATAAAGACAAAAATAAATTTGTATTTGTAAACTGACAAGAGTAACAAGAAGCTAAAAAATGGGAATATCAAATCAACATTATTTATTAGTATCTATGTATTAGATGGGAAGGAATATTAAGAAATGAGAATTTCACTTTTGTTCTTTCAAGCAGTGTTTAACTCCAACAGCAACAATGAAGCCAACTTTAAGACAGCCATGCAAATCTCTTACAAGGGACTCTTCCAATGCACATAATAACCTGTGCAAGAGTTAACTACATAAATAAACACTGACATGAATTCTGGGGGCAGTAAGAAAGTAAGTTTGAGAAAGTAACATTTAATCAAGGAAAGCTTAGAGGAAAATAGCTGTAGCAAATGGAGTGGAAATTCTGACAGTCTTGATGGGTCAGCAGAACACTGAGTTAAGATATTGTGTACACTGTCTGTGAATATAAGTTTCCCTCTGATATTATGGATCCAAGTTGAAGGAGGGAAGATTTAGGTTGGATGTTAGGGGGAAGTTCTTTACTAGGAGAGTGGTTAGGCCCTGGAACGGGCTGCCCAGGGAGGTTGTGGATGCCCCGTCCTTGGATGTGTTTAAGGCCAGGTTGGACGGGGTCCTGGGCAACCTGATCTGAATGTGTATGTTTGGTGGCCCTGCTAGGCAGGGGGGTTGGAACTACATGATCCTTGAGGTCCCTTCCAACCCGGGTGATTCTGTGATTCTGTGATTCTGTGTGTGATAGGACTTGGCAAATGTTTAAATACCTACCTTTCTTGCGGCTGTTAGAGACACTCTTCACCACCATGCAGCCTGAGATGGAACGGGTAAGGGGCCTTTGATTTTCTGCTGCTCAACAAATCAAGTGAAAACAGAAGGATCTTACAATGGATTATCAGTACGCAGGAGAAATATGCTCTTAGCAGAAAGAGATCTGAAATTGTGAGACCAGAGAGGGATCTTCCACGCGTACGTGTGAAGCATGCTTGGAATCTGCAATGCTAAACGCCCAATCAGCTACAGAAGGACTTTCGGTACAACTCTTTAATACTCCCCCTCCTGGCTACTGTTAAAAACTGCTGGTGTCTCCTCTAGCTAATCATTATGCTTACCACCCCAAAAAGGCTGGAAGAACTCATCCTCTGCAGTTGCCGGGAAGGGATCCTTGGAGATGTTGAGCTACTGTCCCCACCAGCTTTGTTAATAGTGATAACAACTCACTCAATTAAATACCCCCCTGATTTTAGTTTACCCTTGGCCAAACTACTTGTTTTATTTTTTCCTTATGGTTTTACACTTTTCCAAAATGTTGGGTTTTTTTCCCTCTTGAATGCTTGAATGGTTAACAACTTCACTTCAACAATTCTACTTATGCCTAAAATTTTACCTTTCTGACCTTTCTGCAGAATTTTCACAGCATTTACCAGCAGCATGAGCAAAGGTTACATGGTAGGACTATGTGAGAACTGAGACCTTGAACATCAAATGCACCACTGAACCCCTTGGTGTGAGTTACAAAGAGAGACAACTACCCTCTGTGATGTTCTTTGCCAGCTTCAGGATCCCCATTTGTTTAACATGCATTCCCAGGAGGAACCTCAGCCAGGCTGGAACAGAGAGAAGCAGAAGTTCCCTGTCCATTGCCAGGTTCAGTCAACTGACATGCCAATGTCCTAATGGATCAGGAAAAGTTTGTTGTTTCTTCTCAAAAACAGTGTGAGATCTACTGCTAGTTCTGGGACTAGGATTTTGTTTTTTAAGGCCTGTATGCTCATACAGGGAGTCTCAATATGATATTCAAAGTTTTGTCTTCTTTTTTCTTATCGGAAATGGGGCAAGCTGTTACCAGAACAGTACTTCACAGCTGGTATTTAATACAGCTATGTGCTCAATCAGCTGTGGCAGAACAAGTCATCAGCCAGATGCTGCCTTTTTCTGCAGGACAGGTGGGACCTGGCTGGCCAGCTTTCTCTTGGTCAGAGATTTACATAGGCCAGCTCTTGGCATGTGTGACCAGTTACGCATTCCTCAGTGGTCACGGGCACTTCTCATTAATCACTGACATGTACACATGTCAGAGAGTAACGAAGTTGGCAGTAAAGCTGCTCTTCCAGCCTTGAGCACTGTGCTGAAGAAGCGGTTTGAAACAATTCACTCCTATTATTATAACTATATTGTGAGAAAGGGAATGAGCAAGAAAGATTACTTTTTGCTCAAGAAGGGCGCAGTCAGCATAAGCCCTGTGACATCTAGTTGAGACAAAATCAGGCCACATCATTTGATATCACTGCTATGTACAGGTTATAATATCAGGGAATAGGATTGATATTTTATCAAACATACAAAACATTTTTAGCTAATATCTTCACTAATGCACCCACATCTGCAAGGATCCTGCAAATTCTCTCAAGAATACAGAATCCTGTTGCACATAGGTTACACATCTTGGGAGGGTGCTGACTTGTAGTTTGGCAACCAAAATCTTTCAGAGGAAAATACCCTATTTTTTGTGATGAGGTCTGCATAAGGGACATTTTCAACTGAGGAAAAATGCAAGAACAGCTTAAAGCGCTGGACAAGAGTAACATTTAATTTTCATTCTGTTATGGAATGAAAAGAAGTGAATAATAAAGAATATAAAGATATTTCATAGCAGGCTCTGTGAGGCTTTATCATTGTTTGCTTCAACAGACAAGGAGAATCATGAATATTTCTTCTAAGAGTCATCAGTGTTTCTGCTCTAGCTGTCTGTACTCAAGCCAAACTACATCTTGAGGGAAACACAATGGATATGACACACTACTATTAATAAATTTTAAGAAACAAAAAGTTGCCTAAAAAAATCATCAGTCCTGAAGTACAATGACAATAAATATATAATGAAATGCTTGAATATATCTAGAGGAAGTACTGGAGAAGACCTGGCACCGCAAAATGAATAAATGAAGGGCTAATGCTAATGCCATAAAATCTAACTAGTTTAGATTTTTGGAATTTTTACACTGATGGTCAAAAATGAGCATTCCTACTACAGTTCCCATGATAGTTACAGTTAAGCAACAGACTTTTCTTGCCAAATCTGCTTTTGCCAGACATGTTGTAACAGACAGCACTGCCTGACAACAGGATTATAATTTGGAGGACATTAATTTAGGCAGTTTAAAGTGATATATGTGGCTACATGTATGATAGCTCATCCATGTTAACTCCCAATCCAAACAGGAAAAGTACTGTGGAAGTATGTAGGAAATTTGGAATGTAGGAAAAACTGTTCCAGCAGTGTAGCAAAACCTCACACAAGACTTTGAGGGTGTGAGACAGGCAGCTTTATGTTAAAAAAAAAAATCAGTTTCACTCAGTCATGTCACATATATGTGCATATACTCACAAGCACCAAAATGGAGGCACCTAGGTGGTCAGTCTTCCCTTCTTGGGTGATACAGAAGATGAAGGATGGAGCTACTGAGTCCTCATCACATCTTCTTGGCACTTGTTAGGTTGGAGGTGACATATTGGTTTGGATATGCTTTCTGTCTTCTTTATGAGTAGAATTACACTCCTTATGCATTGTTTATTAGGAATTACTCACTGTCTCTTGTCTTCTGATCTGTCAGAAAAGCTGTGCACAGTCTCCATGATGTCCTGAAGACCTGCTAACACAGGTGCCATCAGGTGCCATTTTTCTGTTGCTACTTCTGGTACTTCAGCACCACAGCATTTCCACTCACTTTCTGCTCATACCAGTCTTCATGGCTCTTTATAATTCGTTGCACAGATAATATAATCACAAAATTATATCAATGAATCATGTGCTGACAGCTCCTGACACTTTGCTAAACAAAAACAAAACACCTGCTTAGTTAGAAAACAATGTCAGACTCACTAAAGAACTGCAGAGTGAGAAAAAGACAAATACAGTTTAAAAAAAAAAAAAAAAAAGGCCTCTCATTATTTTAGGACTTGACACCTCTTCATGAAAATAACACTGTTCATCTCTGTAATAAGAAACTACTGACACCAACAACTTTCCTAGAAGGTTGCCTCATGGATTACAAAAGAGTCGTTCTCAGCAGACAAGCACTAGAGACAGACAGAGGTGCTTAGGAGACTCAGGGGAGGGTTGAGAACTGTACCCGAGAAAGCCACAGACAGGGATCAATTAGCCATGGCACAAACATACGGATTGACCACATGGAAAAGCAGATGTGCTGGGGGGTCTGGGACTGCCGTTCATCCAAGATCAATGCAGAGATTAAGTGAACATCATTAGGGTAGGTAACACATAGCTAAACTGTATGTTTCTTAGACAGCACCTACCTCTGGGATGTTCTTGGTCATGACTAGAGGCTGGCTGCCACACTTCTGAGCTCCCTGTCACATATACCTCATCACACTGGAGCATAGTTCTACCTTGACATAGCACTATCCCCAACCATTCCTCACCCCTGGTTGTGTGGGAGTACCTCTGAGTACCTCAGATGCCTTGTAGACCATTAAGACTTCACTGCAGAGGAAAAGGATTTGGGCTTGAGCTGACATTTGCAGGGACACCCACCCAGTTCTGCCTGGAACACCAGCCTGTAAATCTTTGTGTATCTAAGGATATTTTGTCTTCCTAAGAGAAAGAGCAATCTGGCACCCAGAACATTCCCATGTGGAAAATGCAAATTCAAGTCCCTACTCTAAATTGGGATGAACTGGATCTGAATCTTTTGGATGCAAAGTGTTGCTCAGTGCAGCATAGCAGCGTATGCTCACACCAACATTTACACACCTGGTCCCTGAACTGAGGTAAAAGTTGCATTCAGCTGAAGCACATCTCAAGCATGGCCATGGTCCGAGACTACAGTGGCATGGAGTAGATCCCCCCATCACTGAGCATCCAACTCCTAGAGCTTTGAGTCGAGGTCTCTCCTGAATGATCAGTAGGCAGATTGCTAGCTGTGGAGCTCACAGCTGGTGTTGTACCTGCCTGATGGAAGGATTACAGGCATTTGTGGATCAACAGGCAGCTGGGTAATACCAACAGCAGTGGTGTCACATGGAGATACATCCATGACCTGTCTGCTTGATGAATTTGACCTAAGTTTGCCGAGGTCAAGGTTTTATATTTGCAACTGTTTTGTGCTTTTCTACCAATAAATTTTTATCATTATTAATGAAACTACAGGGCATTTCATTACTCATAATCAAATGTCACAACTAAAGCACTGAAAACAACACTCAGAACTCAGTTCTGTAATTCATACAAAGAATAAGCAAAAAGAGAAAATGTGCCATGCCAAATTTCCTTAGATGATCACAGGGAGGATTAAATAACATTAATTCTCTCATTACTCATCTCATCATAAGGTCAACTGCATCTAAAGGCTAAGCATGATGCCTTCCTGTAACTTCAGATCTTCAGAGAAGTATGATTGCTGCATCTTAGCAGCTTGAAAATGTCAATCGAAGGAAGTGAACCAAACTTGTCAATAAGGTTTATTCTGCTTTCAGCATGATCCTAAACTTAGAGCAAATACTTAGGAAACTGTTAGAAAGGAAAATAATAATAAGTACACTACCAGGAATGAGTTATGGTTCTAGCATTAGCTAAGTAACAGAAAAGACTTAGAACTGAACTTCACTTAAACACCAGGTACAGCCCGAAGAATTGATCTCTGTATCAGTTGTTTACTGAAGTTTGCAATGCTAATAGCAGTAACATTTCTGCACTTCAAACTGACATCAAAGGCTCATCATTTGTCCTTCACGCAGACAGCAGGACAACTCTGACCCCACAGGGACATTAGGAATAAAGCCAAACACATGGGATTATTGGCAGTTCAGGTAATGCTCTCCATCCTCCTAAGAGCAGTGTGTACACTAAAATGTTTTACAAATGTATTACTGTCACAGTGACTTACTGTTGAGATTTTTAGTGCGAGCACAAAGGAAAAAAGTGATCTTGTGAAAGACAAAGGTCTGTAACATCAAGAACTTTAACAGTTGCTGACCTTTCACTACACAAACCTGTTAAAGGAGTTAAGATAGGAATGAGGATTTCTCAGTGGCGGTTTATAAGTTATGCAGCATTTAATCTGTCTATTAATTCAAATCCACCATTCTTCTTACAGCCATACTCAGCTGACTATGGCCTGTCATTGAGTTTGGAATTTCTTTTTTAACTCTTTCCCTTCTTTTGTATTGCCCAGTACAAACCCAGTACTGTGGGAGCTCCCAAAACAGCCTCAACACCATAGCACAAAGCATCTGGTCCAGTGGCAATGGCAGTGACAGAACTGATCAGAAATTGCTACTTTGAAGCAATAAGTTTAGATGGTCTCCATCTGGCTTCACGTGTTAAAACTCACCAGCCAAACCAGTTACTGTTTTCTTTCCCACAATGCAAAGAATACAACTATCTGAAAACTGCAATGCAATCTTCCACCCATAACTTCTTTCAAGCACTTAAATGTCAATAGACCTTGTCATAGCTTTCTCTTTAAATCAAAATGCAACCTTTTCTCCCAGTACCTACTGTTAAAATATCAACCCATACTCCTGTCATCTCCCTCTTTGACCCATATGACCTTCTGCTTTATGGTCTCCCCATGCTACGCAGAAATTTTCTCTGATGCATCAAAAATAACAAAAAGGCATGAAACAGAAGGACAATATCTGTAAGGAAAGCAATGTCTAAGCCAATCTGCATATAACTATTGTGCTCTAAAATGTGCAGCCTAACGGATATATGCTTTCTAATTGCCTGCAATTATGGATAAATAAAAGGCTACATTACTACGAGCTGGTGAAGAGAAACTATGACTTATTATCTCTATTTGGACTGCAAGTCATAAAAGAGTCAGAATAAATTTTGAATCCCTCAGTGCTTGACACTTCCAGAAGATGACAGATACTAGCAAAAGGAGTCCTCAGAGACTATGAATGTGAGCAATTAGAACCACCTATTAAATACTTTCAAGATATTCTGCAATGGGAACAGGTAGACAATGTGTTTATAATGTAGTCAAAACCATTAGAATGCAGAGGCTCATATAAAATTGGTTTCAAACTTGGTAATCTCCTGTCACTCTTCTTTTAAAAGTTTATTCTCCACATTCTCAAAATCATTATACATTAGAATACATTTTCAAATGGCCTTTAATATAGATGCCTCTTACACACATTTGTAATTGCAAAGTTTCTCTGAACAGTCGTTGGCATTCTGTGCACAGAGGTACGCGACAGCACATAACACTGAGGCACAAAACCCGGCTCCTGTGCAGTGAAAACCCAACCATAATACTCAGAAGCATCTTATCAAAAAGTAAAATGCTAGCTGCAGGAACTGTTTGCCTCTGTTTGGTGGGGTATGTGTTTCAGGCTTTATCTGTCAGGGCTCTGAACGTGCTGCTCCTGATGCAGAGAAGCAAGTGCAAGACTAAATGTAAATGGTCTCGATGACTATGGTCGTACTGTGGATGTGCTCATAGGGTAGCAGGTAATTAAGTGCTTCACAGGATGCCAGCCATAGAGTGCAGGCAGTGCTCAGTCTTAGGGAGAAGTGAAACTTCCTAAGTACTGCAAGACTGCATGTCTGCATGTGTATGCACATACATACATTTCTTTACATAGTTACATACATACCTGTTGGTGTGTGTTTTATGCACATTTTATTATCATGGGCATTGGGTATTTGATCTAACAAATGCTAAAGTTTAAGCCTTCCTTTGTTCTGATCCTGATGAGTTCACAGCAGATGAAACAACTACATACTATATTTATAGAAACTTCCACAGAGAAGTAACACTTCCCTAAAGCACAAAGTGTGTAATTTTCCCTGCTCCTTCCCTGAAGAAGGGATTGATTCTCAAAAGTGATTAAGCACAACAGCAAATAGCCCTGTAAGTTAAGCAGCTTCCATTTGAAATTTAGCACTGGCAAAATAAAATCTTCCATGATATAAGATGCTACCAAAACATTTTGAAAATAGTGATGGAAATATACGTATTTCCATACAGTTTGCATTACAGTAATATTTGTATCTCAGCTGGAACATAAGGACAATCAGCACGGAAAATGTTGAACTTTGTCACTGCAGAAGTCTCCTCCCAAAACATTCAGGGGGTTTGTGGTTTGGCACAAGAAACCATACAACTTGACAGAATATTTTCACAAAGGGATTTTCCTCTTCTGTTCCCACAGAAATCTGTGGAAGTTACAATCAGGTACGTGGGAACAGAAGTAAGTGACTAAGAATGGCTTTCAGTACATATATAATTCCTCAGTTCTTTTCCAAATAGGTTACACAGCTATATATAATAAAGATAATTAAGAACTAGAAGAATCTACATCCTTTTCAAGACTGAACTATTCAGGACACAATTAATACCATATTAATATATAAGGAACACCAGTTTCATTTTAAGTGTTTTGGAGGAAGTTTGCCACTACAGTTTAGTGGCAAGAAGAAATTGGCAATCTGGGATTGTTTAGTCTGGAGAAGGCTCAGCAGAGACATCATTGCTGTCTATAACTTCCTGAAAGAAGGCTGTGATGAGGAGGGGTTTGGCCTTTTCTCCCAGACAACAAACAGGACCCCAGGAAATGGCTACAAATTATACCAGAGGAGATTTAGATTGGACATAAGGAAAAACTTTTTCACTCAAAGAGTGGTCAGGTACTGGTATGGCTGCCCAGGGAGGAGGTAGAATCACTGTCCCTGGTGGTGTTCAAGAAGTGTCTGGATGAGGAGCTACAAGATATGCTTTAGTAGCTTGTGGTAGTAATGGTGATAGGAGGATGGTTAGACCAGATGATCTGGCAGGTCCTTTCCAACCATATGATTCCATGATTCTCTGAAAGCGCTGGATTCTTTCTCGACTGTCCTGGTGATCTTCCAGAAGAGTTTCAAGGATTTGTCTTTCTTCTTACTTACCCCAGCTGTAAAATGGGGTAAGTATACTTCATACTACACCATGAAAAATGGTATTTAAACACCATCCCAAACCCAGTTATTCTGTGGAAATTTTTCCCATTACTTTGGTAACTGAGTCTGGATCAGGTGCCATAGTACTAACCCTACCATTATTATTATTTTACTATTTTATATTTAATATATGTAGTTACTAAACATACACTGAATATATATAGCTCCCATTTTTCACGTATCTTAGATTCTTATCACCATGGCCACTGAAGCTGTTAAGGTGAGAAATGTCAGTTTAAATTACATGTATTTACCATTGTATTTCTCAGTTTACTCACGATGAGCGATTTTTCTCACCACATGAACTTTCAGACTGGTAACAGAAGATGAGTGTATTTTTCTTTAAAGGTTTGTGTAATCCGTGAGACACAAAGACATTAAGCCATTATATTTTTCTGAAATCACGGTGTCTTTTGTAGCAACAGCTGTGTATTTAGTTCAACAGTGAAACTCAAACTGTTTTTGCTAATGAAAAGGGAGCCAAATAACCAAGTGCTAGAATTAATTTCAAGCTATTGAGAGCGGACAGTTGGCTCATTAAATGTGTCCCTCATGAATGATGTCCCTTCCCTTTAGTCTGGCATTGAAATAATCCAGATTTGCTTTCTATTTTACAAAGTATTTTTAGAGCCTTCTATGACCAAAATAAGAAACGGGAGATTTATTCCACAAATACATTTTGTTAACTTGCAACAGCAAAACTTCAGCATTTACCAAATAAATACATGTCAATTTTAGGATAAATGACTTTCAGTGCAATTATTTATTTACAGGAATCTTTTACAGGCATTCCCTTTAGCACTGGGCTGCTGCACATGCATCAGAAAAATTATGAAATTTCAACACTGAGAAGAATAATTGCCCCTATATTTCAAGTACACATGGGATCGTGGCCTCACTGAAGGCTATAGGAAAATTCCAATATGTCAATGAGATGGTATTTCCAATAAGGAATTCAAGCTCAGAAACACCAAATAAATAATACATTTGAGATGAATTGCAACATTTTAATTAGTTCCTATTAGGGTCAGCTGCAACCATCAAGTTTTCTTTTTCCTTTGAAGAATTTAGTTCTCTTCTCTGATTGTCTCCCATCAGTGTCACCTTTAGTTTTTCCCTTTGTGACTTCGCTCTTTTTCCTGTTTTTTTTTCTCCAGCCTTTGTTCATTTTTAATTGTGTAAATTTAATTGCTTCTTGCCTCAGATACACTTACATTAAAATGCCTGCTCATTTTGCAGCAGGACTGTTCACTGTGTGCAGAAGCTGAGCAGCCTGGGCCCTCACTGGGAGATTGACACAGAACTCTGACAAAAGAGTTCTGAAATGTTTGCATCAGTGCAAAAAATTCCTCCAGAGCATGTGCTGAGAGAAAAACTGAGCTGTCTTCTTGAGACCCCATTACAAGGACTACACCAATCATGCTCTAATGAGGGTCCCAGAACCACAGAGCATTAATGAGTGTGATGACTTAACAGCTGCCGAGAAGTGTATAAATTACCCCAACACCCCTCTATTCCTTGGGTCAGTGGAGAATAGGACAACATAGCAGTATTGCAGGGCCATAATGTTTGCTGATAACACCCTGGGCTGTGCTAGGTAAAGCACTGCTAACAGACTGATGGAGGTGATCCTTTGGCTTAACTTGTGAGAAAGCCAGTCCTGAGTTCTCCATTACAATAGTGGCATGGCATTACTGAACAGTGTCCAGCAAAGAGCAAAGGAGGTGATTTAGGATCTGAAGCATCTGGCATATTATAAAAGATTGGGTGTGCTGGGATTGCTCAGCTTGCAGAAGGGACAGGTGGTTTCTTAGCCATGTGTATAAATATCTTCTTAAAGAAGACAGAGCCAAGCTATATTCAGAAGTGTCTAGTGATGGGACAAGGCGTAAGGGGTGAAAACCAAAACAAAGAAAATGCCATTTAAACATAAGAAAAACAATTTACTGCGAGAGTGATTGGGCACTGGTGCAGATTGCACAGAGATACTGTGCAGTTTCCACCCTTGGAGAAATTAAAAACCAGACAGGACATCATGTTTTCCAGTGTGACCCATTCTCTGCTTCTGTGATCCTCCTCCCCCAGGAAGTGAGTTTGGGCAGAGGGCACAGCTCCTCATTCCGACTTCTTCCCCACTTGCCAGACACATCACCTTGAGCCTGATACTAACCTCTTGTTTTCCCTAATTATTTTCTATTTTTGGCCACCTTCTTTTCAGACACCAATCCTAAAACAGTATATTTTAGGCATGCAAATTTAAGGGACAATTTTATAATAACAGTTTCCTCATTTATGACTGAAGCACTCAGATTTAGATAGCTAGAACTCTGTAAGTAGCCAAGCTTTATTTCTAATGTCTAAAGCTGATAAGATAAAAAAGGATATTTACATGTTTCTATAGATAAATATATCCAAATACAGATTAGTTCTAGATTTAAAACACGTGATTATTCAAGCTTCACATGTTTTAAATCATTTTTTATTTTTATTAAACTTCTACTTATTTTAATCATATGCACAGGAGAAAACATCTGACAGCATAACTTGGAAAAAAAAAAAAGATGTGCTACACAAAAGAATGAATGGATGACAGCTGTTACTCCCCTTTAAATCCCATTCTGTCATTTCTGTGTTGAATAGTATCCTCTTTTGCTTACCATTCATACTGATGAACACAGCATAGCCAGGTCCTCTGAAGCTAAATTGCTGTATACATTTTCTTGATAATGTACACTAATTCATTTTTCTCAAAAAGAATATCATTTTTCTCAAAAAGAATAAACCATACAAAACACAATATTCAACTTACCAGTGGAAATGCTGATGAATAATGCAAAAACATCTCAATCGTTTACATCAGCACAAAAAAACAGACTGAAGTCAAGAAGACTGCATTCAGTCTTAAATAACTCAGAGCTGGAGAGAGTTTGGGAGCATTGTTCCAGCAGATCTCCACCTCTGCTGTATTATATTCTACAAAAACCCCAGATGCCTGCTCCTCATAATCCAAAAGAAGCATGGCATTGCTTACAATAATCATGGGGAATCCCTGGATTAACCAGTATTGATGGGTAGCTCTTGCATTCCCCTGCGGAGTTCAGCACGGAAGTCAATCAATGGGTGTTTAACTCTGGCTGGCACGCTCTGCACTCACTCCTGCAGTTTCACGGCTCCCGCCTCCTGCCAGCACCAACTCCAGAGCTTTTTTTCTGCAGGGCTGGCAGCTGCCTCTGTGCCTCTGCTTCAGCCAGTGCTGCACAGACGTCTCTGAAGTCTTGGCAAGAGAACTCAAAGAGATTCCAGCAGCACAGGAGATCCCCTGCCAGACTAGAGGAGCAAAGGACTGAGGGAAGAGGAATCACTGGGCTATTTAATCCTTTATTTTCATGGCTGTATAAAGGACAGCAGGAAGCATGTGGTGCCAAAAGAAAGAATTTTGTATCAAAAAGTAGCACAATTCCTTCTGTAAGCCCTTCCCCACTCTGAGAAAGAAGTAACTTTTGCTTCTCAGAGGGATCAAAAAGAGTCCGCCAGGGTGACAAAAGAGAGGTAGAAGTTAACCTCATGACATGGCAATAGGATAAATCAGTACGAAGGAAGATTACACTGCAAAGGCCTTCTGTGATTCAGAATAAAATTGTCTTTGGTTCAGCAAAGGAGAAAATGTAACACCAGAGGATTATGAAGTGAAGGAACACAGCAAAAATGACAAACCAGAGAGAGGCACCTTAGCAACAGCACTTTGAATAAACAAAGCTGCAGGGGTCACAGTAAGAGAGAATCATTGTTAAGGCATAACTACAGGTAATACAGTCATGAGCTATCAAAGAGCTGCTGTGTGAGGTGCAGTAAGACTTCAACGCCACCAGGTGGGAACAAAAAGGGGGAAGATAAAGGAAGCAGGAGTTAAAGGCTGATATCTGAAAACACATTTGTTGAGAAGGGCAGCCAATCCATAGAAAGCCAAGAAAAAACAAGAGTTAAGAGGAAAAATAACAAGTAGAAACCTATCACTATCTCAACAGGAGAAAAGAAAGCAATATTTAAGAAGTAGAAGTGAAGAATCAGGAAAGAAAGCTTTTTTGAAAAGCAGGTGAATACTGGATTTTGGAAGAAGAATGAATGTTTCAAAGGCAGTCCTTCAATCAGAGAGTCAATAACAAAACAAGGGCCTTCATTCTTGGGATATCAACTAGAGATACCAACATGAGCAGTTTCAGCTGATGGAGGGAGGATGGAGCATACTAAAGGAGATACACATTCTAAATTAGAGCAATTCGCACAGCATGTTTGGAGGGGATAGAGATTAAAGGAATAAAAACAGCACTGGTTACAGAAAGGGAATCTAATCAGTGTTTTCATGATAGGAAAGGTCTATGACTACCTACATTTATTTGAGAGGAAACCTCAAGAAACAAAAATGAAAAAATAAGGCAGGATAAAACAGGTACACGTGATAAGAAGGGAGGGGACAGAGAGGAAGGAAGAGTAAGGATGAAGTCAACATTTCTGTGACAGCAGATTGAGAAGCATGTGGAAAAGGTTAATGATAGAAGTAAATCATGCTGTATTTTAAGTGCAGAGGCAAATGAAGTGTATGAAGTAGAATCTGAATTATGATGGGGAATTCAAAGACAGAGAAGACTAAATAAAGCAAGTCGTAGCTTTTGTAAGAGAAAAAGTGGATGGATCTGAGCGAAACGATGCAGTGAGGATATAGAAACAGCCAGCAAAAATGTCAGATTCAGTATCACAGAAAAGTAGCTCAAGGGTGAACACACTGGTTTAAAAGCGATAATCATTGCACCGTAGTCAATGTCTTATCAGTAATCAGAGTTAGCATTTCTCATTACAGCTGAAGTCCAAAAATTGATCAGAAAGCTTCTTAGATCAGTGTGGTCATGTAATAAACAAATGGCTCTCCTGCACAAATTGAGCAGGGGCAAAAAAAAAATGAATCCCCCCTTCAGGGTGCAGCCCTTTTCTGCTGATTATCTTGTAACTTTTCCCTGCCCAGAAAGTGCACTTTATTTTCAGTTTCCAGTCTCATGCATACCTCCTTAGCCTTGTGCCTCAGCATTTACAAAGCTTTAACTTGTCAGCTTTGGGAGGTCTCTGCCTTTCCTCTGAATATTAGTTACATAATAGCTTGAGCTCAACAATCAAAGCAGTGATAGGTCAAAAGGAAGATTTGCCTGAGGTGATGGAGGTAGTTGATGGCAGAGCTTGAAGCTGAATACACATCTCTCTGCTATTCAGACAGCACAAAAACCACAAGAGTCTCCTTCACTGTTTAGATTTTGTTGGCATTTTTTCAAAGCACTCTGTATCTGAAGCCAAAGCTAAGAAATGCAATCGCACTGGAAAAGCTAATAAGCCAGAGATACATCCTCAAATGACAGTGTTTTCTAATTCTCAATAGCACTTCCATGCTATTGTTAATACACGATATACCTTACAATCCAAATTTTCCACAGCATTTCTACTGTACTTCTCTACATCATGTAAAGTGTTCAGGAGAGAGAAAGCAAGATAATTTTGCTATAATCAGTCTTCTCCTTGGATTTTACACTCCTCACCTTCAAAATATGCAAGTCCAAAGATGCCATAACTCTTCATTACTGACATGATTAGCTCTAAAACGTAGACTTGAAAAGTCATGTTCAACTCTCTCACATCTGTGAGCTTCAACTCGAGCTTCCATAAGGAACTAGCTGGGTATGCTGCTGTGGCACTTACAATAAAAACATTTTAGTCCTGCTCTGTGTAACAGAAGACACAGCATGAGACACAGCTCTGAAGCAGAAATAAGATCAAGAACCAGGACCTTTTACTGGGTGTTGTGGGTGATGACAGGTAGTTGCCTGATTAGAATCTTTTCTGTTGTTAAGGCACCATGCAGCTCTGCACCCTGCACACACGTTTATACACCCTTTACACACCTACGAAGAGGCTCTTGTTACGCTGGTGCGATCAGTACTTGGTACTGCTGCCCCGTCAGGACCCAAAGCGGCATCTGCAGTTCCACAGGAGCACCTCGCGCTATTTATTTATTTCCAGAGCGACGAGCCAGCCAGCCGCTTATCGTTTCACTGGCGTGCAGCCGAAACGCTGACGGCCTTCCCACGCCAGACTCGCGGGCTGCGGCCAGCAGTGCGGCGCTCCCTCCGCCGCTCGGGGGGGGAAAGGCAACACTGCCGAGCCGCGGCCCGCCCACACCCGGAATGCTCGGAGTAGCCGAGGCGGGCTCTGCGGACGAGCGAAGGCCGCGGCGCGGCACCTCGTGCCCGGCGGGAGGCGGCCCGGCCGGGTCAGCCCGCCCCCGGCTCCGGCCCTCCACCGCCCCTTCCTGTCATGGTGGCGGCCGGGCCCCGGCAGCGCGGCGAGGCGGCGGGGTGGGAAGTGGCCTTCCCCAGGAGCTGAGCGCCCGGTGCCGAGCGGGGACGCCGCCCGGCCCGGAGTCGGCGACGCTACGTTGCTGCAGGAGGTGACCGAGGTCCGCGGTCCGGCGGCGGCCGCCGTGAGGGCAGGGCCTGCGGGGCGGGCCGGGCCGCGTGGGAGGGCGACGGCTGCTCAGCGCTGCCGAGGGAGCGGGGAAGGCGCCGCGCGGAGTCCCGGTGGCCGCGGGCTGCCGGAGCCCCGACCCGACGGGGAAGCTGCGCGGGGCGGGCAGGCCCCGTCCGGCGCTGGCCGGGAGTTTCTTTCTGCTCGTGCCGCCTTACTTTAGCGAAGGTACCTAGGGTGTGGCCCCGGGTAAAACACCGCTTGTGTTTTCTTTTCCTCCGTTTCTATGAGCTTATCTCAAACCGGTTCTCATGAACTTTGTGAAACCAGATGGGACGTTTGTCCTAGAGCGTATTCACAGGGAGGGACCGGCACTTACATCCACGTTCTCTGTCGTCCTGTGTGCACAGCTCCCGAGGCCGTGCCGTGCCAGCGGTTCGTGTCGGGCACCCATCCTCAAAGCCCAGGGACAGGCCCGCATACAGAGCGTGCAGCGAGCCGGCACGGGGCAGCAGAGCGTACTCTGAGCCGCCCTCACCAAAAGGCTTCAGAGACTTGTTTCAGCCTAGTGAAAAAAGAAGTGAAAAATTGCAAACTCGCTATAGTTGTCTCATGACATTAAATTGCATGTTTTTGTAACTTGTTGTCCTAACTCCCACCCAGATGCTTGTAATACAGCAATCTCGTTGGTTGGCTTTTGAGAATAGAATCCAAGGGAGAAGGAAGGGAGGTCCAGTCATGTTCCTTTTGTTTTCTATGCAGATAGTGCCGAAGGACCTGCTTTCTACCGCTTTCATCATTTAACTTCCTTGTGGGGTCAGCAGCATGTCTTCTGCTGGGTGCACCTCAAAACTTCTCCTGGTCCTCAGTGCACTGCTGCTGGTGCTGCCAGTGGTTGAAGCCATGGATGCAGGAGATACAATTGCGTTCCTGCTGGGCCTCGCTGTCAGCGTCATTGGATTCTGTGCCTGTCTTGGCTTGTATGCCAGAAAAAGAAATGGACAGCAATGATTTCAAGAAGATGCTCAAATGAAATGTGTTTCCTAACATTGCTTGGGGTTGAGGTCCAGGATTTAAAACTTCTTCAGTTCTGGATAACTTTTGAAAACTTGTAGTAGATAATCCTGCAAACCCTCTTACTGTGCAATACAACAGATCAAGACCGTACTCAGTAGAAGGGATTTGTAGGATCTGTCATCATGACAGTAAGATGATTTTACATTGCTTGTGATTAAGTAATGCCTTAGAGAAGGTGAGAACTATTTGAGTGGGGGTAGAGAGCCACAGAGTGGTTCACAGTAAACAATGATAAATGGAATGTATGAGGGAGACCTTCAACAAGTTCTGCAATTTTGGTTTCAGGGGTTCATGAGGAGGAAGCAGCTATTAATCTTCCAGTCAGGATGACAGAGCTTTGGAAATACCTCTGATGAGATAACTAGCAAGCAGACTGCTTTGACATGAGCACATGTGCTCACATGGTTTGTAATGACAGCACCTGACAGCTCACTTCCAATGTTACAGGGATGAGATTTGGGAGAACTAAGAAAACATGGAAAACTCTCTTCTATTTATTTCCATTTTTATGTTAGAATGTGCCTCTTCTGTAGCCTGTGTTCTTGTTCCCAGAATGGGACTGTTATTTTACTTCAACATATAAAGCTATGTGAATCAAGTAGGGAGCATGTTTTGTTGTCACTTCTTTATTTTCAGCTCTCAGTTTTCCTTTAAGCATGTTGAGTAAAGTGTTCTGTTTTGGTTTGGTTTTTTGTTTGCTTTTTCCAAAAATGAAGATTTAGCTATTTTAGTGTGGAATTATGTGTAGTGTTTCTGAATTAGTCTGTAATTAAATTTTATCAGGACAATTGTGCACATTGCTTTTGCAATATGGAAACAACTTGTTTTGTTAAAATCCTGGGTTTAGTAGACAAATCTGTTATTCTTGAATGTCCTCCTCCTGATAAACTTGATGTTGTTAGTTAAGCATTTAGGCTTCTTATCTGATTGATACCTAAGAGTTCCACAGAAGAAAAGGACCAAAAACAAAGTAAAAGATCTTGATGCAAAACTCTATTCATGCTCTGTCAAACAGGGCATTATATGGTTGAAAAAATCTACCAAGTAGCAGATCTAGAACCCATTTCTTTCTTTTAGTAGCAATGTGGAAGTGACACAGCTGAGAATGTCAACCACAAAGCCCTCAGGCTTATGAGGATGTTCTCGCTGTCATCTTAGTTGAAGGAGCACATGAAAGCAAATAAATAACAGCAGGGAAAAAAAAACTAGCAGAATAAGCAGCGGAGGAAGGTGAACTCTGTAGTTCACAGAATTTTGTTCTGATCTTGTGCTGTGGGCACTGCCACCCTTGCTAGAAATCTCGTCTTTTATCTTTCAAAGCTGGAGAGAAAAAGTGAAATGTGATGCAAAGTTATGTATGTTGTTCCTCCCCTTTCTCCGTTAGCGTCTCTGCTCAGTAGAGCACAAAACAATGGCTAGAATTGCGAAATAGATTTTACATAAGTAATTGAATGGGCAGTTCATGTTCTACAAATTCTAAGATTTCTATATTCCCTATACCATATGTGGCTGTTTTGACTTCGGTCTGCTCAGAAGCTGGAGAGAGAAGCCCAGTTTATTTCAGTCTCATAATCGTGTCTGTCTCATGGTTAACGCAGGAAGGTGTAATGAAAGTGTCCAAAATACTGTGGTTGAAACTGGGACTCAACCCAGCAAGCCACATTAATCTTGGTTTCTGCTCTCAAGCTGCTGGAATGATACTGGTCACAAAGTTACTCTGCTGAAATGCAAGCCTTGCCATTCAGCAAGCTCTTCTGGTACCCCCTTTTGTGTCTTCCAGAGGCCACAGTGGGACAGCCCTAGAATGAGCTTCGAATAGTAGTATCACCTTCAAAGTCCAGTACGTGATTTTTTAAGAGTGGATGCAAGCACACATCATGTGTGATCTTCTGCATTTCGGGCTTGGCTAAACCATTATTACCCTTAAAAACAACAAAACACCCAACAACTCAGTATGCTTTGCATTTCCCCAAATTTGAGAAGTCTGCCAATTATTCAGTAGAATATTAAATAATGCTTTCAATAGTAGAAATTTTATCACAAGCAGGTTTTCTCAAGGCTCCTTTATCATCAATTTGGAAAAGATCCCTGGCAACAGTTTCACAGGGTTGTGCAACACTTTCACTGTAGGAGTACAACATTTCTGTGGAATAATTAGTATCAGGCTATAGAGAAATGAGGAACCCTGTCCTTTGGCTGACGCTGTATGTACTTCATTGAAAGGTGTTTGCACAGCATAATGGCATTGTTTCCTGGGTTCTCACAGAAACTTTATTGTTAAAGACTTGCATTTGTCAATTACTTGAGTGTAAAATTTGATATCCCTGTTTTTCTTCTGCTTTAATAAACTTTCACATATGATTTGTTATCAGTCTGATGAAGTAATTTTTATGTGAAGAGGAAAACATGACAGAAATGACTGAAACTACTGAAATTGCTTATATTAAATATTTGACTTTGAAAACTCAGGTAAAAGATCTTTTCCATTTTGTAAAATGTGTGTACTTCTCTTTGTCCTATTATTGGTATACATGAAATCCAATTTCAGTATTCTAGTGTATCTAATTTCAGTATTAGTCATTTGAGAGCACTGCAAAGTGCTCTTACTTTGAATCTGAAACCTTGCAGTTGTGCAGGAGCCCGTTTCTCTGGTACAAGGGAAACTTGAAACATTTATTTTTCTTCTGGACTTTGAATTTTCAACATTATTACACAGTTGCCTTTTTATCAGAAAAGCCATTTATGGGAGTTTTCTAGCCAGAGACCCAAGTATAGAAAGGACCGTTTTCTGAAGAAAAATGTTCTAATGCTGTATAGTTATTTGAATGATACATTTTTTTAGACTTCAAAAGAGGTTATTTTATCCCAGCATCTTATGAAAATAGGGTTCTAGTTCTTTTAGGACTTAGTTCAGTAGTGCACAAAGCAGTTTTGTGACTGTATTAGTGGCTGTATTCAGAGCAGAAAGCAAAAACAGCCTGACAACGCCTACCTCTTAACAAGCAACCTACCCTCTCTTTAATGCAAGAAAGTTGTAAATGAGGAACAAGACTGCTGTGATTTCCATTTGCCTTTACAATAGTGTAGCTCAAAACAAGCTGTCCCACAGCACTTAACAGCCAACCTACAGTCCCTTTGTGAACGGACAGATGTTGTTTGTTGCCCATTCCTTCCGCACCTCCAAGTGCTGCACAACAGCCAGGCATTGCTGCTCTGGTGCATACAGCTGTAGCTGAGAACAGAATGCAAACAGTGCACCCAGTTCCTAATGTCCTTGCCTCTCTGGGTGTACTAAAACTGATAAAGCGCTGCTGTGAACCCTTTCTCCCACACAGATAAATCCTGCTGCTGGCGGTGATGCTGCTTTAGTACTATACTGACACTCAGCAATTTTATGTCGTCTTCCATCTGTAAGTGTTGTATGTTTACAGATATCAATGCTTGCATACCCCTCATATCCTTCTATGAATGAGAAAAGTAGTAGTCAATGACTTCACTGTGGTGTCATTGGAAACGTGGCATCTCCAGGATGCTCACTGGGATTTCTGGGGCGTACTGTGCGTACAGTTTGCAATCAGTGTGCCCCTGCAATTGGTGCTGCCCGTGGACTAGCCCAGAGACATTGTGTGCTGACTAGGCACAGTCTGAATCCCAGGTTCTTCTTTGCAAAAAAGCTGTTTACAGGAGCTTTGTGAAAATGGACTAGTGGAGCTGAATTCACCATTTTTAATAAGATAACGCATGACTAAGTGGAAGAACTGTAATAGGTCTGTTGCCATGGTAAATGCTCTAATTATTACACTACAAAAGTAACCTTTCCATTCATTTTTACATCTGCTGAACAGTTTGGCAGATCTAAGCTGATGTAATGTCAGGAGATTCTTAAGAGTGGTGGAGAGGAGGGCTTGGATCTGCTTGTCCTCCCATTTTTTACACTAAACAAATTACTAAGAAGTGATGTGAAGTCAACTGGGGGGGGGGGGCTTATTCACCAGATTAGAAAAATAAGACCAGTATCTAGAATTAAAAGCAGCAAAACACCTATGGTGAGCTTTGATGATATTATCCCAGATCTTTTAGCTTCTGTGAAACAAGGTTTTAATGTGTTAGATAATGACTGAAAAATAAACCATACCACTAAGAGTTAATTTATAAGAGAATGTAACCAGCTTTAATGTGAATTCAGTTCATGTGAATAGGCAAGAGTACATAAATATTACATTTTCAATATTCAGAAAGAAAGCTTTTCAGCAAGCAAGCTGGAATGTACATACTAAGGTTTGGTATGGAGACTATTGTAAAAGCACACCTATTTTGAGCTGGAAAAAAAAAAAGAACAATGAAATTAAATAGATATTCAAAATATTTCCAGATATTGACTGGTCTCCCCAGCTGCCCCATATTTGCAAATATGTGGGAGGCTCCATCAAATCTAGGAGGAGGCACAACAGGCAGCTAGCACAGCATTTTGTTTCTGGATCATTCATCTTAGCAGAACCAAGATACTGATGAGAAAATCAAAATGAAGCAGCCCATAGGAGTGCTAAGTAGAGAGAACAAGCTCTTGATGATTTCAAAGGCCTGAAAGTAGGGTGGCCCCTAGCAGACTCCTGATCTGCAACCATTACAACTGGGAGAAAACATCTTGTCCCCACATCTTAGGGTTGGAGTTTGTCTTCTACCTGAGTTTTACTTTGTTGGCTGTGTTCCTTCTCAATAGTCTTTGTGTTGGAAATTTCATCTGTAATCCACGTTTCCAGCAGCTTTCCCAGCTGCCTTCAGTCAAGGCTCTAAAATACTTGTGCACATCTTCATACTGTTACTTTGCAAATAAAAGAGCTTGAAAATTACCTTTTCTCTCCAAATGGGTCAAATACTGCAGAGCAACATAGTTCTCCAAAATTCATTAGAGAAGTATCTGTCTTTGTCTTTTGTTCTGTTAATACAGTTCTTCACACACATTGCTGTAATACAAAGATTAAATGACACAACAGCATTTCTCTTCCAAACCCCCTCACAGAAAAGCAGCAGTCCTAAAACATGACCAATTTTAATCCCGGCACAATTAAAGCAAAGAAAATTGTCATTTTTATCAACATATGTTCATCTATTTCATGAGGTACCTATGAAATCAGGATGTCTTTAATTAATTCTGTTCAAGGACGTTTTCTGCCAACCCTTTTCAGAACTTAGCAGGCTATGGAAATTACGTGCTAAATACCTGCACTTATTTCTCAGACTTTAACCTAACATGATCTAGCTGTGATCGTTCAGAAGTCATAGGTGGCAGTTTTAAAATGTATCTGAATCTACTTAAATGATCTAGAGTATTAGCAGAAATCATCCTGACTTATTTTTCCTCAAACATGTATTTATTTCAGCGTCTTCACAAATGGCAAAGAACAATTATGCCTTGTTAAAGTTTGAGCTTTTAAGAAAAGCCATTTGTGGTCAACTTCCAAAAGTCTACCTGAGATTTGGAGAGAGTTTATAGCCGACAGTGTTTATACATCTATCAAAAAATAGAAGTCCTTTTTCAATAAAAAGTAGTATCTCAATGGGCCTTACACAAATCACTTTTCATCTCTTCATAAAAATTAAAGATGTTGATCATATATCCAGTGCAGTTGCCAATAGGAAACCAGTACTCAGCAATAAATGTCACAGCCATGTTTTTCATTCTGTTGTATTTGCAGAAAGAAAACATAAATCCCACAAACCATTGTACATTAAGAATAGGCAGAAAGTGCTTTCTCAAGAACAAGTCAGTGTTATCTAGTAATAATTATGGCCCTGGTGAAAAACTCAGTGAAGTCAGCTCAAAAAATTTTATTGTCTTAAAATTAAATCAAGCTCTCTTAAAGGGGTGTTCAAACTGTGTCTTTTGAGCCCCATACAACTTTGTCACGGCCATCCCTCATGCCAAGGTTTTGGCAGCAGGCTGTGCTGATGTAAGGGATGCTGGGTAACTTCACAGATGCTGGGTAACCTTAAATCCTGCCTGGGATGTGACACAGCTGGGTGTCCCTGGGTTCCAACTGCACACCCAGGCCATTGCTACCTCTTCTCTCTGAGGAGTCCTCTCTCCTGCTATGACAAAAACTGGATAGTTGATCAGGTCTTTGTTTAGATGCTCTCAGTTACAACTGTCTGGCTTATGAGTCTTCAACCTTCTTCCATGCCAGATTTCAGGTTTCAAAATTCATTATTCAATATGGATATTACTCTTTATTTTTAAAGAGCTTGTATATCTTTTCAAATACAGGCTGTATATGGAGTCTGCGCTTGGAACTGAGAGAAGTAGGAAAGCAAAGATCACTGCTAGAACTCAAAGGTGACTGACAGCATATCTCTAAATTGCCCATCCTCAAAAGGGGACAAAAAAAAAATTTTGTCTGGGAAGAGATCAAGCCAGGAAATGGGCTAGGTGACCTGCAGAGTTCCTTTCCAACCTAATTTACTGTGTGATTCTATGAAATCTTAGTTGTAAATGGGATGCATAAACAGCAGCTCAATTCACTCGTATCTTTATGGCAAACAAGGATATATTTGTGGTGAATAAATCTAATCACAGTGTGAACCCATAGGGAACCTGACCACAAAAGCTGTGAAGCTGTTCAGTCATCATGTAAGACCACAGGGAAACCAGATGTACCAGGATTCTCCCACTGCGTCTAGTGAAACTCAATCCCCAAGGCATTAAAAGGTTATGGAAAAAAAGGAGCAAATATAGCATATGTACAATAATCCTCTTTTCGGAGCAGAATTTTAGAGATGGGCTTATGGGGCTAGTGCTGTACTCCAAATGGAATCCAGTGCTTCAGTTCAAAGCCTCAAATGTGAATTACCTCAATTCCTCACAAATTCAGCATTTCAGAAATATTAAGATTTGACAGCCTGAAAAAAAGACTGTGTTGCACATGGTGTTCACATTGCATCACTGGGAGGTTTGGACAAGGTCAGAGATAAAATGCAGGTTTGGATGCAGCAGCTAAGTCAGTAAGATCGAGGGCTTCCTATCTTTTGACCTATAGAACACCTTGCAACAGATGGTGCCCAGGGGGAACTACAGCCACCTTAGGCTCCAGCCCCATCTGATTCATTATGAAAACATTAGCTAAATTATTTATTTGATTAACTGAACACCAAATTTTCATGTGGTTAAGAAAAAGCTTGAAGTTGCTGAAATCAGTACAGTCATCCTGATTTAAATTCATTTTGAACAGCAATCACAAGAGGCTTCATTCTGACCTTGCACCAGCCCTTACACTTCTGTGTAATGCAGTAGAATTATTCTTGATTTCCATTTATGTGAAAATCTAAATTGGTTCTTAAAATAGATGCTGTCTTTTTTTTTCTCTCTCAGTCTGCTACCAGTAAATTATTTGACCTACATCTTAATAAATATTGGAAAAAAATTTTCTCCCCACTCCTATTCTACAAATACATTTCAGAACTCATATATTCAATTTATACTCCATTGGTTTTCCCCCAAGATTTATCACTCAAGGAAAAGGGAAACCCACAGGACAGCCCACTCTCAAGGACGCCAGACTAATATAAAATGCCTGTTCACTCACTTTTAATGCATGTGTGCTGCACGTGCCTGATGTACATCAGCTTATGTTTCTGCCTTGTTTCTCCTCTACCATTTCAGTAGTAAGACAAATCAATTTTGTCTCTATGTCAAACAGTTCTCCATGAGCTGCCTCCACCTCGCCTGCATAAGGTTCTCTGTACTGAATGAGAAGTGCTTCGTAAATCTTCTTTTTCTATGCAGAAGTAGTAAGCAAATCCCAGTAAAAAAAGATTATATGTTAAATTTCAGAAGGACCAACAAGTAAATTATTACAGCTGTAAGTTAGAGATGTAAAGCACTCAAAATCTGAACATTCATGAGTTTTGCCAGAAGTTTCTTTGCTTAACTCCGAATAGACTTCATGGGAAATAACCATGAAAATCCCTTCTGCTTCCAAAAGAGTACTTACTGACCTTCCACTGCTGAATGAACAGCATGTGATCACTTTATGCATGCCACCAAAATAAAGTGAGTGTATTCAAAGTGAATTCCCAATTATCTGAAACTGGCCGTACTTATTAGATGTCAGTTTGCTGCCTTAATATATTACAGTGACATCTATCTTAATGCAGGACAACAAAAATTGATGGATTCACTGCAAAATGCATGTTTGCAAAGCAAATGTCATAAAAGCAAGGTGAAAGGCACAGACAAATAGACCTTAAATACACTCTCATTCCTGTAGTAGCAGCTGAGATATTTGTTCAGAAAGATTTCCACATCCTCTCACAGGAGTGAGCTTTCATCTTTTCTTTATCTGCTGTGGAAAAAACACCACACCTTCTTCTTGTCCTATGTTTCCAGCAGCTACATTCATTTTGTCACGAAGAAATGAAAACTAAGGAAGTAGACTTCATGAGTGAAGGACTGCTCTTTTTCCTTGTTGAGCAAGTTGATCCCTACCACCAGCTTACAGTAACTATTCCAGGTCTCATTACCAGGATGGAGAAATGTGCAGGTTATACAGAACTAGGACATTTGCAATGTGTTTTATAAGTACTTATGTTTCTCTAAACTTACCACAGAAATAAAAGCATGTAAACTACACTGGTTCAAAAATCTCCTTCAAGGATCTTCTCACTGAACAGAACAGAACAGAACAAATCTTTCACCATCACCCTGGTGCAATCACTTCAGAAATTCTTTCTTAAAACTGCTAGATCATGCAGTTTTATTCACATTGCAGCATATCTAAGCTTTAAGACATGATCCTGATTCAAGGTCTACTAGACCTGCATCTCTTTGTTCCTTTTAGCACTTAGAAACCCAGTGTTTAAATCTCAGCATATTCTTAGTACTAGTCATTATTCATCTTTTTTATATTGTTCAATTTCAGAAATCTCTAGGCATGATTTAAGACACATTTTTACAATAAAAAAAGGCATTTAGTATTGTTTTGAAATGCCTTACTCTATCTATTCATTAGGAGCCGTATTTGAATATCTGTGTCCCCAGTTTAGCAGATTTTAAAGTAAAGGTTAGTGGGCTTAAGGGTCAAAAAAACACTTCAACTTAAAATTGTTTTGATATAAGCAGGTCCAGAATCGTACTCTGAGACTGCAAAGTGAAGCAAAAGTCTGACAGTTTCAAACTAAGGCTGTTAACTATAGCTCTCTTCTACTCCTCCCTGTATCTACTCAAAGCTATCCCAACTCCATTATATAATTCACCCAAACTGGTCAAAAGTACATTTAAATCTAGCCTTGTGATTCCACACATTCTATCCACTCAATTGCCTCTGGCTGCTTGTGATAGCAGAAAAACACTTCTTACATTTCTACAACACACTTTTTCTTCTCATTTCTGTCTCATTCCAGACTGGCCATTAGGCTACCTTCCTCCTTTTTTAACTTTTCTTTCTCTGCCAGCATCATTAGGTTTCCTGAGGATGTGGTCCACATTTAATAACTAATCCACTTTGGCAAATAAATCATTCTGAGCAATTGCTAACTCTTTTGGTCTGAGAATTTTCCATTTGACTTTAGGTTGTCAGCATTTCATGATGTTCTATGGTTGGCCCTTTGAAAATTCAATACACCAAAAAGCTTGGGGAAAAAAAAACTGTTCTCTTTTCCGTACAGAGCACGCAGGTTGAAACAGAGATATCTGGAGAACCCATAATATCAAAGGGAATTCATAAGTTCTACATAAATTCTTCAAATTGCCACAGTTTTGTTATGCATGTATATTTATGAGGAGATATTATACATAATAGAGATATACAGTATATCAACTAAATGTTCTGTTAGTTTTTGAAGCATAACATTAATACCAAAGGCAGCACAGAACTACCCAACAGGTATCTTCCTTGGCTGCATCCTGTACTGCAAGGAGCTGGTATGTTCACTCATCAAAGGAAATGAGTGCTTTTATGTTCAGGCACACATCCCAGATTAGGAAAAGCAGATCACTAGTATTTGGATCTCTTATTTCCACATTTTATGTTAATAATAGAGAGTGAATTAGTTCACTGAACTTTAAAAAAAAAAAAAAAAAAAAAAACCAATATGCAACAAAATCTCTGCAATCCAGTTGTGAGATGGAGGATGATCTATGTGTCTTCCTCTCAGAAAAAGTCCTTAGAAGAGTCCCACTTGCCTGTTCAAGGAAGGAGCAGCAGCAGTAGCAGCACTGAGGCCACAGCACATATAAATACTGCAGGAAGCCCACCTTCTGCATCACCACTTAGCACCAGGAGCTGCAATCCTGGAACACGATTTCATACCAATTCTGGATTCTCTGAATGTAAAAATAGAAGGGCAATGGCACTGCAAAACAAAACAAAACAGAAAAAGAAGTGAAAAGAGAAATTGATTATTGTGTCCACTGCCTAGGACACTTGCCTCTAACTGTAAGATTTAGGTCTTGGCTGCTGCTCCATGGCCTGACCTGATGTAGTCAAGCAGAAAACAGAATGAAAACATCACTAAACAATTCAGATAGCAGGGATCAGATCCCATGCGTTTCTCCTGCCAGCTGAGTGTCTTATTTAGTGCAGCACAATATCCTGTTGCTGCTCTGTTTTTCACTCTTTTCTTTAAATACCATTAGATATTCAAACATTGCCTAATTATATGCAAATACTAGTCCAATTAAGGACCAGATCTTGCCACTGCTAACATTAGGTTAATTAGTTCTGTAGGTGACATTTCAATAAAACATTCATTCTTTCATACCGCCATGAAATTCAGTAATAACTTTGGATTTAAAATTCCATTACAGAACTGCAATCATGCAGTTCTTCCTACTGTACCATCACAGTGCTGCTCTGATAGTATCTGCAGAAATCAACTCATACCTCTTACAGATGACCTACCTTTATTGAGATAGGCTGCTTCCTGCATCTCCACCACAAGTGTCTTAACACTTCCAGTGTTCCCTTCTTCCAGCACATGAAGGGGCCTACAGGAAAGATGTGGAAAGAGTGTAGTGATAGGAAAAGGGATAATGGCTTGTAATGGTTTAAACTGAAAGAAGGAATATTTAGATCAGATATTAGGAAGAAATCATTTTCTCAGAGGGTGGTGAGGCACAGGAACAGGTTGCCCAGAGATGATGTGAGTGCCCCATTCCGGGAAGTATTCAAAGCCAGGGTACAGTGAGACCTGTGCAGCCTAATCTAGTGGAAGGTGACCTGCCCGTAGCAGTGGGGTTGGAACAAGATGATGTTTAAGGTCCCTTCCAATCCAAACCATTCTACGATTCTATAACATAGAATGGCTTCTCCATATTCTACCTATAAATGAGAAGATTTCATACTTAATAACCAACAAACTTACAAAAGGAAACCGTGCCACTAGGCTTTAGCTGCCAAATAAGTAGTATTAAACAGGTAGCAGCTGAGGTGACATGCAAGTACCCAGGAGTATTTCTACATTCTAGATTGTAAGACCTGAAGATCAGAAACAGGAGATATGTTCATGCTAAATACTCACAAAGCCAGCACTTACTTCCCATGCCAGATGTTACAGACTTGACTCTTCACTGTTTGAATCCTAAGCATTCAAAGCAATTATCATTCAGGATAATATATTATTTTTAACCATTGTTTTGGGTTTTTTTTTTGGTTGGCTGTTTGGTTGTGGGTTTGTTTTGTTTTCTTTGTTTTTCAGAGCTTTGAATCAATTCAAAGTCTGTATACTGTACAAGTCAGTATTCAAATAGAAACTGAAACAATAAATTAGTAGGAAGTCTAATGCCTAGCTGTGAACCGACCACATCAGCAAAAATAAGTATTTCTAACACTGACATTGTTAATTTTTGTCCCTGAGCATGGCCTAAAATTTCTCTGAAAGCTGTCAGTGACAGTTATCCTATTTTATCCTATTATTTTTAAATCCCTTTCTCAGTATATTGCTAGAAATAGCAAATGCTATTGCCAAATAGTGTCTGTAATCCGACAACATGCTGTCCATTCATGGTTCACCTCTAGCCTAACCTTAAAGATGGCAGAAGATTGGAGATCTGATACTCTTAACTCTGCAAAAAGGGATTGAGATACATTGCTGCACACAAATAACAGTCCTGCAAATAGTTCTTTGAGCACTAGAAGAACTGGAGCAGTAACTGTGCAACAGAAGCAAGCGGGAGTGAGCATAGCTGTGATTCTGTGATTCTGGGAGCTCAGCAGTGTGACTATTAATCAGTTTGATATCAAATTAATGAATATATTCAGTCTATCTCAGAACCAGCAAGATCTTTGGTTCTACTAGCATGGTGTACACAGAGGCTACGCATCTGTGCATAAGCAAGCCTAGTCACAGAGTTTGGATTAGAAAGGGCTGTCCCTAGGTTGTTCGGAGAATGCAAGTGGGAAGAAGGTGAACTCCACGGCAACCTGCCAACACCTACATTGACAAAACTTCAGAGACCTCGCATGCCTCTGAGATCATGTACCTTGCTTCACTAAAACTTCACTGCAGGCTCAGTGAAAAGGAGGAAATGTGCATAAATTTACTTAGTCATTACATAGCTTCATGATAGAAAGTATATGAAAAATAATGAACTATAATCACTTCTCTCATTAGGCCCCAACCACTTCCTAATTATCTCCAGTGAGCCAACAGCACAAAAAGAGATGGGATAGAATAGCTTTACATAACCGGTATAGTGACACGCATAGCAAACGTGAGGCTTTCTGCACTTCGTACTGGGTGCATAAAAATGCTGGACAGAGCTCAGATGGAAGAAATCAGCCTTCCCTCACCTCTCAAGCATTTTTAGGTTCCTCTCTCAAGGCAAGCAGCCTCTCTGTAATGTCACCAACCCTATTCATTTTGCTCCACAGTGTTCCAGTGGCATCTGTAATGGTGATAAAAAAAACGGGCTCTTGAATGCTGATTGGCACTGCTAATGACCATGACACTGCAGAGTGCTGTGCGTTTCAGCAGTGGCTGGCTTATTTTGAGTCCTGACTTTCCATTTAGCAAAGTAAACCAAGAGCATGACATAGCCTCTGAGTAAGCATTTTACTGAAACTCAAGTGTTAAAATAGAACAGACCAAAGGACCATCAAACATAATACCTGGGAAGCGGTGAGATAGGCGAACAACAAAAACCAAACACTTCTTTTGTTTAAAAAGGAAAATCTACATGCTTTTTGTCAAACACTGGTTTCTACAGCTAGTAGACTGCACTTCTAAATTCACTGTAACTGATTTTTGCACTGAAGTACACATACACAGCTTTCTAAGTTAACAGTCATGTGGTGCTGACTTGAATTGGCTAGAAATCTTACCTGGACTGAGGACACCTCCCTCTTACCCACACATGGTCAGAAGGGTAGCAGAAAGTAACCTTAACAGCAGGCAGAGAGGAGGCCAGGGGTGATGAGGGTGCTCATAGCACAGTCCTGGGTCAGTGCTCCCACCTCCTTTCCTGAATTCTGAATCTGGAAGTCTCTGCTGTTTTCACAGCATGTTGCTTTTGTTCTACTGGTAAGGTGCATGCAAAAGTCACACCGCTCACCTAGGGTGACTTAGTCATGAGTTCATAACCATGCTTAGCACTGGTCCTTTCCACTGCTTTGGCTGCTGAATTGTACCACTACGATGACTTCATATAACTGTATGTCACGCACAGAAAAAATACATGAGCGCAAGGAATGCATTTACAGTAGTTGAAAGATGCACTGCAATATAGCTTACAATAAATGTGTACAATTAATAGGATTAATTAAACTTCAGATTAAAATACATTAAATGCATGAGTCGTCACTTCTGTGAGACTATCCCTAGTCTGTGCAAGTGCTTCAACAAATCCCATCTATTGCGTTTGTAAAGAAAGGGTATTTTATTTCTGGCAAGGGAGAAAGAAGAAAGATTTTTCCTCCCATTCCACATCCAATTAACAAAACATCAACGGAATTTCTGGCACGTGAGGAGAGCAGACAGATAGTGGACAGACAGCACAAACTTCAGTAAGCTTGGCCCACATTCTCTTGAAGTACTGGTGAGAGGTTCATTCTCCTCCCCAGAAATACAAGGAATAACAAGAAGTGTCCTCCCAAGGTCAGCAGCTCAGGACCTCACAGAGGACTATGCTGCTGCTCATACTAACTAAAAACTGTTGATGGAATGAGAATTTTAATACTGCCCGCTAACAAAACTGCAAGTGCAGTATTACTCACATTAAAAAAAAAATGATACATGGGTCCACAAAATAGTGTTTAGTCTCTGTTTTGCTATTTTTTTTATTTGAGCTGAAGAAGTTATTCGAAAATTTAATTTAAAATATGACATTATTTATATGTACAATTTATGAAGAACTCAAGATGGCAAAAACAGACAAATATTCTCAACCATTCAAAAATATTATCTTAACAAATCTATCTGCTTGGAATGACTCTGTAAGCTACTATAAGGTTCCTTTTATTATTTTCATACCTGTGGAAATGCACAGATCACTCTGAAAGTAATGCCTCCTCTTTATTTCCATGGAAACTACAACAGATACAAAGAGCACAATAACACTACTTGACAGAGAAAATTCTCAGCTACAAACCACTGCTTTTCAACACTGCCACCACAATTAGCTGTTCATTTTCACCAGCGACAAACAAGAGCCTGCATGCCGCACTCGTAAACATCTGCATTAGTGGAGCTGACCCACTGCCACTGTCACCACAGCAGAAACGCACCACCCATTGCCTCACTGTGCTCACACCCACTGGTTGGTCTCCACAAACATTCAGCAAGCATCGATGAATGTCAGTGGGTGCCGTTTTTTCCTCATGGAGGAATTCAGTGACACAGCGTTGCTTCATGGCACTTCCACGCCATTTTGTCAGCCTGCCCCTCTGCTGCCATCTGTTGCAGGGCAACAACAGGATACTGGCGGAAGGTTCAACCTACTGCCAACATCCGCCTCTGATGTCATGGGCCAACATCATAAAATAGGAGGCTTCACTTTCTGAGAAGCCTTGTGAATCACTGATTTGCATAACTGTGGATGTGAGTATCTGTATCCTTGAGCAGTTTTTATTACCACTCCACCCTGGCTATGAAAATAATTTGGTAATTCTTCGGTACAGAACAGCACACATATGGTGCACAAACCACAAAGGCAGCATGAACCTCTCTCTCTCTAAATCACAAATATATATAACAAGGCCAACTTTTACTTCCTTTGCTTGCTCACACAAATAAATAAGCAGTGCAAATTCATATAGGTAATTATTTATGGACAAGGTTAAGTTCATTTGCATTTCTGACTATCTGATAGAAGTGAAGTCAAGTCCACACTACCTAAATTGCATGAAAAATAACACTATAATACTTACTTACGTAGTGTATCTATGAAAGCCAGATGCAAAAGATGCGTGCTCCATCTCTCAAACATAGTTCTAATGAAAAGAAAAAAAAAGCCTTAAAAAGTGTTTAGAAGCCTGGGAATACAGATAAATATCTAATGGGATTTTCAGAAGCATACTGGTTTCTTTCCATTACAGTCACACAAAGAAGATATTTCCTTCTAAAGACTTTGTGTATTTTCAGAAGATAACCTTTTGCATATTTGCCCTTAAATCTTTATTTATCCCTATGTAAATATGCAACACAGATCAATGTTCAAGAACAAAAATTAAGTTTCAGAGGGCACTTCTGAAACAGTTTTAAAATATGTCATTCAACACCTCTGAGAAATATTTAAAAAACAACTGGATCTGGCTAAAAATTAATAAAAATAAATTGCAATAATTATCCATAGGAATTGTTCTTGATAGTCATATGAATGAAGTTTTGCTATAGGAGAAAATAGGCATCATTGAGAGGGAGACCACTTCAGACATCTTCAGCATGGGGGGAAATTTATGTCTGTGCTCAGAGCCATCCAGGAGCCAAACACTACCAACAGTGTCTTTACTCTGCAAACACTTTACGAAGCACAGGAACCAAATATATTGCAGGTGAAATTCTCCACTGTGCAGGGGTCTTTCACAGGTCTCCGTATTACGTAAGTCCTACTTAAATACTATTCTAAAGTTGCACAAATCTACAGCACTGGCATGAAATTTCCCTTGGAAGAATTCCTTGAGCCCTTTGAAAAGGATGTACTTTGATAGCATCTATCACAGTCTCTTAAGCAATACATAAATCTTCTGCTGGCCTCTGCACTGAGGTATGTACACCTTGCAGAGTGTCTTTCTTGTTCTGAAGAAATGTCACAAAATCCTACAGTGCTTTACAGTTTGCACTTAACAGACTGAGCAGACATTACATACTGCCAAATTTCCAAACCACCAGTAAACACGTTAGTTTCTGAAATAATCAAGAGAGCAGAGGCATGAATATTTTACAGGCTAGCTACTCACAGCGTCTGGCCCTGGACTTGAAATCCTCATTCCGCTGAAACTGGTGAGAGTTGTTACTGACAATGGTGAGGCCAATATCTCACTCCATCTTTTCAACTGATAGTCACTTGTCATCACTAGCCCGTGCTCCAGCCCAATCTCTACCTCAGACTTCATTAGCTAGATTTCTCAGTGCCAGACTTTTCTAAAAAGTCTCTTCCATTCTTAGGAAAAAGCTCAAGACAATGAGAATTGCCTACCAAGCATGACTAGCTTGCTCACAAATTTGACACGATTCCTCAAAAGAAGTCAAGTGCCATGCACCCAAACTACTGCTGTTTCTTTACAACAGCGTTCAAACCATCCGCCTTGCAGGTTCCAGAATTCCTGATTACCTGGCCATGCGTACCCAAATAGAAACCTCATGGGAATGAGCTGCCTTGATCTCCTGCCGAAGACCAAATACTGCTAGGTATGACTTTCCAATAAGGTGATCCTGATCTGGGAGTGGATCTAAAAGGTCCAGTTCACAGCATCCAGACCCTCATTTTTTCTCAAACACTGTCTGAAAAGAAAATTTTAACAGTCGAAATATGGGACCCTTAGTTACAAACAATAATGCAGAGTAACTCACCTGTAACATTCTACTCTATGATTCTTTCTTTTTGAAAAGGTGAAAAACTATTTAAGGACAAAATGAAAGAGCTCTGTACTATAACTCTCAATGAATTTACAGTAGGTTTGCCCAAACCTGTAAATACAGGAAATATTTTTGGCTTTCATAGTCTCTACAGAGTGTTCTAAACAATCTGCTGTTAGCTCTCATGGGGTAAGTAAATTCTCTTGCTCCTACTCTTCACTTATACTCTGTCCTCTTCCCCTTCTTTCCTGGGGAAAAGCACACTTCTGTTCAGAAGGGAGGAAAAGGTATTTACCTTCCCAACAGTAATTGTTTCTTTCCTCTGAGATGCTAACATGGCACACAGGTTCTCTTTCTTGGCTTTAATGTTGCTGCCCTTACACTGAGGAATGGGCCACTTACTCTGAGTTCCTGATCCTTTCTTGTTGCAAAGCCCCAACAAATTCTGCTGGCTACCCTAATCGTAGAATCACAGAATCATAGAATGGCCTGGGTTGAGAAGGACCACAATGATCATCTAGTTTCAACCCCCCTGCTATGTGCAGGGTCGCCAACCACCAGACCAGGCTGCCCAGAGCAATCATCTCACTTTGTGAGAAAGGCTTCCTCACTATTCTTCTTCTGTACCTTTCCATTCTCTAGAACTGTTGTTCTGAAGAATAACTCAGAACAGATCTCTACGTCTGTCCTTAGAAACTACTGCATGACACCTTTTTTGGAATGATGACAATGACAATAATGTCATATTGTTTACTCCTAAATACAAATCCTAAATTAAGAGTCTACAAATAGGCTCTGACCGTGAACATACTACAGCTGTCCTGTAACAGATATGATTAACCTGCTTCCTAATCCCTAAAACTTAAAAAAGTGTTTTATTTTTAAAGCATTCAGAGAATTCTTTGCTGTAGTAAAAAGGCTGTTCTTACCAGCTTGGTAGTCATGTTCTTGTTCTTCACATTTTAACTTTGAGAATGACTATAAAAGTCACGGTAGATGTAGCTTTGTGTGCACATATTTAACAACAGGAGTAACTGGAAAACAGCTGGAAAAATCTTTGTAAAAGGGAAATTAACCCCAAAGATGAGCCACCAACCCAACTTCATATTGATTACATTCATGGAAAAAAAGAAAAAAGTATGTAGCAACTGAGCTCTGTTGAGTTTTCTGTTCAATAAGAAGACACGTGTGAAACACTGCAATTTTTTGTTTTAAGTAACTGAATTGTCCAATGACTGCAGATCTTTGGGCTTAACCGCACTGCCACTGAAACCAATCTTGTGGTTTGGCCCTTAATTAAAATGATTTTTAGATTGTGACAAAAAGAACCTGAACTTTGACAGCAGCTTTAAAGATACCTGTAGTCTACTAAGGGTCTCAAAGACACGACACACATTATGAAGCCCCCCCCCCCCAGGTCTATTCCCCTGAATAACCCGTTTTGACTCAACTGGAAGATTCCAGTGAGAAAGGTATAAGGAATGGCTGAGGAAAGGGGGTTCAGTCTGGAGAAGAGGTGGCTCAAGGATGACCTTATTGCTCTCTACAGCTCCCTGAAAGGAGGTTGTAGTGAGGTGGGGGTCAGTCTCTCTTTCCAGGCAACAGCGATAGGACGAGAGCTAATGGCTTTAATTTGTGCCAGGGGAGGTTCAGGCTGGATCTTAGGGAAAACAACTTCTCAGGAGTGGTGAGGCATCGGTACAGGCTGCCCAGGGAGGTGGAGGAGTCACCATCCCTGGAGGTGTTCAAGAACTGTGGAGGTGTGGTGCTGAGGGACGTGGTTAGCGGACATGGTGGGGATGTGTTGATGGTTGGACTACATGGTCTTAGTGGCCTTTTCCAGCCTTAATGATACTATGATTCTAAGTTCCTCAGGACCCCAATCTCCCTATCCAAAAGAAGCTCCACAACCTCTTTCAAGCCAAAACAAATTATATTGGATGCAGCTCCCTTTTAAAAGCTATTTTTCTTGGATAAACTCCCACGCAGCCTGAAGGGGCAGGAGGGCTGAGGGACAGGCTCTTGCAAGGTTTTATTTTTTTCCCCAAAACCTTCCCATTTTCTTCAGGTTGCCGGATAGTGGTACCCCACACGGCTCTGCCCACCGGCTGACAGCATTTAGGCCGCACCCGCCACTGGTCCCTCCGGCTCCGTCCAGTGACACCACCGGCCCGCTGGGCACCGGGCCCCGGCCCATCGAGTCGCCCCTCCGCCCGGCCCATCGCGCCGCGCGAGGGGAGCGCTGGCCCCGCTGGGGCAGAGCGGGCTGACCGAGCGCTCGGCCCCGCCGCCATGCAGCGCGCCGGCATTTCTGCGCTGTTCTGCCTGAATTTTGCGAAAGGCGCTGTGCCGGCAGCGGGGTGGGAAGACTCGGGGGAAGCGCGGCGCCCTGACGACCCCGCAGCCAATACGCCTTCCCCGAACCGCGGCGGTTTCAGGGACCCCCCGCTCGGAGGCCGGCGGGCGGGGACGGGGCAGGGACCGCCGGCGGCAGGATCCGAGCGGGCGACAGCCGCGCGGCGGCCGCTTCCTCGCCCCCGTTTCCAGCGAAAGGGGCGGGAGGGGGAGTTCAAAGGCACAAACAAGGAGCGCAGGACCAAATTCTTCCCCCTCCCTCTCCACTAACGGTCTCGGCGATAAATCCGGCTCGGCTACGCTTCGCGATGGGGACGTGCCGCCGCCGCCTTCCCCTCGCTGAGGCGGGAGCCGCGTTCCCCTCCCCGAGGAGACGGCGGCTGCCGCGCCCCCGGCGGGCGAGCGGACGCCGCTGAGGCGCCGTACCCCCGGCCAGCCCGCCGCCGCCGCCGCGGTACGGGGGGGACCGTGCCGCTGCGACAGGGGAGGACGGGGCTCGGCGCGGGGAGGAGGCGCTGCGAGCATGCGCCGGGCGAGCCGCTGACTGGGCGCTCCGTCAGGGTACCGAGGCAAAGGAAAAAGGAAAGAAAGAAAGAAAGAAAAAGGGATGAGGGGAAGGAGGATGAGCGACGGCGGAGGGAGGCGAGGAGGGTTTTAAAGGAGGCCGGCGGGATCCCGCGGGAAGGAGCGGCTGTGGCACGCGGGGCTCTCCGGCACCAACAGGTAGGAAGGAGGAAGGGCTGGAGCGGGGCTGCCGCAGCCGCGGGTGCGTGCGGGGAGCGCTCCGCGATGGCAGCGGACGAAGCGCGGGGCGCGCTGCCCGGCCCCGCCGCGGGGCTCCCGCAGGGCTCCGGCTGCGGCTGGCGGGCGGCGGCTGCGGGCGGCGCGGCGCGGCCCTGCATGGCCGTGGGCGGGGGTGCGCGGTGTGTGCGGTGCGTGCGGTGTCCGTGTGCGCGGAGGCAGGGCCGCGCGGCGGGGACAGCTCCGCGGAGGAGGGGAAGCGGCGGGGCCGGCGGGAGGGGGAGGGGGAGCCTGATTTCATGGTTTTAAAACGATGCCATGATCTGATCGGCGTCTGTTTACACGGCGGCGATCGGGCTCTTTCGCGGACGGTAAGAACGGAAGGATCTTGCCGGGAATTCAGCGGGAATGGGCTTTGCACGCCCGAGCTGGCGGAGCGGCGCTCGGTGCGGGCGGCGGGCAGCCCGGGGCTGCTGCTGGGCTCTGTCCCCGGCGCGGGGGGAGGAAAAAAACAACAGCGGCACAGCGGCAGGCAGAGCCCTTCCATTTATTTCGTTTTGCTGCATGAAATGTGCCCCGGTGCGCTCGCCGGGAGGATTAGCGGGCTTTGTGGAGCCCCGATCAGCGGGAAATAATAATAATAATAATAATAGTAAAAGATGCAGTCGATGTACGATATGTTTATTTAAGCATAGCCCAAAGCAGCCCTCCCCGAAGGATGGGCATTATGTCTTGGGTGTGATGCCTGTTTTGTCTCGGTATTTACATCGAGCGTTGCTTATTCCGAATGATGTCGAGGCTTTAAAGATTTGCATTAAAGCGGAGAGGGGGGGACCCTGAAGCACAGTGCCATCGGCTGCCTGGCGTACCTGTTTGTTTGGAAGCCGAAATGATGAAATTACGGTTTGCAGGATGAAGGGAGGGAGATAATGAATACCGTTTCTCTTAGAATGTGCATGAACTAACACGGTGTGATTAATGTGCTTTGGTGACTCGGGTTAAAAAACATAAATTCTGCAGGGTTTCTTTGGGTGTGATCCGTATCAACACAGCAGCCGCCTCTAAAACACTGACAAATACCGTAGCCGTAAAATAAACATAGGTAATGTCAAAATACCAGCAGCCGTTGGTGATTTTTTTAAGGATGTCAGTGATTAGCTCTTGGGCTCGCAAACTGGGAATCTTTCGATTCATAAAATCTCCGAGGCTTTGACTGTAGAATGACATACGCTACCAAAGCTAAGGGGCACTGGCCAGTTCTGAGACTGTAACCAGCCAGATCTGTGAAATGCCAGTGATCAAACATGCTGAACAGTATGTATGTATGCATGTATCTATGAAAGCCTCGTGATTTTTAAAAACAAACAATAGTACTCAAATTTACAACTTCATTTGCTTCTCCATAAATTACCATCTTTGTTAGCACTTTCTGACATCATTTCTTGTTAACTTAAGAACTGATAGCTCGATTTTTTTTCAGATATTTTGATGGCATGACAAATCAGAACGAAGAGGATGTACTGTATGACTAGACACCAGATCAGTTCTGTTTGTGGATTACATTTTCAGTAAGATGTATGGATCTATTTTTTCCTTCTTCTTATATATAGATCATGAGACTTGACTGAGGCAATATACATATCATCCATCCATCTATGGCGAACTACAGCCATGCAGCTGACAACATTTTACAAAATCTCTCTCCTTTAACAGCTTTTCTGAAACTGACTTCACTGGGTTTCATAATAGGAGTCAGTGTGGTGGGTAACCTTCTGATCTCCATTTTGCTAGTCAAAGATAAGACCTTGCATAGAGCTCCTTACTACTTCCTGTTGGATCTTTGCTGCTCAGATATCCTCAGATCTGCAATTTGTTTCCCATTTGTTTTCACCTCTGTAAAAAATGGCTCTACTTGGACGTACGGGACTCTTACTTGCAAAGTGATTGCCTTTTTGGGGGTTTTGTCCTGCTTTCACACCGCTTTCATGTTATTCTGCATAAGCGTCACCAGATACTTAGCTATTGCCCACCACCGTTTTTATACAAAGAGGCTGACCTTCTGGACTTGTTTGGCCGTGATCTGTATGGTGTGGACTCTCTCTGTAGCCATGGCTTTCCCCCCAGTTTTAGATGTGGGCACCTACTCGTTCATTAGGGAGGAAGACCAATGCACTTTCCAGCATCGTTCCTTCAGGGCTAATGATTCTTTGGGATTTATGCTTCTTCTTGCCCTCATCCTCCTAGCCACACAGCTTGTCTACCTCAAGCTGATATTTTTTGTTCACGATCGCAGGAAAATGAAGCCAGTCCAGTTTGTTGCAGCGGTGAGCCAGAACTGGACATTTCACGGTCCCGGAGCGAGTGGTCAAGCAGCTGCTAATTGGCTGGCTGGATTTGGAAGGGGTCCCACACCGCCAACCTTGTTGGGAATCAGGCAGAACGCCAACACCACGGGCAGGAGAAGGCTACTGGTTTTAGACGAGTTCAAAATGGAGAAGAGAATCAGCAGAATGTTCTACATCATGACATTCCTCTTTCTGACCTTGTGGGGTCCCTATTTGGTAGCCTGTTACTGGAGAGTTTTTGCAAGAGGGCCTGTAGTACCGGGGGGATTTCTAACGGCCGCTGTCTGGATGAGTTTTGCCCAAGCTGGAATCAATCCTTTTGTCTGCATTTTCTCCAACAGGGAGCTGAGGCGCTGTTTCAGCACAACCCTTCTTTACTGCAGAAAATCCAGGTTACCAAGGGAACCTTACTGTGTTATATGAGGGAGCATCTGTAAATCTTTAGCCTTGTGAAACACTACCATTCTCTGCTAAGCAATTGTGGCCTGTAGCCATGTCTTGAGAAGAAAATCAAGAATGGGATGTCAGCAGTTGTAAGGATTTGGGCAACATTCTGCAGTCTTTGCAATAGCTCACCTCTAATCCTATTTTAAACCTAAACATGTTCCTGCTGACCACTGCTGAAGGTTTGTAATTAAGAACAAAGGACTGAACTACTGCCCTGAATTTCTTTATGTGGTTGAAATCTAGATTATGAAAGTAGCAGGTGCTAAGTATCAGTGCTAAATGCTGTGTATATCACTACATAAAATAAGACCATCAGAAACATTAGCATTGGACATCTTAATAAATTAAGTTGATATGAGGTTAATGTGTTGATAAAACTAATTTTAGACATCTGAAGACCTTTAAAACATTTCATACAATTATTGTTTTGCAAAGACTGAAAACTGGGGACTCAAGTACTGTAACTGATTAAAGATGTGCCATGCATTATTGGATTATCACACTTACAAATCTGTTTGCCTTGTGAGTAAGTTTTGGGGAGCATTCCAAAGCAGTATTTTTGTTCTCATTTAGACTTCTTTTTTCTTTTCTTTTTCTTTTTTTTTTTTTTTTTTTTTTTTTTTTTTTTTTCTCTTCCGAATATATTACTCTTTCTAAATGCCATTTTCCTTAACAGTGAAATAATAACATTTAACTGTATTCTGTGGTTTTTGCTGACTTGGTATAAAGTTTAATAGACTCTTATTTATATTTTTTAAAAAGCTAGATATCAGTCTGTTAGGCAACGTTAATGATAATATCCAGTCATAATTGAACAGTTATAATTATACAGAATAAACACATGTTGCCTTAAAGGGTTATCTAGTATCTTCCATTTTGTTTAGCATTGAAGCAAATAAGCAAGGAAAATTGAATCAGTGACTCTGGTCAGTCATTTGGGAGTGCATGAACGATCACTTAGTCCTCTTTTTTCCTTTTTACTCCAATGGTTCCCAAAATCAGTATGCACATCACTGGGATGATACGATTTTTTTCTAGGTGTGCCGCCCTTTCTGGTTTGTTCTGAGAAACACAGGCAGTTGATGTATGTTTATATTTTAAGACAGCTGTCATGGGGAGACCGCAGCCTTAGTATGATATCTTGCACAATTTGTGAAGCATTTATTCTACTGAAGGCACAGTCTTGTTTATATTTTCTGCACATTTTGGTGTATTGGTTGTTTTAAATTATTTAAGTTTTAACTTGTGAAAGCATATAATATGATTTCTTAGTATTTTAGAAATACATTAGAGTCTGTGAGTCTTTCCTTCTTTAAGATACAGATGTGTGGATTTCAATATAAAGTTGCATTTGCCAAAATTTACCTGTGTAGCTTGTTAATTTTCTTGGAATAAAATTTTACATTTTTCCAGTTATACAATTAACCTTTTTTTATTTTGTCTAGTGAGCTAGCATGAAGTACTGAGAATGTAGCCATTATGAATTTATTATCCTTTGCAGTCACTGTATTCCCAAACTGTAAATGCATGAATGATGGGGACCACAGGATTGATAAATGATATTATCTACAGTAGCACTATTGTGTAGTTTATCATAATTACCCATCTATCTGTTTTAATATGTCAGTTATATTTAAAGTTACAACACAGTATTTGACATTAACTTCACAGTTTGATTTTGGAAAATGTGTATATTTGAAGCACAACATCACGAGTCAGTCGATCATAAAGAGCATTGATTTTTTTCTTAATTTCTGGAGCGACAAGACTAGAGGTCTTGATTCAGTATTGGTGTATGTTGTCCTTTGTTGTAGTTTTATGATCAGCAAGTTAATCTATACGTACCCAAGCAGCAGTCAATAATGGAAATGCTTAAATTTGTATGATAACAGTATACAACATATGCAACAATTCAGAGAGTTGTGTCTATATGTGATCAGACAACTTGATCAAAGATTTAGTGAGCAATCTGTTTGACCTCACTTACACTTTTATACTGAGGTTGATTGGTTGAGAGGCATGGCCTAATATACTGTGTTGAAACAGAAAAAAATGCTGAAATAATGAGTCCTCATCAGTACAAGAATGTTTCAGAACATAATTTGAAACGGGACCAATAAACTTCTACCAAAAGGACTTTTTTATTACGCTGGAAAAGGCTTTGAAATTAAGGTAGTTAAGCAATTGTCAAAGATGGAAAGAGTGCATAAAAGCTGAATCGTGTGTTGAGAAAAATTCTGAAAGTTATCCCACTTAAGTTTATTAAAAGGTTGATTGGCAATAACTTCAGTCTAATTTCTATAAAATAGTAACCTTTACAAGGAACATTGATATTACATATTGTAATAAAGAAGTACATATAAATAAAGTTGTAAATAGTGTTATAGTTGTAGAAGTAGTCGGTTCTGAAAATTAGCCAGAAAATGATGACATTTCAAGAGCTGCATATTTGGGGCCTGACCTAACTCCTAATAAAGTCAGTTGGTGTTTTCCCATTAACTTCATTTGGAGCAGAAGCAGGCCCTGACGTTTCTATAGTACTATGCTTCTGAAATACTAAGAAGGCTGTGTTTACTATGCAGTGGGGAAAAAAAAAACATTAAAATTATTTCCCTGGAAGTTTTGCAAGCAGAAACTGATGTAAATTAAAATAATAAACGGTAAACAAGTCTGAAAGCAAATATTTTGCTAAATGTTTTTCTTTTGATATCAACGTAATCCCTTTGACTAACTGAAAGTTATGCAAGTGTGTTACTACTTGACAGAGAAGTGCTTTAAGTGGTTTTTTGTATTTTTCCAGTACAAGTGTTGTGTAAGATGTAATTCCTTTTATTCCCTCCAGTGTTAAAAGAACAAGGGAATGTGCAGAGAAGTTAAGTGACAACATATGAAGTAACATTTTGTACAGAGTTATTACTCACTGGAACTCACTGGCAAAGGATGTTGAGTAGTTGAGGGGTTCCTAAAGAATTGCACATATACGTGAACCAAAGCAGTAGTTGCAGATATTGACATGGCTGTCATTTTGATCCTAGTTGCCACATCAGGCCTCATGCATCAGGGTATAAATTCAGAGGAGCAAGAAGGCTTTCTTCCAGTTCAGTACATGCTTGCATCACAGTATGAAAAGCCTTCTGCTTTCATTTTAGTACGGATGTGACATTGGTGCCAAAGCTTACTGGGCTGGTAGATTACTCTTCTACTTCAGAATAGCAAAGAATATCATGCTGGCTTATGTCTGCACTGATATTGAATGCTCATGGGTAATGAGAAGCTAGTGGCAGAAAAAAGGTGTAAGAACAGATTCTGTCCAGAAAAAAATATCTTCCTCTGATTTTTTCCCCAATCTATTCGTGCTGCTGGCCCTTTGGCAGCCTCCATCACTTCTTCCAGGTGAGATATTTTATATATTGAGTCCTGTATTTATCCTGCCCCAGTGCTCTTTATGTATCTCAGCCATTTCTCCTCCAGAACAGACAGACGAGCTGTACTGACTTCCGGTGGTTGCCCAAAGTTTGTCAGTGTCCGGGTTGCCTTCCTGAATACAGAGAGACCACTGGTTCCTTCCAGCTGCCTTCATAGCTGCAGCTGTCATGCCAGGGTGCTTGTCTTGCACACCGGGTATCTCTGGCTTTCGGCTTTGATAATGAAGAAGATGCTGTCTGTGTTATGCAAAGAAAAAATCAGGATGAGGAGCAGGCAACAGGAAGCAGTTTCCTCTCTTCCAACCCCTTCGTAACGAAAGCACAGTTGTTGCTGCATAAACTCTCTAAATAAATCAAACGTACAGTCAGAAAATTAATGCAAGGTTGTCGGTACAGCCATAGAAGATTATTACACAATGGTTTTCAGCCATTCTCCAGGCCTCGGGGGCAGAGGAGTCCTCTGCATCTATCTCCTTATAAATGCACTGAGTTTTTTCGCTTGTATTGTCTTTGCTCTGCCTTTCAAGCGTGAAAACATTTTACTTACATGAGCACAGTGTCACTGCAAGCTGCTATTACCCCTGTGTTTAATAAATAACGTCAAAGGGAAGCCTGATGTTTTTTGAGGTAGATTAGAGAGGTACTTGGACTAACATTTGTTTTTTAGCAAATGTTAAATAGAACTGTGGGTTGCCAGGCTCTTCCATAGTTACACAGTCAGATGTCAATTGTTGACAATAGAAATGGTGTAGACTAACTTGCGTAAAGCTAAATCATAGATAATGCAAGGCATACGCACTCTAGACTGCAAGAATTTCCTGTGTTTGTTACGTTTTTTGAGGAATGAAGTTAAGCTGAAGTAAAAAGCCGAAGTAGAAACTCAAAGGAAAATGGTGGGTGTTTTTCCTTTTTTTCTGCTTTGTTTTAGCATAGCTGTGCTAATCTGCAACCTGGGTTACACACCCACAGACAGCCAGGAGTTGACTGCACAGTTCTGCATACCACATAGACAGCTTCCTTCCAGCTTATATTCATTGAGAGCTGTGTAAGTGCACGCTACTGATCTGGTTGACTTCTCAGAAAAAAGAAAGGGCTCACTCTAAGATACTGTTCTTCAAAAGTAAATTTCAGATGTTCTCTCCTTTTGTTTACTGAAGTGATTCTGAGTATGAAGAAACCAGTGATCTACATTGGTAATCAACTTAAGCATGCTGTGGCTGTGTCCATTAGCACCAGGACAAGATGGCATTTTGTGATGCATAGGGCAGCAAGGGATCAAAAAGTTTGATATTACATACCATGACTTTCCTTGAGTGGCCTGAAAATAGCTCATGGTTTATATTTAGAAGAAAAAAAAATATGATGAAACTGTCCATTTCAATGGATAGAGTCTTTAACTCGACAGTATGGGAAAAAACTCAAATTTTAAAAATTGCTCATTATAAACAGCAAAGAGTTTTTGTGTGTTTATGTTAAATGTGCAATTACATAAGTATATAGTGATCAAAGGAGTGCCACAGTAAATAAACTACATTTGTAATAGTCTAAAGAGGAAATAAGTAACAACAATCTTCTGCCATTTAAATAAAAATAAATGTATTCAGTATTCAGTGATTTTGTGTACCTGGTGCACTTAGAGCAATGCCTTTAGACAGTGGCTTGACTGATGCAATCCAGAGAGACTTACTCTTTACATCACAGTCTTTGTACTGTACTTTATAATGAACACAAGTTTTCAAAACAGAATTCGTCTGATATAATCTTCAACAAATTGCATTAGCTACAATAAATATTAGGCAAATTACTGTCTCCAGAGATTATTCAAAATCATCTCTGTGCTAATTCAGGAAGAGTCTACTTCACCTTTGTTAAAGAGCCATCTAGCCAAAGATGCATATTTTTTTGTCATCCTGTCATTTCTTGGTTAAGACAAGTTATTCTGCAATGTGGAATTAAAAATCCCAAGTATGAAATGATATGTTTGAATTTCAATTAGTATGCCACTTACTAAGTTGCTGTAGTGACATTTTAAACAAACCTATGAAGCTTATGTTTAAAAATGTGAGCAATCATTTAGGAAAACAAACAAACAAAGTCCAGTCTCACGCTGCCAGTTGAATATTTCTCATATTTTCCTGGAATATTAGAGTTTCATTTTTAGGAAAGCAAAGGCAAACTTTGAAAAGAAGTGTGTTGGAGAGAAGGAAGCCAGAAATACGTTTGTTGAGGTAATCTTTGCAGTGAGAATGGTTATCATATATGTATTGCATTTTCCACATGATTATAGTCTATCAGCTTGTCTGTGTTTTGCTGGTGTCTATAAGCAGGATTAAATTCTCCATTATTTACCATTAACTATATACCATCAACTATATAATTTTCATTCTATAATCAAAAAGCTCAGGCATGTTAACATCCTTAAGTAAGTTGAAGAAGTTGCTAAAAACAGAGTTCTGCATAATTTTGGAGGATGGGATCCTTGAGACAGTTCAAGACAAGCATATGTATATATGCTGACTACATTAGGCCGCAGGTGGGGGAATACAATAAGGTTTCCACTCCTGTATATGTTGTAGCTAAAATCCTGCCATTTTCCTTCAGTGAAGGAAACCATGGAACCAGTGCACCTCTAGCCTGTAACCACTTCCATGCTGGTCTTAGGTCAGACATCATTTGTACATACTCTTGGTATTTATGGTGAAATGGAGCAGGGAGCAGAGATCAGAAATGCCCAGAAAACATGCAGAGGCTGCAGACAAGTGATACGTGTTTGTCTTCTCAAAACAGAAGAAGTAATGGGAGAAGCAGAGGTCCAGAGGTAAATGTTTATGTCAGCTGGTTGGTGTTTCATGCTCTGTTGCCCTCTTAGAAGTAACTGAGATCTGGTTTACTCTTGATCTGTTTTTATTTTATTTCATTTGAAAATGCATTCTATCTCCGCCAGTCCACTCCATCCCACCCCTCACAAGTTGACTTTATGCTTAATCGAGTTTGTATAGTCTTCACAATGCATACTTAATGGCAGATCATTTGTAGCTTTGCACTGATTATGGAGGTATATATCAAAGCATGTGCTTGCTCATTTCCATAAGCAATTCCTGTGTTCGAGACAACACAAATCCTATTTCTGAAATTAAGGCACTCTACAATTATGTTTCCTGAATTCTCTGTCAAGGCCCTTCAGCTTTGGAAATTTCTTCTGTTTGATCCAAAACACTCAGTGCAGATTATTATGGCACACTGCAGGGAACATTCGATTTCTCTGACTGCAGGACTGTTTGGACATCACAAAGACTGGAAATGTATATTTAGCTTCTGTGTCATAATTTATGGTAATGACTGGGCAATAGAAGTGATAGTGATGGGGCTCCTAAAGTAACATATTTGGATAACTGCAATTTTAAATTTAATCCTAAGATACCTAGCACAAAAGAGAAATGCTCCTTTTGTAAGATGATTGTGTAAATGAAAGCAAACACAAGTAAACACACAAATAAGTATAGTTACAATGCAGTTAATGTACTCTGTCAAAGCCATAGCAAGAGAGACATAAAGCAAAACAAACAAACAAAAAAAAGAGAGTGTCATTTGACGTGTAATCCTTGTAATTTTGGACACAGTCCCTCTTCAAGGAAAATCTTCCTTTTGTGAAATCTTGTCTCAATAAAAACTGGAAGATCATGATGGTTAATGTAAGCGCTGATGTTTTTTACTTGACTAGTTCTCGGTGAGAGGACGCTGTACAGAGTGTTAGCAGCAATCTATGTCATAGGCTATGCGCAAAAGCAATCTGCTGATTGCTTTCAAGGGAGAACGTATATGCATATATAAGGATTATTTTCAGACTCCTCAAAATACTGCAGTATAGTTGGTAATGAGTAGAGACACTTCAAACTCCTGTGGAAGGCATGGAGCATCACACTGGAGCATGATGAGAATAAAGTCAGGCACAAGGAAGATGAGGGACATTTAGTGGTATCTTCCTGTGCTGGTACTAGTAGATAATGCCTTTGGATTTATTTGTATACCTCTTTGTAAGTTCCTAAGTGGTGGTAAGGGTATTTGCAGTAAGGTGGGGTGGAGTGCTGCTGGCAAAACCTTGCTCCCACTTCTTTACATAGGGGTGGTCTGGAATTTGAGCCCATAATAGGCTGGTTACTGCCCCAAGCAGCTTGTGGGTGGTTCTGGTCACTAAACCCATCAGCCTAAGGAGATAGCCCAGATGGGTTATTTGGACACGGTCCATGCTGTTCAAATGTTTGAAACTTGTTTTCCTTTCAGTTTTTGTTGTGAGTAGTTTCTGGTTTTCATGGGTGAAAAAGAGGTGCGTGCAAAAGGAATGAATGGGAGATCAAATAATTTCCTTGTAAAAATGTAAATCTTGAAGCAGACAGAAACCACTGTTTGTGGAGACTGTTCTGTATAGATGACCTTCTTGTAGCAGTCACACTGGCGCAAAAGCTGTTGTGTATTGTACTCATTTGTATTGGAAAAAAATCCATTTTGTATCTTTTGGATTAAAATTTCATGTTAAATTTGTTTCTTAGCATCCTAACTTGAAGGCAGTCACAAAAGTGCCCATCGCCCTCTCCCAGCTGGGGGAACCCCAAGTCTCAATGGAAAACACAGTATCAGTGGGAATATTGTGATGCTTTGATGCCAGTTAATTGAATGCTGATGCAGTAACAGTTATTGCAGCTGAAGGAGTTAATTTCCTGCTTCCACGTGTTTCTTACGCAAACATCTTCAATCCATTTTGTATAAGGCAGGCTTGGCAAATGTGGTTGTTTGGGGTGGTATTGATATCTGAGCCATGCTGTCTAAGCACAAATGCTGGCTACTAAATAATGTATTAATTTGAAGTTCAGAAGAGGCAGTGTAAAGCTAAACAAGCTGTGTTTTCTTAAGTCATGCTTGTAATCCATTAAACATTGGCTTTCTACCTGGGTATTGTCAGATTTAGCATACAAACGTAGTACAAAATTAGAAATCAAGCTGTCAAGATAATTTCTGTTCACTGAATATAAGTGTGAAGTGCTGTAACTATAACAATTTCTATTTGACTGCTTCTTTGCAAATATTGAAAAAGACTATTTGGTAGAACAGATAGAAAATCCCTTACCATACTGAAATTAGTAATAAAATACCTATTGCTTTCAGTGAAGTCAGGCATAAACCTTTATTTCTAAAGACAATAGATTCACTTGTATTGGAATTGTCTAAGAAAGGAGTTTTTAAGGCCCAGACCACACTCTTAAGCATTTTGGTTCTATTTTCTTCATGTCAAGGTTTTCATGAGTGCTGCAGTGAAATCTGAACTCCTGTTGTAATTTATATTTATGTAACCACGTTGCTTAACAGCCTCATTATGGACAAGTACCTTTTTGTATTAGGTTCTGTGAAAAAGCAGCTTCTGTGTAAAAGCACACACATTAAAAGGGTGCAGGCAAGTGAGATTCCAAGGAAATTCTTAGAGAGTGTTGGTAAGTGTGATGGGGGAAGAGATCCCAGTGTATTGGGTTGGTTTTTGTTGTTGTTATTTGGTTGGAGGTTTTTTTTAATACAGAGAAGGAGAGAGATGATAAAAAGGCAAGTTTTTAAAGGATCGAAAAATAACAAGAGGATAGATTTTTAGAAGACAGGAGCAGCTTGGGAGAAAGTACAAAGGCTGTTTCCTGAAAATGTAATTGTCAGTGATAATTGTCAGTGATAGCCTGTCAACATGAGCGGATTGGAACCTCTTGATAAAGAAAGAAAGATGATAGACCAAGAAGAGCAGAAAGAAGTGTCATTGAAGCTGAATGAGGAACAGCAAATAGCTACTGATCCTCAGCATTAGGTAAGAAGAGGTCATCAGAGGTCATGTTGAAAGGAAGGCTCAGTGAAATCAGCTGGTGAAAGCCAAAGAGATTGACTCCACGTAGTGACCGCAGTCAGTGAGCTTAAAAATGAGAAGTAGACTGAGATGGTAGAGTAGTTGTGAAAATAAGCAATAAATGGGATACAAAAACCTGGTTTTGGTTTTCGTTTTTTCCAAATTAAGATAGAAGTTATCTAACCCCTGAATTGTTATGGAAGGAGTCAGAGAAGAAAAGATGCTGATGACACCAGCCAGAGAGATGGAGGGATATTCAAAAGAGTGGTGGGAGGTGAGGACAGGTGAAGGCAAGGTTGGAGGAATGACCAAACTTGAGTAAATGTTCTTGAATCAAAGTGGAGAGATGTGCATTTGAGATTCCAATAGATGAAGAACACTGGCAAGATTGGAAGGAGTGACACTAATGAGAAAAGGAAATGACATTAGCTGGAGAGTGTAAGGGAGGGAGGGTGAAAGAAGGGAAGAACTGCTATATTGCAAAAGATTTGGGAAGAAACAGAACAAGGGTTGTCCAGACAGAAGCAGGTTGCTATTGTCTATTAGAGGATCTGCTTACCAGTGACTTTATGGTAAGCCATGGCAAAAGAAAGCAATTGTAAGGGTTTCTAACAGTGGTGTCTAGGCAGCTGCGGTTCCGGTGCTCAGTGTCGTGTAGCCCCTGTAATATCAAAGTTCAGTTGGAGCCTGAAGGAAGGTTAGTATCCACTATTTACCTGTTCACTCTTTTTTTGACACTGTAATAGGTTTTTCTGTTCTGCTCCCATATTCTTATTCTTTCTCTTTTTTGTAACTCTACTTTCGTTACTCAACTAAGAAAAACTACGTATTCTTTATAAGTGATACTGTATTTAGAGCATATTGGCCCAACGATTTTGATGACTTTCATACTGGATGACAGCTTTTCAGAAGAGCGAAAGTGCCATTTCTGTGCAATTTCACAGCACTGCAGTGCTTTGTTATCATTATCTCCCATAATGGTGGTATCTTGGTCTGGTGAAGTGACCATTAGATAGAAAGCCAGTAAGTTCCAGGTTCTCATTGCAGCTTTCCTGGTAATATCATTGCATGAGTGACCTTGCATGATTTATACAGGCCAACTTTCTAGTTATCCCCTAGTTTTAAACATCCCAAGGACTTTGGGGATTCTTAGTTTAAGACACTAGCTAACCAATATGTATGGTATAACCAATATGTATGGCAATACAGCACCTGTAAGTATAGATTGCGTTAGTGTAACAGGTATGTAGGTGGCAAAATTGATCAAAAGTGTTATGGCTAGAGTGCTTTGCTAAGTTTTAGCCTTTTGAAAAGTGTAAGTTGAAATCCCGTGCTGATGTTTTCCTTCTTGAGAAACTCAAAATTTGATGTGAAGAAAAGTTTGTTTGTTTTTTTTTTATTTCACATCTTTATGTAGATTAAGCCAAGCATTATTTCAGGATAAACTTCCAAAAATAAGATAGCCAGATAATTTGTCAGTTTGAAAATGTTTAGTTCAGGGTTTTGTTTGCTTGGTTAGTTTCTTTTTTTTCCCTCAAACTTTTATTTTGCACAGTTTGCTAGTTGAATAGAATGGCTGATAATATAATTTAATGGAAGGATAGGAGAATTAATTAGCGAATGTTTCTAGATTTTTGAAACTCATTATAAATCTGGATTTACCCCTGTAATTGACAAGGCTGTGTAAAATGGCTGTAGCTGCTCTAGGCAAGCAAATAATTGTTACAGCTTTTTCAGCTAAAGGTTGATGAGATAGCATGGTGGTCAGCTCTTGTTGCTAACGATATACTGCAGCCCAAAAGTTAGGAGACAACTGTGACTGATGATTTGGGATGTTCAGATAGCCTCATCTTGCCAAGAGATATGTTCATTAAGTTGTCAAAGAACTGAAATGTACGCATTGCCCATCCATCTGGCATATAATTTAAATACAGCTGAATTCCTGACCTCAGATATGATATAAGCATTTCTGAGTAGACATGACTGATACATTTGCATAAACAGAGACACTTAGAATAAAAATATATTTTAAAAGGAGAGTGGGGGGGGGGGGGGGGAAGACTTCTGAGATCTAGATACTCGTGATAACATTGATAGATGATGGCATACTCAAATAGAAAAAAAAAAACATTTTACTGAGTACTAAATAATATTTTTTTAATGTTTGCACAGGGATTTTCAGTGCAATTAATAAAATCTCTCTCTAGCCTGAAGTAAGGTGTCAGCAGTTGAAGTTCCTGAAACTGAGATATTGAATTCATCACAATGAGTTTTCTGAGGATAGAAATCCTCTATTTTCTGAATAGATAATCTGCATGATTTTAAATATTAAAAGCCTTTGTCAGGGTAGATATGCCTCCAGAAATACAAGTTGACAGTTACACACGATTAAGGCACAGTTGCCTGGGCAATTCAGTATCTGGGTTACCACAAAATATTATAGATAAATACTAGTATTGATACCTGATTTATTTCTTTATTTGTTTGTTTGTTTTTACTTTTGCCAGACTGCAGCAGTATCATTAGTTAAGGCATTTTAGTGATGCCTAACATTTAGTATTTGAAACTGATCGCATCAGTATGATGCTAGAGCGCAAACCTGCTCAACCCACAAAAGGCTGTGCAAGACAACCCAGTGGGAACAGCAGCTCTGTGGATGCACCTACAGTCCCCTGAGGTTCTGTGTGAGCAGTTAGGGTTCCCTTAGCTCTTAGTTGAGCTCCAGCAGACCGGGTGATGGTTTGGCTGGTCAGTTGGGAGAGAGGTCTTCAGGCTGTTGCAGGCCTGACATGTAGGTCCCTAAGTCTGAGCCCGAGGTTTTATTGCATGGATATCCTACAGTCTTTCTTCAGGTCTCTGCACAAGAACACTGTCTCAAACTGAAGACTGAATCTGACAGAAAGGGAAGTGTTATTCTTCTTTATCTGTACAGGAGAACTGATACACAGACGTGTAGTTCTACACAAGCAGATGGCAGTCTCTTCTTTTCCTCTTCCTTTTCTCGGTATGGAGTGTGTCACTTTCCTCAAGTCAAGAATCTGGGGATATATTTACCGAGAGAGCTAATAGCAAAACTTCCCTCTTGCTGGATGAGCAGTTTAAAGAGTGGTATATTTCTCCCATTCGTGAGCATGTTGTAAACTTATTGGGCACTTCTGAGCATCCAGTACTCAGGTGAAGAAAGTAAATGCAGGCTGGTAGCTCCCAGAGGTACAGGTGTTAGGTATTTTTATTCTGAGCATTGTCCTGCTGCTGCACGAGTACCTCCCCACTTCTGCCAGTATTTTCTTTTGTCCTCCAGTTTGCTACACACTTGAAACTGTGTGCTCTTCGAGGGCCACAACAGCAGGACTAGACTGTTTGTCCCTGTTCAGCAAAAATTAAGCAAGTAAAAATCCCTATCTAGAGCTAGTGCTGTTTTATGCTCCTTTGCTTGCTTCTAGGTGTCTCATTACAGGAGGGTGTCCACTGTTCAATCTCAGGTGACAACTTCAAGCTTTCCCTTGCCAGCACTGCTTAAATCCATAAGCATTTAAGGGAGGATCTTTAGTCTTTTTCTAGTTCAGTGGTATGGAGGCTCAAGGGCAAGCTAAGGAACAAAATGTTCCATGACCCTTCTGTCCCTCACTGATTTTTTTTTCAGCTTGCAATGACCACCACCCTGTGATACCTCCCCATACAAACAGATACCTCTGATAGATTCAAGTAATGTTATCATTATACCTGGCCCATTCCTGCTGCTTAGAGGGCACGTTTATAAAAGGTGGCATGCCAGCTTTCAAAAGCTTCTTCTTAAGCGCAGGCTGGCATTCAAACAGTTGAAGCTGCAGCTGTAAGCCACACACAGTTCACAGAGTGGTTGTGGGGCTGAGCAGGTGCTTTTAGACCCAGGAGCTGAGGTGGAATGGACACCTCGGCTGCATGGTTGATAAATCAGGATACTCAGAGCTTTGTGGTTGTTGCTTATGCTTCCAAGCAAGCAGCACACTGTGCAGCAGGACTTCTCTCTGAGCAGAGACTCACCTTTCGTTAGTAGGCATTCTTTAATTAGGAGGACAGTTTAAGCACAGCTAAAGTATCTTCAGTTTAGAGATAAATTTGAAAGATACTTCAAAAATAAGATAAATGCAGTTGGAAAGTTCTCAAGGAGTTTAGGGCTCATTGGCAATTGGACCCAGTGACCCTGACTTTTCCAAGCCAGCAAACATTGCTGCTCATAGTCAAGGGCAGGGAAGGCGAAAAGAAATTACTGTAGGCATGATGGGAGGAGATACGTGATTTAGTACTTCCCCAACAGCCATTCTGTGTGCTCCTATGAGGCCTTAATCAGGACTGAGAAATGCTGTTCTTTCGCAGAGCTCCTACGAGGGAGTGGGAACATCAATGTCATGTGCCCTTGTTGGGATGATTTCTCTCTTCCCTTTCCCCCGTGTGACATGTGCAGGGAAATTTGGTGAAACTAGCACATCATTATTTAAGATTACCATAATTTTTAACTGTATGTTTTAAATTGCTTCCATCTAACTCAGCATTTGAAAAACTTTGAAGATCACACTATGTGCACAATCACAATTAGTATGTTTGTTGCAAGGACCCCAATCGTAAAATGTGTATATCCAAGACTATTGTGGAATTAAGACTTAAGGTCAATTTAGCAAGTCTGCACATGAATAAATAATATTCAGCCTCCTGATGCCCAAAAAGTAGCCTGGCAAACCCACAGAACCGAAGCTTTCGGTGCAACACTGCCCTCTGGAGCATTCTGAATCACTCTCCTTACAAGCCAAACAAAGGACAAACAGGAGAAAAATAGAGAAAGGCCTTGGTCTCCAATGTACAAATGAATAGCGCAAGTGCAGTGAGTAATGAAAGCAGCTATACTGCAAAAGCAGTGAAAATATAAAGATGTTCATTCCTGTCACAAATACCAACAAACATTTTTCAACACTGAATGAAAGGCAAAAAGAAATGGAATTTTGAACAGACCTGCAGAGGATGGTTTATAATAACAAAAACGCTTTTTAATTTTGCTCAGAGGTCTTGGCAGGATTCTAACAAAGAAAAACCAACAAGCTATTGGGAAGGAAAAGAATAATTTGCTCTCTCAAAAATCTATTTTGGATGCAGATCTCTTTCTGCTAGGCATCCTTTCACATTTTGATAGTGTTTGTGTCAACACAAAGATGATATGTTACCTTGTGCTGTCAAGAGCTTACCAAAATAAACCTCATCAACAAGGCATTAAATAATAATATCACCTTTCCCCAAAGTTTTGATATTCTCTGTGATGTACTTATGGATATTTTTAAAAGAACATAAATTATTGATTCCCTCCTTCCATCAAACCTGTCTAACCACTGAAGTGTGTATAGAATGCAGTCCTGTGCTAAGTTCTGTTAGCTAAGTTCTGTTAGAGAACAATCCACAACAGTGTAATTGAAAGCATGGGCTCAATAGAAGTGAGTCTCTTGAATTTACAAAGGGCCTCATCTTGCAAATACATGTAGATATGCATACAGACAGTGTCAACTCATCACTGCTGGTCCTGCTGGTGGCAGATATTATTCTCAGTAATATATGCACAGAATTAGATTCAGCAGTGTAAGAGCCACATTCCAACACCTGCTTCTCACCCACCATTCTGTTTAGCTGAAACCATGGGAAAGCTGAGGCTGGAGAAGACCTCTGTAGGTCACCAGTCCAAAGGCTTGCTCAGCTGGTTGGTCAGGGCCACATCCACTCAGGTTCTGAGTGCTGCCAGTGGAGGAGCATCCACAACCAGTGTGGGTAAGCTGCTCCAGTGCTCCACCACCCACACAGGAGATTGGATTTTTTGGTATTTTTAGCTGGCATTTTCTGTTTTGTTATTTGTGCCAATTTCTTCCTATCTTGCAACTGAGAATGAGAGGCCCTTTCTTCTTTACTCCTCAATTAGACATTTACTCACACTGGTAAATCCCTCCCTAAGCATTCCCAGCTAACCAGTTTCGACTGTCAGTCTCATGCCTTATGTCACAGCCTTTAGTTTTCTAGATGACCATTAGCTGGACTCACTCCTACGTGTCTCGGTCTCTGCTGAATGAAGCTCAGCACCGGACCCAACACTCCAGATGCGTCTCAGTAGTGCTAAGCAGAGGACTCCCACACTTCACCTGCTGGTGCTGCTCCTCTTAAAGCAGCCCAGGAGGTTGTTGGTTTCCTTGCCTCAGGGGCATGTTGCTGACCTGCATTCAATTTGGGATCCACCAAAACCCCAAGGTCCTTTTCTGCAAAGCCGCTTTACATCAGAGCTTCCAGCCTGTGCCGATGGATGGGGCTGTTCCTCCCAAGAGGAATTCATAGCACAATTAAGTATCAGCAGAATAGTAGCTGCCAGTGTTTGAAAAGAACTGAAATAATGACTTGGGAATAAATGACTTGTGTTCTGTAGTTGAAAGAAAGGTTATTTGAATACCAGTAGACTGAGGGGATTGGATTGCAACAAACAGAAATGGCAAGAAAAGGGAAACAGCAGTCCCCTGGCAAGTGAATGTCTGATTACAGAAACAGCTCCGGAATGATTCACTCCAGGCTTGATCTATCACTGTTTAAGCAAGTGAGAATTTCCCCAAGGTTTTGGGGCACACTGAAGGAAACCCAAACATATCATGAAGAAAGAGAGAAGTTGCGTAACATTCTTTTTCTGTCCTGATAGTAATGAGCAAGCAGCAGAGTATGCTTCTAGAAATAATGGGAAATTCTGAAGGCATCTCATAAGCTGACTCCAAATTTAGAGTATAAAAAATGTAAAAATGTCAAGTAACTGTGTTAGTAATCTTAGCCTCAGCAGTACTTCTGCAATGCAAGCAATTAATTATGTACGTGTATGTTTGCAGTATTGATGCACACACGGAAAAGAATATTCAAAGTAAATGATAACACAGATTCTTTTGTCCTCTCTCTGCTACTCAGGGAATAAAATGTAGTTTGGCATTACTATCTAGTTTTAAATTCATGTGTAGTGTTTTATGCTGTTGACCACAGTTCAAATAGTGAAGAAGGAGAAGTAATTATACCTTTTGCCCTGTGAGGCTAGTTATAAAATACTGATGCCAACGCTGCAGTATACAATAGGAATGATAACAGCAGAATTCATTCTTAGTTTGAATGAACTATTTTATTAACATGGATGCCATGGGTCAGCTTGGCTGATGTGAATACCTGTATATTAAAAAGTCTGTTAAAAAATCTTTTTCCCTCTAAAACTATGACTTTCACCCATACATCATTTTGTAAACTTTATGAGACAGAAGCTGGAATTCAGATACCTTTTCCTCTTCACTGCAAAATCTTGGAATAAAAGGTTTGTAGAGCACAGGTCCTGGTTAGGTATGAGAGAGGATTTGAAGTTATTTGCTTTTGGAAGATAATTTATGAAGTAGACTGGTTCCTTCATTCCTGTCCTAAATTAGAAATAGATCACAGAGATCCATGGTGCTTGTTTTTCATTTCAGTGTTTTATTACAAAATTTGAATTTCCTATACAGTATTCAAAAGTTTATTTATTTCACTCCTACATTAATAATTAATCATAAAAGTCCAGATGGGTGGATAAATTGATATCTTTCCAAGGTGAAGAGCTCTTTGCCTCTTGTGCTCCCTATGCACAATACTGTACATTCAGTGTATAGATACAATGAAGAAAGTTTAAATCTTTATTTCTGAGTGTCCTTTCAGAAAAAAAAAAAGTCAAAGTAGAACCAGTGATCAGAAATCACTGCAGAACTTACTTTGTTTCTTTCTGTTCTTTATACAAGCAGCTTTATGTTATCCAGTCACATTTTAGATTGTTCACTGCTAGATTTGCATAGTCAAATTTGTCTCAAGTCAAGCTCTCTAAAGGATAGCATTGCTATCATTGTCTAATCCTTAAAGGAGCTGAAGGTTTTGTCCTCAAGGATATTGGTTTAAATCCAGCTGTGTATGTGTATAGCTAACTCAGAGGAGATGATATGGCTCCTAGTAATTAATAACTGCGTTCTGTAGAAGCTGTAGACCTTTTCACCAATTCACCATCTGGTTGAATTGACCCCACTGAATTTAATCCAACATTAAGTATAACTATACTATTAAGTATAGTTATTAAGTTATACTTTCATTTGACTAGGAAATATGAGCATGCAACACTTAAGTGACACAAGATGAAAGTGACACAAGATGAAAGATTAATAATAACTCAATGTAGAACAATTTAGAACTTTTCCTTAAAAGCAGAATGGTGACATTTAGAAAAGAAAGAACAGTTTTTATAATATTTACAAAATGTGAACTAAGAGTAAATCCTTATTTGTCATAGGTCTGCTGGTATTAGTGAAATCAGTATACAGTTGAGAATTCAGAATGTCATCCAGGCACACTGCCAGCAACGAGAATGACTCTTTACCCTTGACTTCGGTTATATAGAGTAGGAAACAAAATGACTGTTCAGGTGTCTGTAATTCCGGAGATGCACTGGAATAACCAAAAGTAAGGCAGCTATGTCATACATGTGGGAAGCACAAAATCATCTCTAGAGGAATTTAAAACAAGGATCTATGAACTATTAGAAATCTGATAATTCAATCTCTCTTTAAAGGAATTCCAACCTTCAGTTGCTTCGTGCCATGCCCCAAGACTACACTATGGAATAATTTGCTGAAATGAAATCCTTGTTTAAACAGCGCTGTGTGACTGATGAAACTGAAAGAAAAGCAAGCGTGGAGAAAATTGATGTTATGTAACCCTGTGAATATCCCTCTTCACTCTTTGCTAAGAGGTGTAACCTGCCTGCTAAACAGACCCCCAAACTGTTGCTGATAAACTTGGACCACTGCCTGCAAAGAAGGATTTATGCTGCATGAATACTTGTAGAGGTTTACCCAAGTTACAAAGTGATTAGCCTGATGACAGTATCAGAACAGATAAAGGAAGAGGTGGGAAAAAAACAACCTGGACAATAATTATTCCTAATGATAGGATTCATTATAGGATTAATGAATGATTAATCTCAATTTTAAAAGTTTAAATTGACCTATAAATAGAAATTTCAATACTTCAGACCAAATCACAAATGTAATTCTTAAAAGCAATATTGAGGATGTAACATACTTCTGCACATCATTTGACCTAGACCTGTACAGCTTTCTGCTTAAGAAACAGGACACAAAAATAACTGATTAAAGCTATTGAGAACTAGGTAACTGACAGACCTCAGCCTGAAACTGTAGACTGGGAATCTGCATCAAATAGGAAAACTTTTACTGGGGCCTTCAAGGATTTGTTCTTGGCCTCAGATGACTTCATTTTTTTATCAGTGACCTGAAAGGAAAAGAAAAAAAAAAAAAACACACAACTGAGAAAGTGCACAGAATTGGAGAAGCAGTGAATAATGAGGCTGACAGATCACTGAAAGGATTTGGAGTGTGCTTCTGCCTAGGTGCAAGCAAACAGTCTACATTTCTGTTCAGTTTATTGGCTCATACATGAAGAACAGGAACTCCGTGCTGGTGTGCAGTCACTGCCACGATGACTTGATGTCCTGGAAGATAATCAGCCAGACACAGGTTCCTGTGCACAAGTGTGGCTCAAGGAGCCCATGGAAATCCTTCAGAATATGAACAAAGCAGTGTGGAATGTCAGTAAAGAGGCTGTCTCGTGCACATTTGGTCCTGATGTGGCTGCCAGCAGACGACTGTGACCAATTGCTGTTTTGGTGAATACTGAAAAGCTAATCAAGACTTAGAGATACCCACAGCAGCTACTGTTTAATCTCATCCAGGAAAAAATAATTTATCAGCCTTCAGTAGGCCAATAGAAAGGCTGATAAAAGAGTGACTGTACCAAAAGTCCTCAGGTGATCAGTGGTATGTGTGTGAGGAGGGATAGGAATGCAGTGTCTCGGCCTTGGGGCCCTGATGGAGCAAATGGTTCTGCACATGTTCTGCTAGCGAAAGCACGTAAGGACAATCCAAATTAAAGGAAAGATCTCATAACTCAGCCACTCACTGTTCTCACTGCTCTGCAATGCCAGGTGGACGAAAGAAAGAGAGGTCAGATTAGGTAAGCACCGCACTGCCTTGGTGCTTATCTGAACCCTGTGTTTGTCATATCCTACTTTAATCATTTCCATCAGCAGAACTAGTTTCTAACCTCATTAAAACAAAATGTCCTAAAACATTTAATATTTCTCACAGCTAGTCAAGTAAGAATTCCAGGGAAAATAGTATTTTTCTGTGATATTTCAGTACTAAGTCTGGAAGCGCATCAGCTTGCAAAAAAGAGAATTGGGGGAATTGGGGGAAAGTCATTATTAAATAATTTAGTCTATAGGGAGGAGGGTATTGAGGTTAGACAACAGATTATTACGACTAAAGGGGTAAAGTCTTCACCATTTTTTAGCTTGGAAATGGCAAAAATACAAGATAACATCTGTAATGCAGTAACCCACTGCAAAATAACCCTGTGTTTTGTGGGTGTTCACATTCCAGCTGCCTTCCAGTCAGTGCAAGCCAGATGAAATTTTGCACACTAAATATTACCAGGTGAAATGAATTTGCATAGTAATTGACCTCCTGCAATTTGTCACTAGTACAGTGTCCTTCCCCTGGCTGTGGCCTCCAATGGAACTTTTGGAATAGTATTAACCTGGCTGTGTATTATTTTCTGGTTCATTAAATGTAATAGCAACTCTGGCAGAGTGTTCTGTTGATGAGAGAGGTTTGGCTTCCACAAGAAAGCATTGTCACAATAGCAGATACTGTATTCTTATCTAATTTACTTACAGCCAATGTGTTTATGAACAGAGATATTAGATGGCAGAACCACAAAGGACAATTTATAATTTGAAGCCTGCATAACAATCTCAGTCCTCAACCAACCGTTTTGCCTCTGCTCCCAAGCACTCCTACCACCCCAGACATCTGTAATGGGTTCACTTTTGCATATCAGCCTTTGGCTCCTCTTCCCTTTCTATTAGAATAAACTACTTTGTTTTAAATGCTTAATTCTCCTTTGCCAGGAGGATTCTGAGGGAAAAAAATCTTAACCATCCTCTCGGTGGCTTCGCTCCCATTTGTAAGAAAGACCTATAAAACAGTAGGCTTCAAGTGTCTGTTTTCAGGGCTTCATCCAGCTTTGAAGCATCTGCTGTTCCCCCTCACAGTACTGTTTTCAGGCTGTTCATCACTGCCTGAAGTTGACTGGCAGTGATTGTTAACCTTTTCTTATCACCCTGCAGATACTCAGTAGTTCAATGTATTTTCTCTTATATACTAATAAAACACCTACATTTATACAAGACCTTTTATCCCAAAAGATTTCAACAAGCTCTGCAAGCTATAAATTTACAGCAGTACTGTACAACTACAAGCACATAAGACTGTGTCAAAAATCTGGAAATCCTGATATTTTAGCAAGGTGCAATGTATTCCAATGGTACAGTCCTCAGAACTATGTCTGGCTCCTTAGGCAATAGCAAATCTGTCAACACCTGCATTTTTGTGTTTGTGATGAAAAATTTCCAGTGATACTGATATCACAAATACCCAGAACTTCAGCTATATTACCTGGACCGAAAAGTTTAGTGTTTATTTCCCACCTTTACCCAGCCAACTCACACACGTTAAGTGTCCCCACCTGCTGTCCTTCTAACGTCAATTCCATGAAGTAGGTTTAAGTCAAGCTTAAGGCAGAGTGACAGCAGCTTACCTCAGTACTAAGCACAGTATTACAGCTGTGATGGAAGGAATCCATTCTTGGAGGTGGCTGTCAGAGCAGTGGTGAGGGGCAAAGAGTTTTTTACTTTCCATGAAGTCCTGACTGAGTGTGAAATTGAGAAACAGCCAGAAGAATGAGGAGTTCCTTCTAGCTTTGCCAGTAGTTGATATATAGACTAGGTCTCACTGAGGATGAAGCAGGCAAAAACTTAAGCCTCTTTCTTCCTGGACAAAGGTCTGTTAGACTCGATTTTACAGAAGACTTGTGCTGTGCTAAAGTAAAACCATGGGACTTGTTCCACCTTCAGAAGGACATTGGTGGGTGTTAAGCCTCAGAGAAGGGCTCTGGTTAATGAATGCCAAAGGGATAGAAATCTGGATCCAGAGACTGGAAGGAAGCTGCTACACAGTTGAGCACATCCCTTGAGGTGAAGGATTGAAGGAGAGGGACCTTGAGCTACAGTGCAGAGGACATCCATGCTCGTCAAACAAGATGCAGCTTTCATGCCTCGTCCATTTTAAAGACTTCTGCTTTCTCTCCTCACAGCAGGAGCCTGCACTGACACAGTCACACTGGAAGTTAGGATTATTTCCAAGTTTAAAAGCCTATTGTATTTGGGAAAGTATTTGGCCTTCACTAAACACACATCTAAAATAAACACGCACTTTTAAAATTTTGACCTCAGTATGGAAAGTATGATTTGGATCACACCAGGTTAGATAATACAAACCTCTATATTGGATTTATGTCATAAGCCAAATGCAAATTATTACTGTTCCTCATTTGCAGTTACCTCTGGCTATTTAATCCATACTCCACTAATTCTCTGCATTGTTGGTCTGGAATTTAGGCTACACAATCAAAATCATTTAGCTGATAGCGCTTTAAACTCATCTATAAACAGGTTTTGATGACTAATATGCGTTTGTCTGTTTCTGCAGTTAATTTGTTTCAAGCAAAAAGAGACTGTTTGGAAACACCTTACATTTCCTGGTAAATCAACTATTTAATATTTCATTTCATGCTGTACTGGGAAAGCAAATCTGTTTTTTTTCTCAGATTCACATCTGAAGGGAGAAAGTACAATAACTGCAGAAAAATAGATAGAATTTCATAGAATCATAGAATCATAGAATCACCAAGGTTGGAAAAGACCTAAAAGATCACCCAGTCCAACCGTTCACCTATTCCCAATAGCTCCTACTAAACCATGTCCCTCAACACAACATCCAGTCTTTCCTTGAACACCCCCAGGGTCGGTGATTCCACCACCTCCCTGGGCAGTCCATTCCAGTGCCTGACCACCCTTTCTGAAAAGTAATACTTCCTCATGTCCAGCCTGAATCTCCCCTGCCGTAGCTTGAAACCATTCCCCCTGGTCCTATCACTAATGACACGAGAGAAGAGGCCGACCCCCAGCTCACTCCAACCTCCCTTCAGGAAGTTATAGAGAGCAAGGAGGTCTCCCCTGAGCCTCCTCTTCTCCAGGCTGAACATTCCCAGCTCCTTCAGCCTCTCCTCATATGGCCTGTGTTCCAGACCCCTCACCAGCTTTGTTGCCCTTCTTTGAACACGTTCCAGGGCCTCAATATCTTTCTTGCAGTGAGGGGCCCAAAACTGGACACAGTACTCGAGGTGCGGCCTCACTAGTGCTGAATATAGGGGAACAATCACCTCTCTGCTCCTGCTTGCAACACTGTTTCTGATGCAAGCCAGGATGCCATTGGCCTTCTTGGCCACCTGGGCACACTGTCGGCTCATGTTCAGCTGAGCATCAATCAATACCCCCAGGTCCATTTCCTCTACACAGTCCTCCAGCCACACCGCCCCAAGCCTGTAGCGTCGCCTGGGGTTGTTGTGGCCGAAGTGCAGGACCCGGCATTTGGCCTTGTTGAACCTCATCCCATTGGCTCCAGCCCAGCTCTCCAGCCTGTCCAGGTCCCTCTGTAGGGCCTCGCTACCCCCAGGCAGATCCACACTTCCAGCCAATTTGGCGTCATCTGTGAATTTACTGAGGGTGCACTCGATGCCCACATCGAGGTCATCAATAAAGATATTGAAGAGGACAGGCCCCAGCACTGACCCCTGGGGAACACCACTCACGACCGGTCGCCAGCTGGATTTGACTCCATTCACCACCACTCTCTGTGCCCGGCCCTCCAGCCAGCTCCTTACCCAGCCAAGAGTGTACCCATCCAAGCCGCGGGCTGCCAGCTTCTGCAGGAGAATGCTGTGGGAGACAGTGTCAAAGGCTTTGCTGAAGTCTAGGTAGACCACATCAACAGCCTTTCCTTCATCCACCAGATGGGTCACTAGATCATAGAAGGAGATCAGGTTGGTCAAACAGGACCTGCCCTTCATGAACCCATGCTGGCTAGGCCTGATCCCCCGGTCACCCTGCACATGCCGCATGATCTCCCTCAAGACGATCTGCTCCATAACCTTCCCTGGCACCAAGGTCAGGCTGACAGGCCTGTAGTTCCCCGGATCCTCCTTACGACCTTTCTTATAAATGGGAGTCACATTGGCAAGCCTCCAGTCTTCTGGGACCTCACCAGTCAACAAGGAGCGCTGACAGATGATGGAAAGCGGCTCGGCTATCACCTCCGCCAGTTCCCTCAGCACTCTCGGGTGGATCTCATCTGGCCCCATCGACTTGTGGCAGTCCAGTTGGAGCAGTAGGTCTCTGACTTATACATGTCTTCTCAAGCCATCATGAGAATGTTTTTATATGTATTGTTTACATTTTTCTATCTTAAAAAACAGCCACTTCAGATTCCTTTAATTTGAATTCCTACACGGCCTCTGCAAATAAAGAAAATGAACAACCAAATGGAAAATGCCTTTTCTTACTCCCAACCCTGGAAGTGATTCATTATTTAAAGCATTACCATTAAAAATGAACTATTTCCACAGATAAGATGAAAGAGGTAATATTTTTACAGGCATCCTTACAACTCTGGAAAATGTGAATGTCTGTATCCTTGCATGCTGTTGAGAAGAATCCTCAGTAATAAACACCAACAGAAACATCACAATTGTCTTATATCTTAAATTTTTTATGCCATTCTCACACAAAATGGCATTAGACTTCAGTATGCCTTTGTTGGTTTTTCTGTGCTATGTCAAGTCCCAGTTTGCTTCTGCAGTCAAAACCAAAGCAGCCCCCAGGTTCTACAGTTGCTTCTGCTATTCTGTATTATAAGACAGCACAATTGCCATTTAACCATGATGGATTTTACCCTGCTACTGGTCCTGCCCAAGGATAGAGCTCATAATTGCCCTCCTCAACCACATATGAAGCAATCTGTCTCACAGAGGTTATACTGAGCACATTTTGTGCTATTGTCAGAGGTTCTGTCATCACTACATTCTTGGTTGCATGCAGTTGAACTGGGAAAAAACTGTCCAAGGAACAACAAACACCACCTGCAACAGGTGTTCAAAGAAGAGAAGTCCTCTCAAGCCAAAATATTCCTTCCTTGCCTATTCACAAAGGCAGAACCTGCGATCTGGGAGGATTCCTGATGCAGGTGTGCTATGCCCTGAGTGCACATGCAGCCACAGCAATGGGAGATGGCTGGAATAGGATCAGTATCTGAGAGCAGCAGTGGTTCTAAAACACACTGCTGAAGCCATTTGGCTGATCTCTGACTTCTCTGTTTTCTCATTGTTCTTGGGTTCCCTGTTCTTTAGTTAGAGCACACAGTAGAGAATGACATTAGCTAAAACAGTTCTTGAAACAGACAAGAAATTAAAGCAAGCTGCAGCCTTAGAGCTTGCCATTAATATTTTCAAAAGGTAATGACTCAGCTCAGTCTTATCTCAGTTCTATTGCAAATTCAGACTTTCTTGTTTCTGCTGACGTCATGCAAAAGATTTTGCTACTAAAATGAAACTATTTTCTGATTCAGCTCCTTGCTTCATGCCAACAAGTTTCTGTGCCAGTGGAGTTACAGTATTGCCTATGATGTTCTGAGTATATTAGGAATCTACGCCATGTATTTAGTACTCAGAAAGTACCAGATAGTTCAAAATGACCTCATCCACTAAATGGGGTTTGCAAGCTAACATTGGCACCATCTGTGGGGGCATATGCTGTGTGCTGTGTCATGGACTGGTTATTTTGCTTTATAACACCTCCTTACCACAGCATCCTTTGCCAGCTGATAATCCTTCTAGCCTCTTAGGTTTTTTGTCATTTATATATGTGAGAATATCACGCATAAAAGCCTATAACATTCTGTTGATAATTTTGAAGAAAATCCCCCTTCCCTCGGAATTCAGTCAGTAGTATGAGTTCTTTTGGCACTTCAGCTGAAAGCTGAGATACAGGTATTATTTTTAGCTTTCAGGCCAAGTCAAAGTGTCTTACTCATTCTTAGTGGTTGTTTGTGCTCTTCACCATGAAGTATGGGTGATTCATGGGCTTAGTCCACTCAGGCTCATTCACAGAAATGCTGTAGAGAAGTTTCTTGGTGAAATGAATTTCTCCTTCCTCAGTAGTCTAATTTGACTGGTGTAATTTGACTGGTGTAACTGCTGAGCTTTCTGTGAAGCAAAATGCAAGTACAGATCACGCGTTCAAGTTATTCAGAGGATTCCTAACTCAGATGTGTTCTCTTTTGAGGAGTATTTAATCAAGTTATTATTCAGGTAAATAATGTACAATGTACAAAAGTGACTTTTGACTTGCCAGCTGGAAATGTTGTAAAGGTGGATTTTTCAGCTCATTTTCAAAGCTGGACTGATTGGTTTGTCGTAGTTCAATTAGGCAAGCCATCCACATTGCTACAACGGTGTTCCTATTCTCTTTACAATTTTGCCCCATTCTGTCTTGATAAAACATTAAAAGTCACTGTTGAAAGTTTATCAAAAGGAGTTTTGTTTTCATTACACAAGGGGCATTTTCACCAACCCAAGCAGTAACTTCCCACTTGCAGTCTACAAGTTGCATGCCTCATCATTTGATGAGAACATGAAGTGTTGACATTATTTCTTTCTGTAACTTTGAAACATTTGTTTTGTTGTATGCAACAGCTGATGCCACCACAGTCTACGACATTGTAGTCTGTATCCAAAGCATCTGATAGGTTAGCTGTAGTCAGTAGCCTTCCCTCCCATAGTATTTCCCTTCATCTTTTATGAAGGTAACTCAAGGGTATCTCCTTAAGCAGTTTTTATAGCAAATAAAACTATTGACTACAGAGTAATCAGATACTATAGACTACAGATGTAACATTTCTATATTTCTTGATACTCCTGTACTTTTTCAATAGCTCCTTATACAGACATGAAATCATTTGACATTTTGCCTGGTTACTCAAACAAGAGATAATCTGTGAAAGCGTCATTTTTTATTTTTGCAGCACTTTACTGATACGGTTTTTATGATTACTTTGGAAGCAAAGCTTCCTCTGGGGAATTCAGAGTCAGTCAGCTGCCAGTCCCATCTTCCAGTAACTTAAGCCAAGCAGTTAGTTCCTCTTAAAGGCTTCTATTTCATACTGGTGTCTCCTTCATTTAAGTGTATCCATTCAAAACAAGTACTTTATCAACTATTCAGTTGTTGTAAAGGAGGTGAAACGCAGATCACATTTCTATTCAAATTAACGTGGTTCAATATTTGCAGTACTTTGTGGTCAGGTTACAGAGACCGCTGCAGAGGCTTATACCAAATTGCCTTCAGACAGCTTTAGTTTTGTGTTATAACTTCTTCAGTGACATAAATTAAATTTATTTTAGCTAGTAATAACATTACACCATATGATACTGTGTTAAATGTTGGGCTTGATCTCCTTTATCTTTAAAAATGCAAATTTGTACAGCATATAAAATGTAAGGAAAGGGTAGAGGGGGGACAACAGTTCACAAATCAGCAAGGTTTTACAGTTAAGGCAATCTGGTTAGCTGTTTTACTATGCAGCTTACACATCCCCACTGTGAGGCACAGAGGTGGCATCTGCTTTTTGACACAACTTAGAGACGTTGGCCTAAGTTATGCAAAGGCTTCAGGCTGTGTGTGGGTACATAACAAAAATGAAATGACATCTGAAAAACTGTTACTATTAAGTTGCATATTTTCTATGCTGTTCTTTGTATGTCAGTAGTGAAGGCTCTTTGCATCAGCCCTCACCTTCACTGTGGAGGTTGGCAGAGCAGCTTCCAAGAACCCATGCAGAGGCATATGGCTCTTGTGCTTTTCCCGGTAACGTGAATATCTGGCAGACCACAGAATTACAATCTGACCTGATGTTCAGAGGGTGAGTCTTAGGTAACATTAATTTAATCAATCAGAGTAAAACTTCATTGACTCAGCTTGTGTCTTCCCCAGTCCCAGTGCTTTCTCTCTGTGCAGAAGGAAATAGCAGCAGCGGGAAGCTTGTGCCTTGGCTCTACTACCTGAGCAAAACCATCCTTGCTGGCCCTCTCTGCACCCCTCCATAGATGTTCCACTCTGCTCTTCACAAAAAGCAGAGTATTTGCTTTTATTTCTCCATGCCCCATCCACGTCCAAAATTATCTGAGGATTTCTTTTCACTAACAAAATTTCCTTATGTTCAAAAGAGCTAAAATAATTCCTTCCTGTTTCTTCATGGTTATGTCACTGTATTTAGCCCTGTTTCACAGTGGTGCCTATACAATACCAGTATTACATGTAACCTCATGAACTCATTTAGGAAACATCTCGTTTAAAGAGCTGAAATATTTCTTTCATTTTCTTCCACAGGCCACTAAAAATAAATCCTATTAAAAGTAATGCAAATTGCTGTCATTAAGTAGATAATCCTGTTTGGCCTACATAGAGTTCACATTTTTCTCCAGAAAAACATTACACATTCTTGGTTTATTCAGCAAGAAGCACATAGACTATGCTGCTGTTGCAGCAGTACCTCCTCTTTAGAAAGAGAAGAAGAAATTAACATTGTTTTATGCAAAACAACTATAAACCATGGAGCCAATCTAGTAGAGTTTATAGTTGAAATCCCTGAAACAAGGATCACTGGTACCCTGTATTTGTGTTCTGACAATGATCTGGACAAATTCGCACATATTCCTAATATCCTACAGTACCCAAAACATATGTTAATTCTGATAATATATTATACTTGTATCATATAGCCATTCATACTGATATATTATCAGTGGAGAAATGACAAGAGATCCTGTGACAAGAGAATTTTACATTCCAAAAACAGTGTTTTTTGGGATGATAGTACTGTCTGTCTAAATAAAATCTGAAAGCTTGGCATCCCAAAATCTCAATTCACAGTCTTAAAAATATCATGCTCTCCTTTCTGAAAATAATACATCTGTCACATTAACTTACATTCTAATGGAGGGTTTAAATTGGAAACATAACTGATTGAACAGGAAAATGAACTGCAAGTACTTCAAGTCCAAAAGTCACAATTTTTACCAGAACATTCAATTTTATTTGAAAACAGAAGGCTCTGGCTGATGCCCAGTGCACAGTATTAAAGGGAAAGTTGGAAGAACAGTTTAAAAACACATGCATAACTTTTCATATATGGTTCAGGATGACTCTGACACATTCTTGGAACATGCACTCTTTTAATTCAGGTTTCCCAGACTTGTCAGGATTCCTGGAAATCCACATTACGTTGCGTTAGCAATAAATTGTATGTATAAAGAGTATATCAAATTAAACTTAATACACAGTATCTCTAAGTGGGTGTAAGTGTAATACTTTCTATTTTTTTATTAGTATCTTAAATCTGGCAGTGTTAACAGCAAACATCAAACTTGTGTATTAATTCTCTGATTCTCTTCAAGCTACATCATGTCTCTTAGGAAGGTGCCCGAGCCACTGGACATAAGCACTTTTTGAATAAAAGAATTATTAAAACTCTTATCAAAAGAGTGCTTGGAGGATTGCAAGAGTGGTGGGACCAAAGGGAGAGAGCATGGACAAAAAAACAGCATGGATTCATGATGGAAAGGTCATGCTTTATGAACAGTATCCTTCTACAATGAAATGACTGACTTGGTGGAACAGGGAAGCACAGTGGATACTGTCTGTCTTGACTTCAGTTGAGCTTTTTACTCCTTTTGTGATATATTTACAAACACAGTGAAGAAGTATGGGCTGGATGAGGAATTAGGTGGATTTAAAACCATCTTTACAGCTAGATCTAGAGGGTGTATTCAATGCCGTGCAGTGTCACTGGAGGCCGGTATTTAGTGCTGTACCCCAGGGGTCAATCATGTACACATTCACTATTCAGCGCAATCTAGAAAATGAGGCAGAGTGATTGTATCCTCAGGAACTTTGCTGAAGGTTGCGCACTAGGAGATGTGGTGGATACATCAGAAAGTTGTGCTGCCATGCAGAGGGCCCTCAACAAGATGGAGAAATGGACTGATAAAAACTATATGAAGTGCAGTGTCCTGTACCTGGAGAGGAAACAACCCCATGAGCTGATAAAAACTGGAGCCAACTGGCTGGAAATCAGCAGAAAAGGACTTCAGGGTCCTTGAAGACCTCAAATTTAACACGACCCAGCAATGTGCCCATGAGGCAGAAGTTAGTGGTAGGTAGCCTGGGCTACATTAGGAGGAGTGTTGCCAACAGCTTGAAGGAGGTAATCCTCCCCTTTGTCTCAGCTCTGGTGAGGCCTCATCTGGATACAGTTCTGGGCTTCCCAAGAGATACGTGGACTTACTGTAAACATCCAGCTGAGGACCATAATGATGACTAAGAAATGAGAGTCTATAAGGAAAGGCTGAGAGCTGGGAATGTTCAGCCTGAAGAAGAGGAGGAACAGGGAGATCGCCTCAGTGTATGTAAATACCTGAAGGGAAGTTGCAAAGAGGACAGAGCCAGGCTCTTTTTAGTAGTGCCCAGTGCCAAGAGGCAATGGGCACAAACTGGAGCACAAGATGCTACCTCTGAAGATCAGGAAGTACTTCTTTACTGCATGAATAATAGAGCTCTGGAGTAGTTTGCCCAGAGAGGTTGTAGAGGTCTTCAAAACTTCCTGATCCAGGACACCTTCTCTGGGTATCCCTGCTTGAGCAGGGTTTGGACCAGGTGGCCTCCAATGGGCCCCTCCTACCTCAGGCACTCTCTGTGCATGAAAACCCTACTATTATGGTTAGAGTTATTCAAAAGAACAGATTTGGGATGAATTCTGTAAAGATACAGTGTTTTATTCGTGAATGATATGTGTTCTCATTATTTTGGAACAAAATTGGTTTGTTCTTTTTAAGATAAAAAATAAAGTGCTGACAGTGTTGCACTTCCTCCTGGCTAGACTGGGGCTGTTCCAGAAGCAGTGGGAAGATCCTGTGTCCTGTCTCTTAGCAAAGCTTATCCTTTCCATGTAAAGACCTCAATCAATAAAGTGAGAATTTTTGCAGGACAGTCATTTATTTGCAGAACTGTAGTAAACATCTAAATGTTACAATTATGGATTCATTAGCTTTCCATGCCCTCATGTGTGTTCTTTAATAATGTCAGTCATTAGAAATGTCAGTTTTCTTCTTTTGCTTGCATTTTGCATATGTAGCAGATGATCATACCTAAAGTTCTGGTCCTAAATACTCCTTCCTCCTATACATGTAAATCTCCCCCTTTTCTGTCATTTTTGTTTTCCAGTGTGGCTCTTTCCACAGTGAGAGCTCCCTTATAAAATATTGCAAAATTCTGAAAATGCTTTTTCTCTGTTGGTAACAATCTCTCAATGTTGCAGATGTCAGTGTAGTTTGCCAGTGTTTCCTACTGATTTGAAACGTCTGTAGTGACAACTCACCATTATCTTTGATATTATTTCACATCTACCACCATCAAAGAGAAGTAGTTGTTTCCAACAAGAAGTATTTCTGCTCCTGTTTTCCTTTGCAATTATTTCAGACATTAAACAGAAAGTACAAACAGAAAGTACATCTCCATTTACAATAACAGTAATTGCAACCCCTATCACGAAGTTTTTTCATAATTTCATGACTTCCAATAAAAGCAAGTCAAAGCAGACAAACAGCCAGGAAGAAGTACCTATAAAAATTAGTAACTCATAACAAAGTTATTTCTGGGTATGCTGCACCAGGAACGTAATTTGCCTACTTTCTGCCAACTGCCATTTGCAAATCTCTGGGATGGTTTTCATCCAACTGTGATCATAACAAAGTCTTCCATCTGTGTATTTTTCTATGAGAAATTTTCATGAGAGTTGTTTTTTAAAGACCTTTTGGGCTCCAAAAATTTGGTGTGGTTCTGTCATTCTCATAGGAAAAGTGATGCAGAATTTAAGGGAAAGTTATAATTGTTCTTTAGGTTTGTTCAGCCATTGTAAAGAACAGATCATTTGCTTTGAAAATTACTGTAGGTTGAACATTGACACTATTTCATTAAGGCTTTCCAAGTTCTAAAATATCTTTTTCTACTACTAAATTTATGTAGAATATTTGTCATTTCAAATCTACAAATTCTACAGAACTCTTTTAAATAAAACTTACTATTCTGAAAAATAAAAAGTTCACATTTCTATAATGTGGCTCTAACATCTTCTGAGAGCTCTGAAGGCTCTTTCTAAAGAACAGCAAATTTATCAGAACTGTATTCCAGAAAATACTTTAGTTCCCTTTACACGTGAGTAAAATAAGAAGAGATTTTCCATTTACTGAGGTATTTCTTACTCCTGGCAATAGTTGCCTTTGGTGTTGGATACAGATATACTCTGCAAATGATTTATTGCAAGGTGTCAGAGAAAATCCTTATGGTATGAGATAAAAAAATATACTGAATCTCTAATCTGTTTTAACCTTAAAATTATCATTAAATTTTTAAAGATGGAATGGGAGCAGCTGTAATTATTGAAAATAAATGTTTATATATTTAACTTCCAAGATAAGCAAAGAAGTAGTAGAGATCTTGCAGCCTTTTCTGAAACAAATGTCTCAGATAAATGCAATTCAGGGAATTACTTCAATGGAGATCAGAAGGCGTCCTTGTTTACAGAAGTGACTTGTAAAGGTGAGTACTTGTGAGTTTGTTTGTTGCTCCAGAAACTTGTTAGTTTCTGGGGAATGAGAACCTTTCCAAGAAACAGGAAGAGTTATGTCACAGCCTCTTTGAAAATATCACTTTAAGTAGCTCATCTATTAAAAATATACATTTTCCCACTTACAGCCTGAAATAAATATATCAGAAGGAAAACTCTTAAGCAAGATTTAAACTGTAAGATAGTACTGACTAGAAAGAATCACAGTATGATGTGGAGAGTAAATTGTTTTGCAAGCATAGGATTTGCTGTAAAATGCAAGAAGAAGCCATCTGCTCTGAGTCAGGCATGAATGTTAATATACATGAGAGATCTTACTTAATAGTTTCATTTCTTATTTTCTCTGAAATTAGCCAAGCAAACACGTTTACTTTGCAAATCCTGTAAGTCATTTTGTACATACAGGGCATCTTGCCAATCATGGAGTGATAAATACCGTGACCTGCATCTAAGAGGTAAAGGGGGCACAGTACCAAGTGACATCAGCAAGCGCCATTATCACAAGGGAAGGCCACCAAGACATCAAACAGAAAAGAACCAGATCTATCAGACATCACAGCACACAGACAGACAGCATCCAGCCACATCTATGAGAGCGCTCCTAGGACGAGAAGTACATCCTTAATTTACTGGGGGGTGCTATTATTTTTATCATGAGCTGGAGGCAGGTCTATCTAATGATGTGGGGCATGTGGAGACAGGTAAGTAAGGAGGCAAGACATAGGCAGAGAAAACAGTAAATTCAACTGGCACCCCACTCCCTGCTCGTGCCTGCAGACCCTTGGAAAATAGGCTGCAGGAATACGTTGTGGACTAGGCAGACTGTTTAGTCAGGCTGTGTGACAGGTCATACTTTGGAGAAAGCTGAGCTAAACTCTCGAATAGTTTTAAAAGAAGCAATTCAGAAGGATGTAAATATTGCTGACAATGTATGCTCTTTTGTATCACAGCTCATTAGAGAGAATGTAGGAGCACCTGCTCACTCTGATAAAGTGTAGCCTTAAATCGTATCAAAAATAGCATTAAAATAAATTAATAAACTGTGGGGAAACCAGTGCTGCAGTCCAGAAGCAATTCAGAGAAAAATTCATACAGAAGTCAAGACAGAGAAACAATATTAACTCTGGAAATGGAACTTTCAGGCCTACCCTGATCTTCTGGCTGATTTTGAGCATCCTCCTGTCTTTCTATTTCCCTAGCTCCAAAATTCTGATAAAAATAATTACTGCATTTATTAAGTAATTTTAAGATCTGATTTTATTGATAGAAATCAAGGTGAACATTTAAAAAGAGGAGATGTAAGCAGTGATATATAGTCTGTTGTTAATATTTTTTTTTTTTTTTGAGGATTAGAGTAGAAGAAGTATTGTACTCCTCTGTTAAAAAGACTCAAATTGTGTACCCAAGAATAATGGATCAATAAGATTCAATCAAATTCAAAATCATTCTTGCTGTAAGAAGTAATAAAACCTTAAAAAACAAGAAACACCAAAAACAACCCACAAACGCACAAATAATCTATTAAAATATCTATCAGAATTGTTGTGTTTATGGATAAAAGTAGTTGTTGACAGATGTTTACTAGTTTTACTCTAAGTTTGGATTATTGACTCAAGGAGAAAGATTCCTTTATAGAAAGTTGAAGGAACTTTGAATGGAATATTCTGGTATATGAAATCACAGTGATGAATTTCAGTCTAATGGGAACTGTACAAGAGAAACAACTTGGTGTCCTGGTAAAACATCTGCTTATTTTGGAGAACTGAGTGAGCGTGCAAGAAAAAAAATTAGGTTTCATTTAAAAACACATAGAAAATAATGACCATATTTCTACATCTCTAATCCATTCCCAGGTGAACCTTCACAAAATAGAAGGTAGAGATTAGGAAGATTAGGAGCATGGTAACTTTTGGGATGGATCGGGGGGGGGAAGAAAGACTAGAATCTTTGACAAACCTTGCCTTTTATTCAGTATAGAAAAATTGTGCTGCTTAGATGTGTAGACTTACAAGCAGTGTTAAATTGGTGAAATTTGGTAAAACTCAGATTTCAGATTGGAGCAAATGTTTTAGGAGAGTTTGCAGATTGTTTCTGGGGACTGATATTTGATTCAAAAGATATTTTGAAGCGAGTGGGATAGCTGACTGTGTCGGATGAGATGAGTAATACGAAAGAAGAATATTCCTATCACTGCACTTTAAAAGGTTTAAAAGAGAAAGATGATGACTTATAATATATTCTACGGGAATACAGTAATTAACTGAAACCTTTTCTGATGTCTAAGGTACTGCAGCAAGAAAACAAAGCATAATTTTGGTGTTTAGTCAGCGTCTATACAGAATGTAGTGCACCATGATACACAGTAAGGGAAGATTTGGTTTGCATTTCAGTATCTGTAGATCACAGATTCATAGAGCTCCTATGAGTAAGGAGACACTGTGACTACTAGCTTCTAATAAATGCTTGAGGTTTCTTTGATACACAGATTTTTATTGACTTATCAGAATGGGTTTCATTAGTTATGCTTACTTATTTGATTTTTTTGCTCATAATGGAATGGGTTAATTAATTAAGTCCTGAATAGTACTTTAAAAATGTCCTGTCGTGTGTCTGGAGAAGAGGAGGCTCAGGGGAGACCTCATCACACTCTACAACTTTCTGAAGGGAGGTTGTGATGAGGAGGGGTTTGGCCTCTTCTCCCAGGCAACAAACAGGACCTGAGGAAATGGCCACAAATTGCGCCAGAGGAGATTTAGATTGGACGTAAGGAAAAACTTGTTCTCTCAAAGAGTGGTCAGGCACTGGAATGGCTGCCCAGGGAAGTGGTGGAGTCACCGCTCCTGGCGGTGTTCAAGAGGCATCTGGATGAGGAGCTACGAGATGTGCTTTAGTAGCTTAGTTGGTAGTAATGGTGATAGGAGGACAGTTGGACTATATGATCTTGCAGGTCCTTTCCAACATTGTGATTCTGTCATTCTATGAAAAACCAAACAAATATGTTTGGTCAGAAGTCTCCTATTTAGATAATGTATTGACAAAGAAAAAACTGCTGTCCTTGTGCATTAAGACGCATTAAGTCATTAGAATAGCAGCTCTCAGCAAGTGATGGGAATAACAGCTCAGTTTCTGACAACAAAAGATGCTGAAATACTGCCGGCATTGTCTGAACTCTTTTAAAATGCCTTAAAATAAATATATTTATTTACCTACAGTGTATTATAAACAATCATGACCATTTTTTCTGACGTTTTTAGGAATAGTAGCATTCCAGGATGCCATGGCTCAAACACACTAATGCTGTCAGAAGTTATTATGTGAGTGGCTTAAAGATGTCCAAGAAATATTTCTTAACTCATGGAAAAGGAATTTAGTATGAGATTTTCAGGACTGAAAAATGACCAACTTGGCTTTAAATAAGAAAATTCTGTCACCTAGGAAAATCTCAATTAAATTAGAAGCTTATGGCTTAACAAAGAGCTGGGCTACAAACAGATGGTTTCCTTAAGATGGGAGATTTTATTAATACGCATTGTACAGCATGGGAATATGGCACAAGATGGAACACTGTGAAGGCTTATTTTACACAGTGGCAATTTACCTGTGGGTGTGGTGCATATATGCAAATTGTATCCCCATGTGAGTTTTCTCCTTGGTGGGGCATTGATTCCCCCAGTAATAGCAGGCAGAAACTACATCACCATCCTCAGAGGGACAGAAGTTATATTTTATTCTGGTTTGCCTGACCAGTAACTCGAAGCATCCCCTGCTCCAGTGCCCTATAGAGGAGATCAGAAGTGCAGACTATGCCCTCAGTATCCGAGATTTAAAACTCTCATCACTGCTTCTGTCCACAGATCTTGACATCAGACTTTTCTTCCTATTCCTCTAGACCACTTCAGTTTCATATTACTCTTCAGTATCTCAAGCTCGTTTGAGAAAAAAAATAGAAGTTAATACCTTAGATTCCAAAAAGCTCACATACAGCAGGTATCTTCTCCCATTGAACTACCACTAGTATTAAAAGGATGTTAGTATTAAAATACAACAGTGTTCCTATGGAGGTACGTACATTTATTTGGGCACCTGAAAACATTCAACATGGTTAAGGAGATTGCACCAATGACAAGCTAATTTAAAAGGATTACTAAAAATATCACCTTCATAAATGTTATTTTTGGAATATCTACAGCAATAGCAGAACAGCACGGAGAGCTGGGCACAACTTTCACAGTGTAACGTGTGAAATCTAAGAGGAATAAATGAAGTAATGGCATCTGCCTTTCTAGAAATAGAGTCATCCTGAAGTGTGCTCTGTGTACAGAAGGAAAACACACACTTCTGAAAATGAGTCAATATTTTCAGAAAAGGCCACAGATTCTGAGTATGACGTATTCTAATTACTCAGCTTGGACACATGAATGCTGGGTTGTTCCCTGACCCCTTTCCACAGGCAACAAGCTTCAAGTTTCCTGTCAACACATTTCTCTCACCCTTTCATTGGCCTCATTTATTATGGGGTTCCAGGTTCTAGTCTCCTGAAAATCTACTTCTCTTTTTTTCTTTTCTAAGGAAAATAATATTTCCATAAAGAAGCACATTATTAAGAGGCTAAGGCCAATAATTTACCTACTTACAGGAGAAGTAAGAGTGTAAAGTTGTAAAATATATCGAAAAAATGACGGTCATGCTTCATGCTATTTTCAAAGAGCTTATTTCTTTTGAACTTAATTCATGTTCATGAAACTGTTTTGAAGATGAAATGTTCCATGTGTATGCAGCACTGCTACTATTAACAGTATTCATATATTTGTGTTTGGGCAGAAATAGAATAGTAAGTGATATTGGCTGTGCAACACGGACAGCAGGGTTTATGTCTACTTTGATTGGTTTGACAACATTTTGTCATGAAAACTGAATCTCCATTCTGGTAGCAGAAAATTCCTGCACCTTGTCTCACATCTTCCCTCACACACTTCCTGCAGGTTCCAGACCAGGAAAGCATCAGTGTGATAAACCCTGTTGGACTCGACAGGCTTCAAACACAAGCTTAAATTAAAGCACAGGTGTAAGTGTCGACCTCAAACCAGATGGATTTATGCACCTTTTTGTATTTTTATAAGAATTTAGGAACCACTGTTAGTTACATCTCTGGCACTGTTTTGTACACCTCGTGCTGATACCTGCAGTAGAAATACCTCTGCTTAATGGGACTCTGCAAAGTCTGAAGATAAGTTGGTAAGCACCAGCTCACTGAAAATATATTGTGATAGAAACTGTGAGTAAAACCTCAATCTTGATGAAGAGTAGAGGAATGTTGTTGTTTTTCTTTGTACCATATTATGTGCATTTGTATTATTCTGAATGCAAGTCAGTCAAGACTAAGCACAGTGCCTGGATGCTATTCTGCAGCAAACATTAATGAAACCATGTTATTTCATAAGCATTGTTGCATTTTCAGTGTCTGATGGAAGCTAGTTTTTGCCATTGATAAAGGCTGTCAAGTTCTGTAGAACTGTATAATTGGAAACCAACAGAACTGCTGAAAATTAATACAGTCCAGCTGAAGTGATTCTGAAAAACATCAGAATGTAATGGACTATGAGAAATTGTTCAACATTCCATACATCCGGTTAAAAATAGTCTGCAAATATGCTTAGTATTAACTTCTGTAGAACTTTGCCTTTAAATGCAGAGCTTGTCTTACTTGTGAAGTGATACAACCGATATCTGTTAACATTGATAAAATATTGAGAAGAGTGGGATTTTGGATTCAGCAGAGAAGGGAGTTTGTCAGTGTCTCCTGTCTACACAAAGCTGTCAGTCTACAGTTCGGGATAGAATTTCATCTAGGACTTTATTCTAACAACTTTTTCTGTCTGCAGGTGAGTACTTCTTGTTTTAGTCAAACTTGTTTAACCAAATCACATGGGTTTTCTGCATGTTTGCTTTTCCTGAATGTTCCAGATTACCCACTGGCTCCTAGGACACAACCAGAAATACTGGAACAGAGATATTTCCCCAGTGAGAAATTCATTTCTGAGAGGTGACTCAGAAAGACTCCTGCGCAGATGACAGGGAGTGCAGAAGCTTTTCAGTAGTAATCCAAGTCCCCCAAAACAGAATGGAATACGTTTTCATGTCATCATTCTTGAGATAAGAGAGGAGTTAACAAAGAGCTGTAACTCTTATTCCTCTTGGAATAGTTCCTGGAAGATTTACATTGTTGCTGATGCAAGGTAAGGCAGAAAACCTCAGTTATGCTCAAAATACAGACAGGTCAGATTAGTCTCAAAATTTGATTTCTTTTCTGATTTTTGACTACTATGTAGTACTATTATATGCTCTTCCATTACAGTGTAATTATCTCAAAGCAATTGACAGGCCAGGGCTGTAGATTCATTCACAGATTAATTAATTCCTGAACTGCAAACAGTTAAAATTTGCTTCTAATTTATCATTGTATTCACAGATACATGCATAGATTAAAAACCAAGTAAAGTCATTAAAAAGATGTGGACAGCTGAAATCTATGACATATAATAGCTTTAGACTTCCATTTTATTGCACAGAGATTATATCTTTAAAACTCTTTTGAGGTCCACAATTTTCCCATATAAAATGTCTGAATTTTAAACTACAATGGATGGACAGACGGACGGACGGATGGATGGATGGATGGACGGATGGACATTCCTACAAATCCTTTTTCCAAAAATGTTAACATGGCATCATGTAAAATATCTGGCATCGACTGTAAATTCTGTTACTGATCCTTTAAAACTCTAAGTACTTCTTCAAGCTGCTCTTTAATCTGATATCTTTCAACGACATGGAAGAGAGCACCACCACATGTTTTGCATTATCAGAAACTCTGAAAAAACTTTTTTTAATAGTGAACTGACCATCTGTCCTGGCCAAGCAACAATAGAGAGAAAGAAGACCAGCTTGTACACCTTTATCCATTCAACTGTTGCCAAGAAGTAAAAGACATTATCACAGATTTGGCCAAGGAAATACAATGCACCTAAAGTGAGTTTTTCCTCTTCTCAAAACTAAGGAATAAATTGCTTTCCAATTAATAGGTGGCAAGTACTCCCGTATTAGGCATTCTTCCAAAAGCAATGATAGAACAGGATCTTCAGACACCAGTTCGAAGTTCTAATCCAAACTAATCTATTTGTTGTAAACTGCATCGTATCACACAGTATCACAGGATCAAATAATCATAGAATCATAGAATGGCTTGGGTTGGAAGTAAACCTTAAAGACCACCTATTTCCAACCCGTCTGTTGTGAGCAGGGCTGCCACCCACCAGATCTGCCTGCCCAGAGCTCCATCCAGCATGGCCCAAATTCACTTTTACATCCCATTCACAGGCCTTGGTAAGATACATTCTCTTCAAATTCTCTTTGAGTCATCAAGTTCTAGACAAAAGTTTTAGCATTTTTTAAACTCGCTGGCATCATTTTCCTAATCATTTAATTCTAAGGAGAATTAAAGCATGAAGTGGACTGCCAGATTTATCTAAGAACCTACTGCCGTGGGAATGTTAAATGTGTTAAAGACTTCAAAGAACCATTTTATATCCTTTAAATAAAAATTAAGAAACCTAACTTTTGACTGTATGTCCATTTTTTTATCATTACTAATATGAGTAAATGAAAACCCTTCCAACACATTATCCACGTCTGCTGCACTTCCATTCTCAGTTATAATACTAGAGACCAGAGAAGAGTTAATAATTTGTGAGTGAAGTTCAGGCCCCACTGAGTCAATGACAATCAATTTGTCATTCATTCACTAAGATCAAAGATTCTTTGACTTTCTGCAGATTCAGTGACTGTTTTCTTACTGTTATCTAGTTATGCTGGCAAATGCATACATAAGTGTATTAAAGGTATGAGCCTTCTTAAAATAAAATTTTAGATCAAACTTCTGCAATACATTTTGATGTCTTATGAACTCTGTTGGTATTGATAGAGTATATCCAAAATTCAGAAAAATTGTGAACTTCCTCCCTTCTATAGAAAATGCCAAAGATTTGCATTAGAAGATCTTTTTTTGTTTTATCAGCTATGTAACCAAACATTCTATTTTTAGCTTCTGTACTTCAATGGCCTAACTACTGACACCTCCATAAGTTTTACAGCTCTAAGATAGGAACTAGTGTCATTTCTACTTCTCAGAGACACAAAAAACTTCCCATTCTAACAACCCATATTTTTAGTCCATTTGATTTCATTTAATGAATCCAAGCCTCATGCTCAGAAAAGAAATCTTGAAAGATATTCAGCTCTGTTTCAGAAGTAATAAAAATGATGAACTGAAGCAGAAACAATGAGCTGTCATACAAGAAGATTATGGTGGAACTGAAAATTGAACTTGGTTCTCCTGGGTCTACAGCTAACCACACTAACATCCTTTATTCTACACTACCTAAGGCATCCTCCAGCAAAGTAAAGCAGAAACTTCTCTGAGAGTTTAAGAAGGGTTAGAGCTGATGAAGTGCTCCTAACTAAAAGCCACCTTGGCAAGCTTAAAATATTACAACAAAAAACTCTTCAGCTGAATGCCAAAACTCACCTAAATGCAAGCGGTCAAATGAAGGTTCCGGTGCCTTTGCCAAGGACTGTTTACTAGATAAAATCCCAGTGGCAATCAGACATGTAGGTTCCTGGTGAGGTCAACTCAGAGGTCATTTTTTTGACATCTGGCTTTTCAAATTTTGCCTTATGTGCCTCCTCTTTCTCAAAATGGGGTCGAAGGGTAGACTTCCTCCTGGTGTTACGCCAGGATTTGTTTCTGCGACGAGCTGAGTTGTTCTGTTCGTAAAAAAGATCTTCTGCCAGTGAAAGTAATTCCAGATGTCCCTCCACTTTTGAAGTAAGATGCAGGAGCATCACAGATGGGAGTTACTGACCTGCAACCAGGTTGCCACAACTCCTGCATGCCTTTGCTTAATGATCCTGGAAGAGCATAGCATTTGGTGGATACCTTAGAGTGCACAAGCAGCTCTTACGTGGCTTAGCATTTATCTTTGCAGATCAAACAGCAAATTCATTTGGCTGGACTTGAAACACAGGCAGACTAAAACAGAAAAAAATTTAGAAAATTAAAAGGACTAAATGTTTGGATTAGAAAACAGCTTAACCTTTACATTCCATTGATGTGGTGCCTCCAAAACCTTTCTCCTTTATTTTATCCCCCTAAGGCAAATATCTTTTGTGCATCCAGTTGAGGAATGTGGCCAGAAATTGTGGAACTCTACAAGCAGAAAAGAGGATATTTCTCCATTAAATGATGGTTCCTTTTGACTGCCTCCATAGTCCCTTCTTCCACAGGAGCAGGATACTTGGCTGTTCACGACAGTGCATAAGGTTTCCTTGTCCTGTTTACCTGCTTTATGCCACCTGTGATGGAAGCTGGGATTAACTGACCTGCGTGTTGTGCTGTTTATGTTTTATTTTTACATTTTACAGTAAATGGTACCACAGCGTGTATGCTTTATCCAAAATAACCCAGTGGCTGTGTGGCAGAGCAGAAAGCACCGCAGAAGGGGAGGTAGAATCAGAGAAAGGAGGGAAAGGAGGAAAAAAATGGTGCTTTCCTCAAACACAGCTGTGTTGTTCATTTGGAGAAAGCTGCTGGTTTGCAGGATGGGGCGAGTAGGAGACTGTGACACCCAGAAGATACAGGAAAGGAGTGAGGCACAGAAATTGTGCCAACGTCAGGGGCTATGGAAAGCAGGAAACTTTCTAGGGAATTCAGAGAAGCCCCTTCCAAGGAAGACACTCAAAGTTGCTGGATTGGGAAGAATGAAGTTTATTTTGGGAGAAAGTACTTGTCCTGTAAAGATGTTGGAAAATTTGCCTTCAAATATTTTAATGGTTCCATAAGTTGCCGTCATAAAGCAGGAGGCTGGGAGCCTGCTGGTGTGGTAATGTGCTCACTTTAGAGAAAATACTGACTAGTTCTGCTACAAGACTCTGTTAATTGGGGTGCTGCCACATTCATTTTTCTAAATGGAAAACAAGCTATTTCTGGATTTCCAGCTGTTACTATATAGCTGTATTTATGGAAGGGGTTTTGTTATTTGCACATAGAGATGCACCACAAAATTCAGAGCCCATCTTCTTTTGCACTTTTTTTTTTTTTTCCAGATCTTTGGCACTTACATTTGTTTGTTGTTTATTTTTCATCTCACTTTGTAACTCTTGGGACAAAGCTTCTTTTGCAGGTAAAGTGGAAAGTCTGAATTTCTGCTGCAATGGGACCAAACCACTTTAGCTTCATTTTGTGAACAAATGCAGTTTCACAGCTCATTGCTCAGACAGTGCAGTCTGTCACAAAAGAAAGAACACAAAACAAGAAAACAAAGGGAAGAAATGTAGCTGCTAGTAACCTTGGTGGTACCTAACTGGAAATGGGTTTGCTTTCTGAGTAGGAATAGCAATTTCACCTTTATAGAGTTCTCAAGAACAAACAAAAGACGTTGCCACCCAGGGACAGTTCTCTTCCTTAAGCCATTGAGTGTGGGTTTATGTTCATAAAACTTTGTCCTTTAATATCTTTGCAAGTAAACAGACACAAGGCAAATTAAAACAGCTGAGTCTGTATCTAGACTCACTTCAGCAGGCTGTGGCTTTCCACAAGGGAGAAATATATCAGCTGAATAATGCAATTTATAAAGACTGTGAGGTGATCTGCATTAATCTACGTTCGGGAAATAACTATATAAAATGAGCCTGATTCTTCTTGCATTTACCCAGTTTTCAAAAAGATTCCACTGGGATTTCTCCTTAGAGCACCCTGAATAAGAATCAAAACCCATAATTTCACACAGCAGTGATGAATCCAAATAAGCTGATCCGCCTTTCCACACTGCTGAAAACAAGCCTGCTTCTTCAGGGCATCTAATGCAGCTGCTTTATATTCCTGATACATCCATGTCTCAGCCACAGTGAGTGGAGGCGTTGTAATGAGAGATGCTGGTAACTCCTTCTCTTAGGTCCTTCTCTCAGCAAGTGAGATCAAGAGGAAGCTTTTGGGGATGATGTTGGCATTTCAAAGCAGCAGCTGGGGGAAGAAGCCCCAGTCTCCGGGACGGAAGAAGGTCACCAACTCTCTACAGGTTGCTGCACATCCTGGCTGAACTGGCAGAACTGGGAGGGCTCCTCTGGGTGAGCAGAGCTGCCCAGAATCCAGCTCCCATAGGAAAGACCAACAGTGAAACCCTTTGTTGAGATGTATTAGTAGCCTTTGGGTAGAGATACTTTTGAAATATTGCAGAGGCTTTTTGCTCATGAAGTGTTTGTGTTTGATATACCAGTGTTCACTTCACTATCGGGGGGAGCTGCTCCTTAATATCCTTAATATCAAGATCTGGTCATGAGTTGATCCTTGACTGTACTTCTATTTCATTCCTTGAGCATTTGTATCTTTTCTCACCATAATGCCTTGGTTAATTTTCCAAGGATATTGGAAGCAAGGTCCTAGAAATAATCAATGTTACTTTTTTTAAAAAGAGGGAGAGAATGAAGAAGACGGGCACATCAGAAGGTATTTACCCTGCCTATTTTTGCTGGTATTTGTTCCTACTGAAGGATGCTTTTTCATGAATAAGAATAACCAGTCTTTGTCTTCTTCAAATAGTTTGAAAGCATAAGAATCACAGAACTATGGAATCACAGCATTGTGGATGTTTGAAGAGATCCTTAGAGATGATCTACTCCAGCCCTCAGCTACAGCAGGTTCCCTACTGTAAGTCTCACAAGAAAGCATCCAGATGAGTTTTGAATATCTCCAGAGTAGGAGACTCCACAACCTCTCTGTGCAGCCTGTGCCAGTGCTCTGTTGCCCTCAAAGTAATGAAGTTTTTCTTCCTGTTTGTATGGAACTCCTATCTTCCAGTTTGTACCTGTTGCCCCTTGTTCTGTCTCTGGGAAGTTGAAAAGAGCCAGGCCCCATCCTCTTGACTTCCTCTGCATTCTTCTCAGTCTCTTTGAGTACCTCTTGACTTGAATTCCTTATAAAAATGTCACGTTACAGTGCTGCTCAAAGGTTACTTACTATTCTTTTTTTCCTGAAAAGAGCTATGTTTTCCTTGACATCTGAGGTTTCTTTTATCATCTCCAAAAATGGTCCATCTTTCACGTTGTTTTCCTTGCTAAATTAGAAGGAAATGTACAAAAAATCAATCCATGTTCTTGTCTTTTGACTTGGAAAATAACTAGCTTTGGAAATAACATTTAATTGCTGAGTTTCTTCTGTTGCCTAAATATTACTAAAGATAAAGGATTTGGCTTAGTCATACTTCTAAGAACTTTAAGAAGCATTTTACAAAATCTAATTCAATATCTTCAAGCTAACATAGCAGCAAGCACATTATTATGAACTTATTGTTTGTCACATGCATCAGTTTTCATGTTAAAACTATTTGTAGTGGTATTTCCAAGCAAGCAAAATACAGTATGTAAGAAAACAGGATGTTCATTGCTGTGGAAAATCTAACCTTTCAAAGTGCTTCACTCCAAAGTGGGATAAAAAAAAAGTGAATTTGGGATCTTGTTTATGCAAAAGTAGAATGATTTTTAATATTGGAACACTTAATATTTTACATAAGGATGTTATAAAGCATCACATATGAAACAAAACTATCTTATTCATACTGATATTCTAGCACTGAATTCTAGAGTGAATCAAAATGATAGTTGAGCTAAGAACTTTATCTCATAAAAATATGACATTTTTCTTCCACTTGCACTTAATTACATGCCATTAATTTAAATAAATTCTCTGTTAAAATGTATTTTAGCAACACTTAAAAATGAATAAAACTGTAGTCAGAAGTTTAGTCAAAAACCTTTCTGACCAATTTTAAAGTAAAATAGACATTGAAATATCTGCTTCGCCAGAAACTTCAGCATTTATTTTAAACTCATAGAATCATAGAATCACTCAGGTTGGGAAAGACCTGATTGGAAAGATTAAAGATCATTGAGTCCAAAGATCAAAAAGATTAAAGATCATCAAATCCAACCACAACCTAACCATACTACCCTAACTCTAACAGCCCTCCGCTAAATCATGTCCCTGAGCACCACATCCAAAGGGTTTTTAAACACATCCAGGGGTGGTGACTCAACCGCCTCCCCGTGAATTGAAATAGGCCACAGTTTTCTATGTAGACAATTTAAAATGGTGCCACTGTACCTCCTGTCTTCTAAGGGGACAAGCAAGTGTACTAACTGTATTTGTAATTGTTTTGTGAAGTCATTAAACACTGCTGGGTATGTTGAACTAATTTCAACTGACTTGAATGAAAAAGTGGATATATTTTCCCTCCCTCCATGTGTATATACACCTCCCAGGGCCCTAAAGGGATAACAGTGCATCTCCATTACATGCCATACCAAAGTACTCGCAAACACTAAGCACAGGAGTTGTGATAAATAGAAAAATTCCGTGACAGGATGAAACACAACCTGTGAAACACAAGAAGTAGAAGTAGATGTACAGCAGGATCCATGAGTCTTTGCAGATTCTGCCATTTTCCAATCTGGAGTGCTAGTAAAGCAACACCTTTAAAGACTGATTTAGCTATAGTATAGTAACAGCAGCAAAGTACATTCATGGCTATGCCTGCTAACTGTGATGAAATTCCTTCCATAGATCCTTTTAAGAAGATCTGTATTTCATCTCCAGAAAAATGAATAGTGCCAATAGTCTCAAATGTGGGCTAAGACCTATTGAACCAAGCTGCCTATTACGTTTTAGTTTGTCTAAATCAATGATTTTTTCTAACTGCATTTTAAAAATTACTTGCAAGTATGAAGAAAAAAAATGAACGTTCCAAATATTTTACCTCATTAGTATATTTGTGGTTATGAACAGGTGGTGTTCTGTATATGCAATAATTTAAAGCAAAAAATTACTACTCTACTTTCAGAGCAGCTCCATTCTGTGGCATTCATTTTTTTTCCTGCAATTTATGAGCAGAAAGCTCATGGTCTGGATTTGGTTTTTGCAGATATACCTATGCCATGTTTATTGTAGTGAAATGGAATTGTGGAAATTGCAAAGGTTATGAGGATGTTGGGTCTGTAGAATGAAAAATGCCACAGTTCCAAAAGACAGGAGATCTGTAAGTTCACGATGAATTTGCCCACATGGCAGAAGAATAATATTTAAAGACTCAGCAGTAGCTGTTCTGTGATACATCCTAGCCTTAGTTTTGGACAGAGACCTGCAGAAAAACTAGGCAGGTGCTACAGAGGCATAGCAGTGAGTGGGCTAGGGAAAGGAGAATAGGCAGCAGGCAGGGAAAAGCAAACAAAAATATACATAAGGATATAATAAGATTAAAATATAGTAAGTATGGTACAGCATAGTACAGTATAATATAGTAAGTATGGTACAGTATAGGGTACAGTATAGTATAGTATAAGTATTGTATAATACAACATACATATCCTGATACCACCCTGTAGCTTCCACATAGCAATGTGTGGGTTCTTGTGATCTCCCCAGGGCCTGGAACTGCTGTTCCTCATCTATTTCAGTGCTTTCTCATTCTCCCGTTTCTCTGTCTTCTGACACACAGTGCTACCCCCATTTAATGACAGCCTGCTTTCCAGTAAGTGATGAGCGGCATCCTAAAGCTGTAATAGAACTTCTGCTTCAGGGAGGGGCATACATACATTTCCGTATTAAAGTATTAAAGTAGTTGTCAGACATAATGTGAGTTAAAGTGTAGCAAGAAGGACCAAACAAGGCACTGATTTCTCCAAGGGACTTCTTTTTCTTGCAGAAATACCGGCTCATACCAACTTATGTTATTGTAAGGCACTTCTATACCATATTGAAAGGATAAAAGTCTTCAGTGTTATTTAGATCCCATACCTCTTAAAATATTGCATGTGATGAGAAGAATAATTCTGTAAAAGCAGTGCTGTATTTCTTACATCCTCTACTCAATCTCCAGAGCCAGCCATCACTACATGATGCTCTCCAGCTCATTCTGCTGTCAGCAGCACAGAGCTGTTACAGCAATCAGAGGTAACCTGTTTTATCACCAGCAAAGCTGTTGCCAAGAGGATTTCAGATTACTGAGATTTTTATATGAATTCAATGTAAGTGTCCACGGTATTTAAAGTATATCCTGATCTTCCATCCCAGAGTTGTATTTTCAAGCGTAAAATTTGGATAGCTTACTCAGCACTTTTATTGAGCAAACACTTATTTGCACAAATGAGGAAGGTTAAGTATGAAGCCCTGTCAGCATTTCTGCTGAGTAACTTTTTCATCCAGGCACGGCTAGCCAAAAGCCAAACTTTTGGGCTGATTTTTAGCATTGGTGTAGAAGTAGCTGTGGCCGAAGAGTTTGGTCATTGAGCCTTACCTCTGGAATGCCCAATGGCCAGTCCTGTGCCACATGTGCTGCATTCACACGACTCCCTCTGGCAGCTGATGTCTCCTTCCCACGTGAGGCAACTTGCTTTGTTGAGCATCTTACTTTGTTCTTTGTTTTGCCTTCTTTTTTTTGACATTACATGTGGGCTATGGGTATGCGGGTGGATTCGCAGCTCATCTGGACTGTGAATATGCTCTTATAGTTTTCCTTCAAGCAACTAGATCTTTTTTACTTATTTTTAATGGTGTGTCTACCCAGTCAACTGAGTAAACATGCATGTTAATTCTGCGTAATATTGAAAAGACCACTGAAACAGCCTAATTTAAATGCATATTTTGAAAAAGAAGAAACATTTAATATTTACATATGTCCCTTTTAGGTGGTATATCATTATATAAACACATCACGAATGGAAGCTGCTGAGGGAGAGGGTGGCATCGCAGGTCTGCCAGAAGGCAGCCATGGCCCAAAGGACGCAAGAGATTTTCCCAGCTTCCCCTGACAAGTAGATGGCATGTTGCTAAAATTAAAGATTTTCTTCTGACCTGGGGCAATTTACACCACTTGTGTCTCGCTCCAATTTATAGGAGGGAGAAGAGGTTCTTTTATTATCTGTATACCTGGCATGAGATAAAGAAACAACGGTTCAAATGTTGGTCTGACCAGTTTATTACAAATCTTAATTAGGGAAATGGGGAAGGGGAGGATGGGTGCTATTATGAATTAGGGTAATGGGGAAGGGAAGGAGGGCGATAGGTAAGAAAGAAGAAGCAAGGAGTCTCTGTAGGCAGCAAGAGGAGATAGTCACCACCATGGATCCAGTGTGCCTTGTAGTTCAGTCCTTGATCTTCAGTAGTGGTGGGTCATCGGGCATTGCTGTTCTGTTGACGACGATGACAACAGCAATGGCAATGGTGACCATGGCGATGATGGCCCCTTTTCAATGCTTCCAAAGTGGTCAAGTCAGCTGTCTTTGGAGTGACAGCTTACATCCAAAGTGGTTGAGTCAGCTCTCCTTGGAGTGGCAGCTTCTGGCTCTGGGATCTCAGCAGGAAACTCCTTAGTTCCTATCTTCCTGGCCTTGCCAGCACATAAGAGGAAGCAAGGAGGCGCTGACTTGTACCTTGCCTTCAGAGGATACAATGGCATTGTTCCCCAGTCTCCCATAGCAAACAGGAGTTACTTGGTCACAGGCTAGGTCTTCCACCAGTTACTGTCCTGAGCACTCTCTTCCGAAGGCAAACAACTAGAATTGTCCACACAGTGATGTTGATTGCCACACAGCAACACCCATCACTCATCTTCTAGACAAGTCAGTCTTATAACAAGAAATACCTCAGGAAGCAAGCTTTGAGCCAAAAAAAAACAAAGAAGGATTCTCACAACTTGATCCTACAAAAGGACTTTTAAGCCTATGGAGTTCCCTGTTTCTTTGAAGAGCTTTCTTGTCCCACTGCTCTGTGGATCTGGTGCCACCTCACCAGGCCATCTGTCACTACACACTTCCCAGACACACGGCAGTGGAGCCGGACAGTCAGTGCTCCCAGCATCCTGGCACGCATCACAGCATCACAGAATTGCAGGGATTGGAAGGGACCTCAAGTGATTACTGAGTCCAATCCCCTGCTGAAGCAAGTTCCCTACAATAGGTTGTAGAGGTAGGCATCCAGATGAGTCTTGAATATCTCTCCATAGAAGATGTAGAAGGGGACTGGATGATGCAAGGTCCTTGGGATATCCTGGTCCAGTCAACGAACTCTAGGCAAAATGACTGGCACCAAAATTATCTGTCTTCCTGAACTGAGGAGTTGATGGTTAAACTTCTCACAAACACTGCGGTGCAACTTTTATCAGTTATGGCTTGTCCTTTCTTGTGTGCATCTGACCTGACTTTCATCACACAATGCTATCCTAGCTAAAATATCAAGCAAGGGGAATTACAGATTTTAAAGGAAAAAGTACTTTTCTAAATTGTCACACCTACAAGGTAAAAGGAAGATGAACATTTCTTTGTCCTGCTATTAGATCAACTGTGATTTAGGTGTTACATTACACAGCTGAGTAACATCGAGTTTCACAAGGGCACCCTGTTGGTATGTCACACTCCATGCCTGCCCTGAACATGCAATTCCTTCTCTCCGTGTGAATAAATCATCTTTGCTGAGTGCATAACGATGATGTGCAAAAAGCAGCATGACTGGCCCAGAATGCAGAATGATACAGTGGAATGTCTGAGCAATAAATGGAGATCCAGATATGAAGCACTGTAATGTATGATGATGCACTAGTGATCAAAATAGAGTAGTCTTACTTTAAAGAATAATGCGCACTGCTGGGAGACTGGGAGACTAAGGAGGCCTCCTATGTCACCTCTGCTAAACAGGATCCTACTATTTTTAGCACCTTAATTCAGGTTAGAACTCAAGTATCTTTATCGGAAACGCACACCTTCCAGCCTATATATACATACACAGTGTATGTGATGTAATTTTCCATTGCCTTGAATGGAGATTTTTATCTGGCTGTTTCTTATTCCAAATACGTTCTCCTGTGGAAAGAGAACTCCTAGGGAATTCGTTGTGGCCAAGGCTCTGTTGTTTATCCTGCAAGTACATATGCATGGGCTTTTTATGTTTGAATTTTCTTGTGTACATGAATCATACATACAGCAGGTTCTAGGAAATGGAGGCATGCTTGTCTCAGTGATGTAGAATAAGAATAAAATGAGAATAATGCTGCACATCAGTCCTGTCTCTGACAAACAAAAGCAAACCCTTAGAATGTTTTTGGTGTTGTTTCTGTTTGGTTTGCCCTATATTATAGTTATATTATAGAACAGACTGGCAATGAAATTACGTGAGAGTGAGGACTGTAAAGCATATAAATTAATTAATACCAGAGGCCATTCCCATCCCAATGCCGTAACCATTTGTTGCATTTCTCCTGAGCTTTTTTTCTCTGCCCAAGAAAATCTTTGCCTGGCTGCAAAGCAGATCAAGTGCAGCTGAAGGGAGAGCTCCCCAGAGCAGCCAGAGACAAGGGCATTCTTCTGGTCAGGGGCAGTGTGGATCCAAACACTCAGAGGCTCAAGAGAGGCCAGACATCAGAGAGTCCTGCTCCTAGGTAAGTGCTCCCAAATGTCTGGTGTATGACCATGTCAGTTCATGAATTAAACAGCAACATTGTTTGCAAGCCCTCTGGGTTTTGTCACAAGTATTCAATACCACAGAGGGCTAAGCTGCTCCGTGCAGTGTCAAGTTGCTGACACTATTCTGTACGGATGACAGGACCCAAACAGAAAACACAGGAAGAAAAATGGAATGCAGTGTCCACATGTCGTATGTTACAAGCAAGGTTATGGAAGAGTTCAGGCTGTTGGTGTGGGGCATGATCAGAAACTTGGGTACCTGCTGCTAAGAAAGAAGGATCTGTTCCCCATGTCTGTGGTGATGAGACAGGAAGCCATAGTAGCCTTTAATTAAAGAAAAGATATCTAAGCTGAATATTAAGGTGCATTTTCTTGCACTGGAACAGTGCAAGTTACAGTTCCACCTTGAGGAAATGGTAGAATCCCCACTGCCAAAGTCTCGGGCTACAGATGGGATGCAAACACAAACTTATCCAGTATGGGACCATCAGAGGGTTAGATGATCTCCAGATCTCACTTTTAGCACTGCTTTTTCAGGTGTTAGGGTTCTGAGAGCACAGATACAGGTGGAAAAGCATTCAAACTCTCGACTGAAATAGCTGTTATCCAGAAATAAGCTCTGTATGTACCTGAATGAAGTGATTGCTTGTGTTTACATGCCTGAGGAACTTCCAGACTGACCTTGCAAGCATCTTCAGGATCAGGCAAGGGCAGAGATGCTCTCTTCAAAGATGTGTTGGACACAAAGTTTACAGCTGAGCACAGTAATACTGATTCACAGCACATTGGCATGTGACAAGCAGGGAATTTTAGACTTCAATGAAGCATGACTAGCTAATAATAACAGTTGCATAGTTTATTTATAGGTATAAATTTGCATAGGTTCCTTGGGATCAGTGAGATCAAGAACCCAGCAAATTTTATTTTTCCCAGATCTGCAGCAGAATTGTGCAGTTGTTTATGCCAAGTTGCACAGCTAATAGATAACCTCTTACAGGAGCCAGTACAACTTAAACCTGAACAATTCGGGTTTGAATACGGTAGAATTCAGTCTCATTTTTTTCTGTCCATGTTTGAGTAATGCAAATATCCAAATCCTAACAGTTTCTTTCTGATCTGTTTCTCTACCCTCTTTCAGAGGCAGCTCCTCTCTTAAGTTCTCCCTGAATTCAGATGTCTGAATGAATAGAAACCAAACCTCTTTAGAGCCTGTATCACAGCTTCCTTAAATATCCCTGTTTTTAAGCACATAAACTGTTTTTAAGTGTACCTTGATGGCCCACCCTTAGCCAAACTACAGTATCAGGATTACATACACTTAACTGGCCACCAAGGGACAGTGTAGGCACAGACCCGCAGTCCAACTCATCTGGGATTTAATGTGCACAGCTTCCTGACCCCATTGGCTGTTGACACATTTTTTGGTGAAAGTACTTATTAGTGGATCTAATTTTATGTACAGAAACACATTTATCAGCGGCACCATGTAACTAACTGTAATGATGACACATAGAATATAATTTGGATGACACCCTTGCTTTTCTATGATTTTATTCACCAAAATGTCATGTGGAATAGATATAATTAACATTGCTCATGTATTTTTTTACAGCATTCATAGCACCTTATCTGGCTGCATTTAACAAAAAGGCACTAAAGAAGCCTGAACAGCCTGGCCACGAAGCAGCACACTCTCCACCTTCACCCACCATGAAACAGAGTGCTGGCTCAAACAAACAGACAAATCAGCATTCAAACCATTGGTTTAAAAGAAGTAATTTAAACAAGGGGGGGGTGGACTGGACAGGAGTCAGAGTGGAGACCATGCTACACTGCAGCTGCCCCTGTTATTGCTTGCTGGAAACACAGAAGCTGAACATTTGCAGGACGCTGGCTTCTCTTTGAAGCTGGCTTTCCCCTTTTTAATGCCACGAGACTCAGCTGGTCCTGCACAATGGTCACAGTCTTGCATGTGGGCGGCTCCTGGAATGCCAGGGCAGAACAAAACATCTTCTCGTTATGGTCCATGGTCATTCCTACCTGTGTAGCAATGGTATTGACACACTCAGAGGAGGATGACTTGCTGCCATATTGCAAAAACATTTACTTTTCCTAACAGGTAGTTAAATGATTAAAGGCAGTATTTTCATTCCTGTGAACTTGCTTATTCTCTCAGTCTAGAAGAAACAAGTACAGAGAGAAGCTTCAATCATTTTTCTTCCCTTTGTAGAAGATCCCATAATTAGTTTGTCAAGATTGAAAGATCATATTTATGTACAAGTTGGTTCTGATACTCACTTTTCCTTGTTTTCGTGGCCAAAGGAGCAAAATCTGCTTCCTGTATGTTGTTCCATCTAGCAGTGTAACTTCTTTCTTCAAAGTATTTCTGAATTATCCTTTTTCATCTTTTTTTTCTGGCTTTTTTTTTTTCTTTTCTCCCTCAGGTCACTGGATATTTTATTTTGCCTCTTCACTTTCTGCAATCTTTTTCATGTACATTTTGAATCTACTTCTCCTTAAGCTCCTTGGCAATTTAATGAAATTCGTATGTCTTTGATTTCTTTCAAGAATCCTGGCCTTAAACATATTTTCTATCCTCTCTTTGATGTCTGCTTTAGGAGAATGTTCTTTAGATGGACTATTCTTAAATGGCACCCTCTGTGGAGACTTTATTCCTTTCAGTAAGTACATTTTAAGCTCCATCTTAATAGCACACTCTAGTATTCACCTTTAATATCACCCTGCTTATCACATCAAAGTAATGTTTGTCTGTGGTACTTTACTGAGATATGATGGAGAGGATATCTGACAAACATCAGATGATTTGCGTGTGAGTGTGCTTCGGTGCTGTTTCTCCTGAAATCAGACTCTATCTGAAGCAGAATTAACGTGGTTTCTTCAAGAAGTAACGTTGTCTCCAAGCTGAAATAGCAAAATCTCTGACTAAATTTCTGAAAAGAGGACTAAAATTATTTTGAGCACCTAAGAGGAGATACTCTCCTTGTTCCTTTACAGCCTTCACAAAGCCTGGAGAGATCGCAGCACTTCCCCACACAGGCGATCCAAATCTCTGTGTTACTACTCGCATTGTTGCCAGCCTCTGTGCTGGAGTCTCACCATTTCTGAATCATAGGAAGGTCAGATATTTCAAATTGAAATCTCGCTGGAGATGACTAAGTGTTTCCATAACATATGCAGTCCTCAGTAGCCTGCTCCAGCTGCAATTCAGGCTGTTTCAGCCCTACAGATATAGTCTGAAATAGTCTCTTCCTCAGGCAAGCACCTCCCCAGTTGAAGAGTTCAGAGCGCCCGGGCAAGGGCAGACCACTGAGCACAGCTCCAAAGGCACCTTCAGGGCTAATTTGTTTGACATTGTTTTGCCTATGCTTCCTGCTGCAAATCAAGAAGACACTCAGGAAATTAATATATAAAGTCCCTTTATCGCACCACTACATCCTGTTAGCAGTTCAGAGACCAGCTGTGAAGGCTTGCTTGCCAAAGCCTCCCATTGACACAGTGCAAGCACAGAGCACTTCCTTGAACAACGCAGAGGGAGTCGCTTTTAACCTTTTCTCCCCACACCCGGTCACTTTTTGGGACACCAGTGCCACTGCCCTCGGCTCTCTGTCACCAGAGATGCGCTCTCCTTAGAAGGATTGGGCAAACCATCAGGATCTAATTCTCGGCCCATCAGAAGCTGTTCAGGAAGCAGCAGGCAAAAAACGAGGCTTTGCATTGTCGTCTTCAGTGAATAAATATACATCAAAGGAATGACACGGGGGCACTGCACTAAATATTTAATGTTTTGAGGGGGTAGTATATACATATTTTCTTTAACAGACGATTTTTTTGTGCTCTTTGATCAGAATGTACATGTTGGTAACTATCGGTTTTCAAAAATAATTACTATTGGAGCTGTTCATAGTATTAGTTTTCATAAATTCATCCAGTTATAATTAATATGTGCCTTTCAAGGACCTAAAAGGGAAGGCATTCAATATTTCTTGTCTCTAATTTTAGTATGATCTGATTTTCCTCTGGTTGCCTTTCCAAACACCTGGGGCCAGCCATATGAGTAAATTAGATTGTGCTAAAATGCATATTAATGAAGCTCAAGCAATGGTTCCCTAAAGGGACAGTAAAACTATATATAGCTCTTTTTTTTCCCCCTCTCTTGGTTGATGTGCCTTTCAACACATTTAGAACCTAGTAAAATCATGCCATTTTGGAACAGCCAAAAAAAATACAAAGAAGCTGTTAGAACAAAAACTCAGAAGCACATTTATTTGAAGTGTATAAATGATCACTCTTTTTAGTGTCTGCATTTTAGAACTATTTCATAATAAAAATGTCTTTTAATTAGCTTATTCTACAAGAAAAAAAAAAAATCATACCAAAACATTTAGAGTAGAAAGAAGTAGCATATTTGTTAATTGCCTATGGTGATGTCTGTGTTCCTCTTTGTTAAAAAATGTTGTGCTTATTTTAACAGACAGAAATGGAGGACAACAACCAATTGTCCTGCATCACCCTCGCTGTGTAGTGAATGAAAAGAAAGAGTTTTTTGGGGAAAAAATGCATTGGAAAAATCCCAGTTCCTCAAGGAAGTGTTATGGATTTCTCAGGGAGTGTTGACAGCAGCATTTCAGTCCAGATGAGGAGGGTGTTTTGTAAGTGAATCACTGCTCATGGCACTTTGATTTACACCACACAGTGGTCATAGAGCATACGCACCAGGTTCACTGCAGGAAAAACTAAACTGGAAGATAAATCGCACAGACAGATTTCAAGTGCACTGACTGCTCGTGGGCATTCGGTTCATAGAAATTGATTAATGAAGTCCAAATGAAAACCTCCTGAATGTTTGCACACTTGGTCCTCAGCATCAGCAGGTGGATACAGAGAAGAGTGCTTGAATGATGAGAGAAGCCCCGTTTATCATATCAGAAACAACTGGTTTGGTAATTAGATCAGAGGATATGATTCATGGATAAACAACAGGAAGGGAAAAGAACTACCAAGTTACAAAACAAACGGACACAAAAACAAGTGAGTATGACTTGCTCTCAACCTAGAGATTAGAAGGAATGTGTAAACATGCATCTAAGGACTAGATGGAAGAGCTAAGCAAAGCTGCAGTTTTGGAACAGCATTTCCACTGGAACATCATGGCTAAATGGAGCCCTAAAGGGGTTAGTCAAAGGAGCCCAAACCTTCTAAAATGCAGTTTGTGGAAGCAATTATATAATGCATGTGCTTTAAGTCTGACCATTTAATCTGCTAGAAGGCTATGTTTCACTTCTATGTATTTTTTAAATACTGACATAGGATCTCCAGGTTCAAGTGCTTTTAAGTGTAAAAACAAAAACAAAAAACAGAGATGACTTCTGACTGGCAAAAAATTGAGTAAATGTTTAGGATGAGAAACGTGTCCGTTAAACTTAGATTTTATGGAGATGTTGAAAGACACTACAAATGGTGTAACAGCCACATAATTGCAGCTCTTGGATCTACAGACAAGTTACCCGTGGTGTCTGTTTATTTATTTTTTGTTCTTGCATAGTGTAAAATGTATCACAAAGGCAATCCAGAGCAGGGACACTTAGAGTCAGTGTTGACTTTCAGTCAGGGGCTTTGCCATGCATTGTTTTCAATTAGAAAAAGGAGATGTGGATTCAGTAAGCATTCACATAGTCACTTGGTTTCATTTTCATCCAAACAGCCCTTCAGAGACAATGATAGAAATTAGAGGATGAGAGCTCTCTCTGTATTTAATGGAAGTTTACTTTCTTCATTCTTCTTCTCTTTCTAGGTGAAACGGAATTTTTATGCATCAAAGCTTTACTTGTTACTTTTAAAACTGCATTCAATTTTACAGCTATTGAAGTTTAACTTTGAGTGTTATATTATGCTTATTACTTTCTTATTCCAATATCTGTGCTATGATCACTTCCCTGTCCTCACATCCCATGCACTTGCTCTTCCATCAGAAATAATCCCCACCCCTCCCAGAATCATCCCTTTGCCACTGTGTGCAATGCTGGGAGCCTGCTGGTTTCCATCCCTGCTATCTCTCTCCACACCCCCTTTCCACTAGTACTCATCTCTAGGAGCATGAAAAACATGTCTTTCTTCTTGTGAAGGTTGTTCTTGAGGTAGGATATCCTAGTAGTAAGTACTCACTTGTTTCTTTGGTTGCTCTGGTCACTTGATTCACTTAAAAGCTACCTATCCTTGATGTTATTGCTTGCACTAACATTGGCCCCTCCAGAAAGCAAAGATTTTGTGCAAGTTCTGCTGTTGCTGACCAAAAACCGGGCAGCTAATCAGAAGAACATAGGTAATCCTTCATACGTGGCCTATGGATGCCATGAAGCAAAACCTGTAATTTCAGCATGTTCTCCTAAGAAAGGAATCCTGCTATTTCTGCTTTTATTCTCTAGCCATAGGATGGTCAAACTGGGCTCTGAAAAATTAAGATGCCAAACATTAAGCTAGTGAATATATTAATAAATGAAGAATTAAAACTAAAGAGAGAAAGCAAGATTTCTATAAGATAGTCTGACTACATCAGACAGTGTCTTTCTATAGAAGTAATTCCAGGTCCTTTTAAATTACTCTTAGAAAAATTAAATCTTATGCATAAAATATGCAAGACCTTTAACTTCTTTAACCTTTCATCTTTTATGTTTTAATTGTATGGTAAAATATTTTGCCAAAGTAATTTTGTGCATTTAACTTTGAAGCAGTTTTCAAAAGTCAATGACATGGTTATAAAATACAGCACATCAAACGATATTTCCACCGCCATACAGCAGTTGCCATAAACAACCTTAATTTCCAGCCTAAATTACTGATCTAAATATATTCAGACAAATTAATGCAATGGAAAATTATAGAACCCAAAGTGTGTATTTATTTATTGCAACATGTTTAACTTGCATCTCATCTGCCATTCACACAAGGTTACTTCAAGTTTAGTGATTTTTCCCCTTTTCGTGCTCAAATTGAGAGGAAAACATGTCTCAACATGTTCATAACTGAGTTGAAAAACATATTTTGGGCTGATCTATCAGTTGGAATATTATTTTCTACGTGTCGTACATTATAGCTTCATTTAAGCTGTTACTAACATGTTGAGCTGTGTAAGACCTGACGTTAAGTGAGAAGTAAGTAAAATTGGCCTTTCAGGTCAGACATGGGGGTTTTTGAAGCAGCCAACCCTGTAAGATGTATCAAGGTGCAGGAAATTACCAGTACATGTGCAGATTTGTTTCACAGCCTGTCTGTCGCTGACAGCTCTGTAATTGGTTTTGGAGTATCAGAAGGCACAGGCAGCCTGAGCCAGGGGGCTATCGAGAGTGAGTTCATCGAGAAAGGGTTGCATTCATTGAGGATAGCTTTTCTAATAGCAAAAAAATGGCTTAGCTAATGATCTATTGCTAATCATTTTGGGTTGAGACAGTAGAAAGTAGATTAGATCCCACAGTAAGTGTTAATACTGAAAATCAAAATCCATGAGTGGTATAATTTATTTCACAGTTACAAAGAAGAAAAAGCTTTTACTTCTCTACAAGTTAAGACCTGGCTTCTTTGAGACAGCAGACTGTCCTCTCATTCTCCAAACTACTTTAAAATTGAGTCTTTTTTATCTTGTTTTAAACACTGTCGCTTATTATGAACAAAAATCCTTAATTGTTCCTTATGTCACCTTCTGTTTGACAGGAGGAAATGAGGAGTGATTACTGTGTCTGTGGATTTCACAAGGAGCTGAGGAAGACAATAAAAAATAAAGTGAGATATTTTTTATAAGGAAAAATGAAAAGAAATCATTTATGAGCAGCACAATGAATGTCTTTGATTTTTTTTCTTATAACTGAATTGCCTTAGCCTCAACTTCTTTCTGTTCCTTCTTAAACCTCCCTCTCTGCAGCACTTGGGTACAGTGCAGGGTGCTTTACGGATATCAGCACAGCAAAGTCTGTCCCTGTGTTTCCACACGAGTCAAGGAAAACTGCTCTCCTCTGCTCAGCTCAGGGGTGGGAAGGCTTTGCAAGAAAAATGTGATGTGTGCTGCCCTTTGTAGGAATTCAAATTCTGAAAATCTGTCAGGCTTACAGGTGTAGATAATGCTGACCCTTTGAATCAAAAGATGGTGAAGGGAAGCCAAGATCAGCCAAAAATATCATATGAAATGGGGATAAGTATAAAGAAATAGAGGTTCAAATTACGTACGGTAAAGAGAAGTTCATTATAAATAGAGCTGAATCACTGCAAAATCAGCTGGCTGTTTCACGTCACCTGAGTAACTACATCACCTCTGTCTCCTCTTCCATTCACTTCTTGGTCCCTTTTCATGATAAAAACATTTACTCCCTGTGACATGTGTGATATCAAGCACGAAGAATTTGGACAATCCCAATCCCCATCTGAAATTGATCAGGACCGTGTGTCCAGATATGCCCTGGACACAAGCTGGAATTTGAGATTCTCAAAAACTGAGAAAGTTTGTGGTGAATTGTATCAGGTTGGGTGTTACTTAACAAAAGTTAGCCCTCTCTAATCTGTTGGAGCAGTAAATACTTAGCATATTAAACAGAGTTGCTGTTTAAGGACAGAGATAATATTATTCAGTCTGAGACAGTCTCTAGCAGATGTCTGATTTACTGTAAAAATCTGGAAGAGCCACTGCTGCTGGCATAAAGATCAACCACGGGCAGGCAAAGCTGATTTGTGTATGTGGTACAAGTTCACTAAGCTGCGTGTGCACAAAAGCTCCAGCTTTCAGATGTCTTGCAACTGCAGAAGGGAAAGTCACATCACCTATGCTTCTCATGCATGGTATTTAAACATGAGTACAGGAAATCTTACCTTTTCTCTAGAATCTGGTACCCTTAGCAGTGGCTCCTCTGCCTTGCAGGCCACATCAAACCACTGTCTAAAAGCTTGACCTTACAGACTTGTGCCTTGAAGTGGACTGGAGTACAAACTGGTTCAGGCATTGCGCTGAGTCTGAGTCATGCTTCCAGCTGCAGCCTGTGCACTCAGTGGCTGAGAAGGCCTAAAACAGAACGATTTGGAGGCCAGAGACCAAGGAATGATGATTTTAAAAAATGCAGACAGTAAAGGAAGGGATCGGTGTTTCAAGTAGGAGCAGAAACTCCAGAGAAGTCTTTGAGGCAGGAGACAAGGCCAGCACACATGGGCAGCTTGGAGCCAGGGCTGGGGACTCTAGGAGGGCTAAAGGGGCTAACATGCCCGCAGATCCCCATGCATGCCACAGCTGCAAAAAGGATCATTTTGGTGACCACAGCCCCAGGCCTGGAGCTTCATGCCTATGAGATGTACTGAGCCACTCAGTAGTGCATTCAGTCTGTTTGACAGCAGTGCCCTGGGGTAAGGAGGATGGGTCCATGTTCAGGGACAGACCCAGTGCTCACCAAACTCAGCATAATAAGGCCACTGACCAAAGCTAATGAAGGTCTTGTCAGCTGCTCTTGTCATAAATGCTTCACACGCACTTTTGGAGGCAGAAGTCAGCCCCTGCTATCACCAACAACAGCAGTGTGCTGACGGAACGCTGACATGAGGCCAGAGACAGCCCTGTGGGGACAGCCGAGGGCTCCTTCACAGTGTCCTCAGATGACACGTGGCAGGCAAAGCTTCCCCACGTCACCCCTTCTCCATCACCCCCCTCCTGAGGGACAGCGTCACCTCACAGCAACGAATATGGGAAACTTCATTTCATGAGGAACAGAGAAAAGCATAACTGGCTTTAGGCCCCCAGTAAACAGCTACAAATCCTGCTCCATTCAGGGATTGCAGAAAGTCATGAAAGCAGGTATACAAACAATTCATAGCAGCAGCCAAAAACATGGCATCCAACACAAAGTGCTCCAGCAGTTTTGACTCTTATAAAGGATGTTGTGATAAAGCTAGTGCAACTCCTTTAAACACAAAACAGATTCACCCTGAATATTTGTAACAAAACAAGCCTGAAAATTGGCTTTCTTAGCTCAAGTATGTCTTTCCTGCCTCTCTTCTCCCTGTGTCTCTACCCAAAAATAATTGCTTGGAAAAAACAGCAGTTCCTCTAATTACTCCTGAAGACTGCTGTATTTGGCTTTGGTGAAATAAGGCAGAAGACATTAGAGCCACTGAATATTTGAATTAGTCTCAGCAGGTCAATTACTACAAAGATTTTCTGCTCTAGTTGCTCACAGAGAGATGTGAACTTCTTAAAATCCCAGCTATTTTCTGTTTAATTTATTGGTAAAGCAAGACATAACAGTGCGAAAGAATCAATTGAACAAAACAGTATTATTGGAGTTCGCATGCTGCAACAAGGTGTACGACTACTAATCCTCAAGCAAGACAAGCAAGCATTCTTGTAACTTCTTCCAGAGAGCTTTCCCGTTTGCAGCAACATGGGCTGAGCAGATCAATCGTTTCACAGGTTTCCCCGTTCACCAGTTATTTATCTTTTTTTTTTTTATTTTTAAGTTATTTTCTTTCCTTAATTGCTACCTTTAGCAAAGGGTGTATCCCTGTACTTCAGCACATTTGAATTAGAGCACCATAAACTCCTGACTTTGCAGCTCTGTTTCAGTGGCTTCTCTCTAATCCCAGTTGTTAGAGAGGGGAAGATGAGAAGTCAATAGAAATTCAAGCAGATTGAAGAATGGGATCTGTCAGGTTTTCACAGCCTCCGTGCCCAATAGTATATCACATTGCCATCCTCAGGAGCCAATGAAGAACCTCTCCTTTGAGACATTGGACAGAAGAAGTTCCAGAATACCAGATAGTGAATGAAAGCCACAGAAAGTCAATAAGTTTGAGATTAAAGATTTATTCCCTCAGGAATAAAGGGAGAATTAGCACTGTTCTATCACAGACAGCTGCACTTGCTGTCGCTAAACAGAGGAGATAATAACAAAAAGATGTCTGAGGATAGTTAGCTAAAATTGTACAGTAATATTCCATTGAAAAATAGATCCTTTACCCAAAAAAAAAAAAAGTCCTCTAAAAACCTGGTGGCTCCTGCAGTATTTATTTCTACACATTCTTTTTTATCTCTTTATTTACTCAAATATTTTTATACAATTTAGATGCAACTGCAACACTGTGATGTGAATAAGCAGTAAGAGAGTGCTTGTTCATTCAGTACTTAGAAAAATTAATATCCTCACAACAACTATTAAATAGGGCCAATTTTTTCATGGCTGCTCTTTCTAGACCCACACTAATTTTGTATCAAGTAAGCATTATATACTTAAGGAAAATGTGCAACAGAGCTGAAATTTGTTAATAGGCAGAGGAATAAGTGTTCTACTTGCAATGACAAACCCTGGAGTAAGACATTAACAGGTGTTATTTGACTCAGATAAATGATCTCTGATTTAAAACAAAAAATGTTTTTTTCAACAAAACAATACAATATCTTATTTCTCAAATATATATGTGTATATATATATATTTAGTGAGAAGTGATAATTAGCCGAACGGAATCATCTTCGTTTATTTTTAGATGGAAATTATCTTACCATTAATGATCAGCAACTAAGTAAATAGCTCAAAAGTGGTCTTCCTTATAGACCGCAGGTCAGCAGTCACAGAGGAAAATTGGATAAGCAAAGTAATAGAAAAGATGCACGTGCTTGCAAAAGCTACCAATCAACTTCAAAACCAAATCAGTCTCAGAACCAAAATGGTATTCAGGCAGAAGCACACACACTGGGAGTACAAATTTCCTGTGGTGTGGAAAAAGATGACTACATATTTACACAAAATCCATAGTAATGCAAGAAACAAAGTCTGAAATAGTTGTTCCTCCCAGGCCTGGAATGGAACGTAGTGGGATGTGGGGAGACTAAACAACGTCTTCATGAAATATTTTTTCTCAGAAGAGTAACAGAAATTTAGAACAGTATTTCAAATCCCGCTCTTACATTTGCATTTCAGTTTCTCATATACTTTGACATATTAATTATAGAAAGACAAGTTGTTTTAATTTGAGCTTGCATATGACAAGTCCTATAAAACCCACAGATGTAACTCACCATTACATTACACTGGTTTATAGGATAGCTGGCTTTGTGTCCTGTGATGACTTTGTGTATGATATTTATACCCTATTAAAGTGGCTGCAATAATTACAAAGCCTAGATATTTCCTCAGTTTTAAGCTTGTTGGATAAGACAGTGTTGTTTTAGTAACTTCATAATGAATCTGCATAAAGATGGTGCACTGCCAAAGAAAAGTGGATATGAGTTTCTTCCATATCAGCACTATAAAATTAGGTCTCCTTCTCAATACTATTTTTGGGCCACACAAATATAACCCCTATACCTGCTTATAGGTCGTTAATAACGATACTTTCAGTGCTTCATTTTGTTTCTGCAGGGACATATAAACATGAAAAAAATGAATTTTGTCGGCACCAATTTAAAAATGTGTATATTCTTAGTTCATGAATATACAGATCTGATAGGACTTCTAAGAATATTTCAATTTCATATATGGAGCTCTTATGTTTGAGTTTAGTTGTGGTGAACAAGTTATTACTGTACGATTTTCCATTTTTTAAGTTTCCTAACAAGATGTGGAAGAACACAGCCACGCAACCACCAACTGATTTGTAGTGAAAGATGCTGCAAAGGAAATTGAAAGATAAGTTCTGCAATTTTTAACAGTTGGAAAAACCATTCACACAAGCATTTCCACAAAACTGCAAATACAGCTTCAGTACAGTGACAAAGCACTGGCTCTTTCTGACAGTTTAATAACTGAAACAAAAGCAAGAAAGGAAAATTTGACACCACAAGTGGAGAGAGTGATGTCGAGACAGATCTGATCATTGCCATGTAACCACAGCTGGCAAAAGATGGAAGTTTTCACATGCAGATTTTTGTTGAGCTTAACGACCCAGTAAAGGCACAGATCATCCCCAGCTGATGGGATGTGTCAGAAGGTAGAAACCACGGACAACACTGATTATCATCCCTGCTGGAATGGAATTGCAGCCAAGCAGGAAAAAACAGAAAATTTCAGTATAGGCCCCACACCTCCATGTGATCACACGTTTGTTCCTCCAAAAAATAGACAGCTCCTTTTTTGTGCACTGGTGTTGGGTAAGGGACGCTGAGATGCACCATGCTCTGCCCCAGACAAGACATGCTGCATGGAGCGGCACAGCCTAACCACAAGGAATAGCAGTTTTCCCCTTGCCAAAGAGCCATCAGTATGGCTTATGCTTTTCTGTAGCTCAGCTGGCTGGTGCTGGACTGCACTGAACCCACGGCCTATCCACAACTGGCTCCTTATGCCCATAGTGCCCAGGGAGATAACCTGAACTTGGCTGGAGGCAGCTGAGCAGAACAAGGAAGGCACGTCTCTATAGCCAGCTGTGTGTGACCCACCTCTGCAGACCTCTCTTCATAAATCTCTGGGCCATTTTTATGGAAATCAAATGGAACCAGCAAGATTTCTACACAGGAACTCTGATGTATCTTTTTTGAGTTTCACATTAATATGCCTTAAGAACTGTGAGAAGTTAGAAATGAGGTTGTAGCCTTTTTAGAAAAAGGATCAGTAGGTTTCTAGTAATTCAAAAGCGCTATCTAAAATGTCTATTACCCACTAAATAACTAAATAATTTACTCTGAATGAAGTAAATGAAGTTACTTAACCTCATCAAAAACCAGTAGCAGACCCAGCAGTGGGAGAGGCTTGAGCTGGTGATGCATTTGAACACTTGTTCATTAAACGATCTGCAAATGGTGACCACTGAACAACTGCAACCTCCGATTTCTGAGCCAACAAAACTCACCCCCATCTGCAAACTGCAACACTCTGTTCAAACTTGAGAATAGCATTACAATTCCTAAAGGTAATTTCCGACAAGTTCCCTGTGAAATAGGTGATGGATAAAAAATAAACCTTTGAAGGAAGATTGGATTGACCAAAAACTGTTCTCCCCGTTATATTTAACTTGGAAAACTGGCATCCACTAGCATCAACTACAAAATACATAAATTATAAAATCATTTTTTCTGTGCAAGCTGAGAGGAATATGAGGCCTAAAATAAATGTTATACACCATCATAGCAACTCATCAGTCTTACTGGGGCACAACAAAGCAATTTAGATGGTAGGCTGAAAATTGACCAGCGCAGAATGCAGACAAGACTCAATTAAGACAAAAAGCAATTTGAGTTTACTGAATAATCTATAAAAGTCAATAACAAATTACAAAAGCCCAATAAAATTACAAGTAGGTTTTGTTTTCAGTGCACAATTAGGTGTATTCAAAGAAAAACGAAAGCGTAACATTACCGAATAATTAGTGCACTTATTTCACATTTGGTCTTCATGAGTGAAGGTAAAGCTGGGGCACTAAATCCACAAAAGAATACATGCTACATCTATTCTGCCATTAGAAGCTCCACTTTAAAATGTAGTATGCTAGTGCATCAGTATCCGCATGTATGAAGCTATGAAAAGCACAGAAATATTATGTTTCATTGGCATACAAATATCACAGTATTCAAAGTAATCTTGTTCTTGTGATGCCACTGGGCAGCTAGTTCCTTGGCTGTTAACTGAAACGATGGCTTTACAAGGCTGGTTCTGGATCAAGCTAGGAGCTATTGCCCAGACCTTGATATAACTGGCACCTCAGGCAAACGATAGCTCAACCAGACTAAAGTCTGCAGGTATAAATATAACTCAAGAGGTCATTTGGAACAAGCAATGTATTTCTGCGTTTAATCAGTAGGCTATACCACGTTGAAACACAATCAGGGAGAAAAGTGATCGTTTTCTTCAGTTCTGAAAAGAAGTTCTAACCATTTAACTGCAGGATAATAAATCACTATAAATGAGTAAAGATGATACCAAAAATATACAGAAAATTGTGATTTGGTGAGAGGGCCATCAGCGGCTGATTTATCTTTGAATATAAACTAGAGCAGACCTACACTACAGAGCAGAAGTTCTTTATGTTGACGCTTTAGCACTCACATCTTAAGGCAAAGCACTTAGTAGAACATTCCCTGAAGTTCTTATATCATTTCTACTTTAGGTATGTCTTATCACTAAACAAAAAGACTGGTATGAAATGCGTATTAGGGCCAAGGGCTTTTTCATAAGGAATATAACATGAAATTCTCCTTCTGCTTTGAAATATGCTGCGAACAGTGGTGATTTTTCTCAATATATTACACAAAACTATACAAATATTCATTTCAACAATTATTCACGTCTGGAAATTTGTTAGTAAGTAGCTTGCTGCCAGTTGTCTGAATTTAAAAATGAAGTATTCCAATATTTTGATCTTGTGTCTTCACTGGGATTTTTTTCAACTTAATTGCATTGATGTAAATCAGGCAATAAACTTGCATACATTAAGACAAGAATTCAGTAATATGTTTCACCAACATTTTGCAATTTTCAGTGAGTATCTGTTTTGGCAGTCACATATACTAGATTACTTGCAGTTTTTACAGATAGATTACCAAAACAGTATGAATATAGCCTAAATGAGCTTCATAACCAATTGGAGAACTATAGAGCCTCATCCAGTCTTTACTCACTGTTTTCTCAGTTGTTTTCACATGGCAAATTCCTCTACATGAAAATAACAGAGGTACTGAGGGAGGCATCAATGTCTGCTTGTACACGTTATTACACAAGGACTGGACAGGTAGAGGAAGCAGCAAAAGATTTCTCCACCTGCACTCAAAGAAAGCACCATCAAAAGGAGAGTGCAGCTTTACAATTAAAACTTCAGTGACGAATAAGGTCACTCAGCAGAAATAGAAACTCCCCAAGGGCAGCATATTCCATAAAATTATGTTTCATTTATCTGCATTTATACATGTCGCTTCTGGAGAGCCGTGCTGTGCTGTCTTTTCTTCAGAAGGAGAGAGGGAGCTGCTGTACTTTGCCTTCTCTGCTGCTGCAGTTTCAAAGAAGCCATTAAGAAAGCGGAGCTCTGCTTTGATGCCATTGCCTTGCTCTTGAAGATGGATAGATGATGCTCTGCCCTCTGGGTGAGATGAGCAGAGTCCCAGCAGATCACAAAGATGGACCTGCACTGTTTCAGACTTTGGGAAATCGAACTCTGGCTTCTTTTGTAAACTGTCATTTTGCTCTTTAGGGAGTCGCTGCTAACTTGCTGGAATGAGCCTTAGCATCTGGAAAGCTAGCACAGGCAAAAAGAAACCTACTAGACTAATTGCACCTTATATAACTAGAGAGATAGCAGTTTGCAACATCCGTAATCATTCAAATTCTCTCTCTCATGTAAAAAGTGTGAGAGAAATCTAAAAAGAATTTATAGGATTTATGTTTTTTTTTCCCATTATTGCAAGCATCTTGGAGCAGCCACTCAGTTCATCACCAGTCTGCATCTGTCAGAGAAGACAGGGCTGCCAGATTTTAGCAGCACTCTGTGTAACTGCAGTACTCTGTGTTTGGGCTCTGTTACAAGCTGCAGTTTACAAAGATGAACGGGACACAAGCTTATTGCAAGCATTTTGAATAGTATTTGTCATATGATTGCTAGAATCTCAGCTCAGCAAAGAGCAAAGAAGCATAAAACAGTCTTTCAGTCCTTATTGTTCATTTTGGTTAGCTGTTTTCTTCTTCTGTTATTCTTTGTGCCAGAAGACATCAGATAGACTTTTGGAAGACGGAAGCACTGATGTCACAGCAGTTGGAAACATAAGATATCGCCGTTCTTCTGCAGAAAAGGTCCTCCCCTTTCATCCGTCACCTGGCCCTCATTGTAGAGCAGCAGAGTGGCAGCTAGGATGTCAGCTTCTCATTACAAGGCTATTCCAGCCTTCCTGCAGGCTGCAAAGGCCTGACCTATCAAATGCAAAAATAGAAAACTGAATTCCCTGGATGGAGAATACAGCTAGAGTTTCAGGCAGTAGGATATTTAACTTGTTTTTCTATCAATTAGATAGATTTCTTAGACCACATATACCCTTCAAACTCTCTAAAATTAAAAACATTAAAATCTTAATTGGTAACCAGCCCTTTCTGCTTCCCCCAGGCAATAATGACAACAGAATTAGACTCAGGTAACTCAATTAGACACCAGCCTAATCCAGCTTCCTTCAAGAAGGTCTCTAAGCAAAACTTCATGAGCTTGATGAAAACAGCAATCAGACTGCTTTGCTGAGGTCAGGTAGTGCATGCTTACAATAATCAAAAGAGTTTTACTTTCTCCTTGAAGGCCTGTTACAAGCTGCAGTTTATAAAGATGAACGGGACACAAGCTTATAGCAAGCATTTTGAATAGTATTTCTCATCTGATTGCTAGAATCTCAGCTCAGCAAAGAGCAAAGAAGCATAAAACAGTCTTTCAGTCCTTTCCTGTCCCATTCCTGTAAACTCCTCAGCTAATCACTTGGGTGCCTCATCCATTCTGAGCAGAAATTCTGCAGATGTGCTTGGTGCAGGGTGAGGTTGACCTTGTTGCCTTCTTCTCTTTCAGTCCTACCTTTTTCCTGACAGCATGCTTCAGACACGTACATGAAGAACCAGAGACCAGGAAACAGCAATCCTGCTCTGCCCTGTGCTTCCCTTCCTGCACACTCCCTTCCTCAGCTGCCTAGAAGCAAAGACTTAACTTCACAGAGGGAAAGCACAGCATGAAGTGGTGTGTGAAAGGGCAGCTCCAAAAGTCTGCATGAAAAGCTCAGTCTGCATGAAGAAACTCGGGGCTATGTTAAAATGCAGCCTGTAGCCTCTTTGTGCCTGAAAGGCAGCGTAGAACAAGGCGCAGGGGCATCAGTGCAGTACATGGAAAGAGGCAGGTGCCTCTGAAGAACCACCTGTCCCCTGAAAACATAGCGTGTCACATGTTGTTTCACAGCCACTGGCTGAAAAACCATGATTTTGTTATGAAGTGAGAACTTCCCTGCCACTCTGCTACCTTCCTAGAGTCTCATTTTTTCTGCTCCACAGACATGTGGTGATGGTGGTCTCAGCTCCCTGGTAGCTCCACACCTTCAGAGAGAACAGGAGGAATCTCTCCCAGTGAAGTGGGCAGCTACCAGAAGCCAGTTTAAGGCTGAGGAAACCATGAGCCCAGGCATGTCCCAGTGCCCTGCACACAGGCTTCATGTGTTAGATGGTTATACAGAAAGTAGGAGCGCAAGTTAGAAGAGAAGATTTCTAAAATGATACATGTTTTAGGATATCCAGCAATGTTTTTTTGAGCCTTTAATACAGCTTTACATCCCCTTTGGTAGACTTGGCATTGACACTCCAGAAAGAGGCAAATGCCCGGGTGTGCCCTTGTGCTCACCATCCCTTACCCCTAATTTGGAGGAGATTCCTGTTGTACAAGGGCTGGTCCAAAGCCCTCTCAGACACTCAGGCTGGAGGTCGGTCACAAGTGCTACCTCCCAAGGCTTAGTCTTGGGAGTGGTGCTTTTCAATATCTTCATCAGTGACACAGACGATGGCATCGAGTGCACCCTCAGCAAGTTTGCAGACGACACCAAGCTGAGCAGCGCAGTCGATACATTGGAAGGAAGGGAAGCCATCCAGAGGGACCTGGACAGGCTGGAGAAGTTGGCCCATGAAAACTTAATGACGTTCAGTGAGGCCAAGTGGTGCTGCATTTGGGTTGGAGAAATCCCAGGTATTTATACAAACTGGGGAAAGATTTCCTTGAGAGCAGCCCTGTGGAGAAGGACTTGGGGGTCCTGGTGGACAAGAAGCTGGACATAAGCCAGCAGTGTGTGCTTGCAGCCTGGAAGGCCAACTGTGTTCTGGGCTGCATTAAACAAAGGGTGGCCAGCAGGGAGAAGGAGGTGATTGTCCACCTCTACTCAGCTCTTGTGAGGCCCCATCTGCAGTACTGCGTCCAGGTCTGGGGCCCCCAGTACAGGAAGGATGTGGAGCTCTTGGAGCGGGTTCAGAGGAGGGCCACTGAGATGATCAGAGGGCTGGAGCACCTCTGCTATGAGGAAAGGTTGAGGGAACTGGGCTTGTTTAGCTGGAGAAGAGAAGGCTCCGGGGAGACCTCATTGTGGCCTTGCAATATTTGAAGGAATATAAACAGGAGAGGATACAAGGGTGGATAGTGATAGGACAAGGGGGAATGGTTTTAAACTGAGACAGGGGAGATTTAGGTTAGATATTCAGAAGTTTTTCACATAGAGGGTGGTGACACACTGGAACAGTGTTGTTGGATGCCCCATCCTTGGAGGCATTCATGACCAGGCTGGATGTGGCTCTGGGCAGCCTGGTCTGATGGTTGGCAATCCTGCATATAGCTGGAGGGTTGAAACTAGATGATCATTGTGGTCCTTTTCAACCCAGGCCATTCTATGATTCTTTGATTCTATGATCAGTTCTTCGCATTCTCTGTTTAGGGAGCCTGTATGCTTTACAGTCCAGTTGCATTTCAGCACAGGTACCAAGCACTTAGGAGTTGGGCAGTGGATCACTGAAAACACAGTAACTAAGCTCTTTATTAAACTTGGTCTCAGTCAGTAACTTACCGACACGAGCCAAACTGATACACACAAGGGTTAAAAGGATTAACAGAAATCTACATTAGAGATTTGCACCAGATGAACCAGATTGATTTTTAAATCCACTTGATTAAATGGGTGTACTTTTTCAAGACTGATTCATTTAGCAATTTCTCCCTCAAAGGCTCCACTGATATTTCGCATACAGTGACTAATTACTTTTCAGAACACAGCGTACTTGTTCTCTGCTTCTGTGGACTCTGCACAGTCACTACATCTGGGTTAAGTGGGCAGAAAGTGCCTTTCTGCTTGACAGTACTTCACACCACGCTGCAGGGATGTACACAGGATCGCAAAAGGGCCAAAAGAGCTCCCGGCAGTCGCAACTGGAGACAAAGCTGCAAACAGTGGAAAAATACCGTACCACAGCCTTCCCAGGTGCTGGGGCCGTAACGCTGTCTGTATGCAGTGCAAACAGTTCTGTCGGGGTAGGAGCAGAACACAGAGGTGGCAGAGCCCTTAGGCAGCACAGGGTGGGACAGAAGCTCTGCCACTGGTCCCAGGATAGCTGTGGGACATCTCAGGGCGCAGAGCTGGCATCCTGCTGCCTTCCCGCTGACTGGGGCAGTGATAAGTGATCATTGCATACCAGCTCTTCTCGTTTAACTGTCTTTCCAGGTTAAATCCTTGAACTCCCCTACTCTACCACTCTGCTGCTTTCTCCCCTTCCCTAACTTAGCAAGCTGTGCTTGTTTGGCTCTGGCTCAGGTTTGTGCAACTTTTTTTCCTGCCTCCTTCATTCACACGTGGATTTCAGAATAAAAGTATTCCAAGTCTTTAGAAATCTGACAACCCTCCTGGGTGAAGCAAATTTCAGTATAAAAGTTGAAAAATCTACAATTTTCCTCCTCAGTACCTCCAGAGTACCCAGATGAGGAGCTGATTTTACTGATAGCCACACTTTTGTGCATTGTGCTAACTAGTATTTTCTCACCGCCAGTTTGTGCTCTTGTTTTATTTCTGTGCCCCATTTTACACAAAAACAGTTTACAGGATGTTGATTTAGGGGATCTATGGCTGTGAAATACCTGGTTTTTACCATCCCCTTGTGCAGGTGTCTCAGGTGCTTCCCTGCAGACCACAGCAGGGCTTCTGTATCAGTCCAGTGGTAAGTTTGAAAGGACACTTTGTTCAGTCAAGGGCTCCCTCAGGCTTTGCTGCTTTGACAAGTGCAGGTCTGCATTTGCTTCCCACTATGCTTGCTCCCAGGGCAGAAGTGTGTGGGACAGCACAGCAGGGCTGTATGGATGCCAGCATGAGGCTGGCATTAGCATGAATGTATTGACCAAACAGAAACAGGGACAGCCTCAGAGAGGGCTCCAGTGAAGAGGCGCAAATCTCTGAATTCATCTAAATTGCTACAATCATGTGCTGCCCTAAATTCACCATCTCATTAAAGTTAATGCACCATACTAAAATATCCCCTAATACTGGTAGTATCATGCTGGCGCTGCTGTCATGAGCAGGAAGAGGAAAGCCTGTGGTCAGAAGAAGCCCTTTTGAGAAGTGTATAAGAAGGATCTCATTTCTTAAATGCTATCACCTTGTGCATTGTAATGGTTTTGCTCAAAAAAAAAAAAAAAAAAAAAAAAAAAAAAAAGCAAAAACCTGCAACAACAAGAGAAGCAGAACTGGGACAAAACCTCCCCAGAGATGCATCTCCAAAGCACTCGAATGCATCCTTTTGCTCACTGTTGCAGTGCAGGAAACCTGGCTGCTGCCTGTGGAGTTAGTGATGCTGCATCTGTGCACACACATGAGGGGGACTCACAGCCTCCCAGGCCAACCCTGGGGATCCCACTGCTCCCTTCCTACTGAAGTTGCTAGAAATGTTGAAATTCACTCCAAGAATGTTCTTGAGTATCTCTGTAATGTTCTGCACTTAACAAAGAGATCTCACCGCTGGAAAATTTGTTGCTGTAAGTTCCTTGCACACAGCCAGGCAAGGCTGGAAGAGTGGTTGTATGACTCCTCTGCTTTCTTGAAGGTAGTTTTAAATAAATGCAGAAATTTCCAGCATTGGTAGTGCCACCACATTCTCCCTGTTCAAGCTGCCAGGAGCTGCTTGTGACTGTACACAGACTGATAGGTAGGTGATGGGGAGCTGCATGCCAAGCCAGGCTCTGACTTGGTTCTGCCCCTTACTGAAGCAATGAAATTCCTGTCCCAGCGTCCTCATCTATAAAACAGATGTCTGCCCACACTGTGCTGATGTGGTAATTACTGCACAGAATAAACAGTGTAAATCCCTGTCACAGCCTAAACAATTCTACTGACTTTAGCATTGATGGATAAGGTGTGAATCATTGTGGAAATTAGTGAAGTATCTCTAAGTTGTCACAAACACTGAGAAGCGGAAAGGAAAAAAGAAAGGAGATGGTAGTGCCTGACCTTGAGGAGGCAACACTACAGAGACAAGGGCCTTTGGAGTTAGAGTCACTACGGGGGAAGGAAAGACAGGGCTAGAAAGAGGACTAGAAGAAAGAGTATGAAAAAATAGCTAAGAAAGGAAAAACAGCCAAGAAAAATAAATCCTTCTCAGGAACAGATAATATTAAAAATTAAAAAAAAAAAAACAACCAGTAAATTCAGCATAAGTAAATAAAAACCACAAAGAAAACAAACAAAACAGAAATAAAAGGTCCCCAAAATATTTAGAAGAGGTTTTTCCCACAACAATTCACTTGGTTGCTCCTGTTAACTCTTTGTGCTTATTTCTCATGTACTTTAAACACCACAAAACGTTATTAAGCAGATGTGGGCATAATATTGTATCCTTTCTTGTAGACCAAGGAAAGTATCACATGAGGTTTAGAATATAATTTTGATCTCTTTTTCCCATTAGCCCCATGGATTTGAAGACTGAATTAATAGGATTTCAATATAAAACTATTTTATTCCTTCTTATTGCCCACTAATCATCCCCTAGAATCCTTCATTTTAATATATTTTGTAGAATAGAACTCTTAAGAGTTGACAACAGCTGATGAAAGAAGATATTCATAATATTTGAATAAGCACTATGAGATTAATCTTAGTTTTAAGGTAGTTCTCCTTTATGTCTGACAAGGTTAATGCTTTCATGCTTCCTCCTCTTTGCTCATATTCTGATTGGACTAATGACTGTGACATGACACAGATTTCTTGTCCTACTTTCTACTTTGGATAGTAATACACTTCTTCCTCTGACAATTAAGATATATCTTGTAAAATTACTATTCTATACACTACACTGAGCACAAGTCAAAACAATTTTCAGTTCGGTTTGCAGGCCCCAGAGGAAACTGCTAGCATGTGCATATTGCACTCTGTATAAAAGAATGCATGAATTATACATCAATGTTACGTCTCAATTCTTTCTAGATTAGGAGTTGTTTATAAAGTACATTAAGATTATACAGAATTTAACATGCAAAGTGACCCAAACCCTGTCTTCCTGAGTGCATAATCAAAGGCATTGGATAACATCTTCAGAGTATATAGCTTTATCTCTTACAAAAAGAGAAACAACAAAGCTTCAAAAAGCAAAATATCACCTGCAGATCAGGAAGGCTCTGGGACTCCACATCGACAGAAAACAATAAACGAAACAAAATCATCATAGGCTCTAATAGCACAAGTCAGCACTATCTCGTCTATCAAGACATCTAAAATTTCTGCCTTTCCCCAAAAATCTGTGGAAATTGACATTAGCTGTGGGTTCTCCAACTGCATGTTTTTCTGGAGAAATGAGCCAAAGCAGGTGTAAAGCTTTGAAAAGCATAAATTACACAGGCTAAAGTTCTATGATCCTGAAATCAAAGATTTCAAGCACAAGAGAATCCACCTTGCTGAAGAACTAATCCCAATTAAAGAAATAGTGATCGTACTTTTCTTGGCATAAGATGAAAAGATCTTTCTTTTCAGCTGTGAACGGCTATATTTCAAGAAGTGAATTTCATGGACTTCAGTAAAAGCAAGAACATCAAAAAAAGAATTCATGTGAGCAATGCTGGACAAATGGGTAAGAGGATTATGGAGAGCTTTACCAAGTACATACGTGGAAAAGTAGGTCTAGGACCAGGGCAGAAATTAACAATGATTCTAAAATGACTGCAGTATTGAATATAGTCTGGAAATAAGTCCGAGCATGTGGGAAGAGAAGATGAGCCACTAATCTAAGTAGATAAATGCAAATAAAGGAAAACATGAGGACCTTTGTGTGGATAAAGTGCTGGGAAAAGAGCATTAGGCAGCTTTCTTCAATGCTCAATATCTGAGGAGAGCAATCAGTGAAAGGAAGAACCAGAAAATAAATGTAAAAAATAAAAGCAGCTTTTAAAGTTGACCTCTGACAGACAAAGATGCTTTTATGATCTCCCAGAGTCTACTTTTAGTCTTAATAAAAAAGGCTGTCACTGATCTACCAGTTCAGTTAAAGTGAATGGGTATATTGAACACTAGGGGTGGGAGGCATTTTCAGAGATCAGAAATTATGCTGAACAAACACAAACCTGGAAGGAATTACAATCAGATTGAATTAAGGCAACAATTTTAATGCTTTTTAATTCAAAGACATTTCGTTCCAAAATTACATTTTCAAGTCAAAATGATACATTTAATGTAGAATAAAGCCAAACAATTTTACACCTGATTTTTATGCTTGTTCCTCAACAAAATCCATTACTTGCATAGGCCTCATAAGTACCTTTCATTCAGACTGAAGGAAGGAGTAATTAGATACTCTCATGTGAGATGACACCTGAAACAGAAACCCCTGACCAACATTAAAGCCAGTACAATAAGCAGTTAGGCCAGTTAGGTCAATGGGCTTCTCTAATTCCTCTTTTGATTGCAAGGCCATGAGCTGAGGTAGATACGTTTTTAGCTCTGTTCTTAGAGGCTGTAAGAGCTAAAAGCAACTCAGCAGGTGGCACAAACTGTGCCGATACATAACAGATGAAAGGATTGCTGTTGTGTGGGATCAGTAGCAAAGTCAGACTTGACCATTATAAGCTGAAAAGTTGGTCACAGAAGTCTATTTCTTTAGCGTGCTATAGGAATTAAGCAGACAACACTGCAACAAACAGACACCAAGGAAAATCAAATTCTGCTACTGATAGGGAGAAGACAAATAAAGCTCAAAATATTGGCAAACCATTTATGCCAAAGGACAACAAACAACTATGAGGTTAATGTTGAGAAAACAATGCGTGGGAAAAGCAAACAAACAGAACCTTGCAGCACTGATCTGAGTTGTCCTTCCAGGGCACAGGGACCTTATAAACACTGAAGGAGAAGAAATACATCCACATACATGGATCTTTACATATATACATTACTTCTGACCTGGGTTGAGCCTTTGAACAAACAATACGCACTACGATTAGCCTAGCAATGCAGCACTCTTCAGGTTCCCAGTCATTTTTCATGCCACACTGTGTATGCTTTCAAATCATAGTACAGCAAGAAATAAAAACCAACCACCTAAAGAAACAAAGCACAGCATCTGCCATGTACAGAGCCCATCCTATTTTTCTCGAGAAAGGATAAAAGCTGCATACGCATTCATTCACCACCAAGTATGTGAGATTTTCTACTGAAGGCAGGTCTCAAGTTTCCTTTTTATCTGGAGCAGAAAATAATGAGATTAGAAGAGATCCTGCATCCATCTCCAGGAGATCTCTGCCTCACACACTGACTCTTTAGTTGTTACAGTCAGATGATGTCTTAACACAGATGCATATCACAGAATGTCTGCAAGGGCCTTATAGAAGAGAAAGGTGATCTTGAACATAACACTATACTTATTTTGCAGAGAGAAGTAAGATTGAGAAGGCAGGACAAATCATATGTGCTTATGGACATTTTGGTACCTGATAAGGTATATTTGTGACAGCACTGAAGAAGTCAGGAGAACCCAACTTGTACTGTAGGAGGCCCCTCTGCATGGGGCTCATCAGCAGACATGGAAAGGTGCCCCAAGGGCACACAACACTGAAGAACAGCAGCACTCTTCACTTTCTGCAAACTCCCACTCACATCACTAGAAATGGATGTCATGACATTATTATCCCTGGCTTTATTGTACCTTGTGTGCAATAGATTAAATGCTGGGAGTAGGATGGCAGCAGAGCTCAAATATATCTAAACTAACCTAATGTTGTTTATCCCTACAATAACAAATAAGAACACTTATGATTATGTTCATAAATATTTGTTTTCTAGGAAAAAGAAAACCAAATCTCCTCACAAGGAGCCCCCTTTTTATCTTTGTTTCAACCTTTTAGAAATATGCAGTTTCTCTCATGTGGAGAGCAGTAAAATAGTCTTAAATTCTCACATTGGATATTTAATAAGAGATAATTATCTTTCAACCGCTTATCTCTAGAAGCAAAAAAGTTATCGCTTCCTTCAGCCATTTTGTTTCTTCCATGTTTGAAGCCAAGCCTGGTTATGATATGATTTAAAGAACAGAAATTTGTCTTGGCCTTTGCCACACAGCCTCCACTCATGCATTAAAACAGCATCAAAATGTACCTGTCATCCTGTTGGTATTTGACATCCAGGATGTTGCTACATACAGAAGATGAGCTGGAGATGTCACATCCGAGGTCAGATACAGAAGGTCTGCTTCTCCCAAACTTGTAACACAGTTGCCAGCTAGTTGGACAAACACAGAGACTGCATAACTCACATGTATATTTACATTAAAGATTTATGCTTTTTTTTTTCTCATATAATAGACAAATCCAGCGTTTTTATGCACTGCATACTAAAAGTACTGTAAACAAGTGGCTTGTGAAAACGTTGCAGTCATGGCAGATATTAGATACATCCAGTCTGACAATTCCTAGTTACATCATCAGCTATTTGCCTGTTTTCATCCCAATACATTTCACAACTCACCAAACTAAGCTAATGACCTTGCACTAGCACATTTGGTCCATACTTATCTGCTAGCACTTGTTTCTAGGCCCAGCTTCTTAGATAAATCATAAATATCCATGGCTGATGCACTGTTATCTCCGTGCATGGCTATACACAGAAAGGAACATGTATTTTTCATTCACAGAAGAACACACATGCTGTAAAATTTTGGAAAAGACAGAGTTACTTGTACATTTAAGCCATGCTGGCAGACAAGCTGATGTAGGAGAGTGTGATGCCTCTAGCCACTCATGAAACAGGGCAAATCCCCAAAACCTTGACTAGAATTAAATAGTAGGGCAGTTATTTTGATTTCATGGCATGTCCTTTCCTTTATGCCAGCAATAGCCTCCCATGACAGAAATAGCATAGGTCAGACCAGACTGAGGAGCTCCTAATAGCCTCAGCTTTTTCTTTCTATATCTAAACTCCTTTGTTACCTCCACAGGAATCACTTCTTAAAACCTCAGGATTGCTGTCAGCTGTCTAGGATTCCATCACATTTACAAAATCTTTTTAAACCTGGACAGTGTATTCTTGAGTGTAAGCAAAGTTGCAAGAAGCAAAATTATTTTCCTGTTCTGAAAAGTCATACCCTATTTATATACCTGCTATAGTACTCATTTTTTGCAGCTTCATCACACTGTGAACTTGTCTCATTTGTCCATCACCCTCAGGACTTGCTCTGCATTACTGCATTTAAAACTTACGATTACTAAAATGACCCTAAATAAAAATAACTGTCTCTGTGAGCCCTTAACCAGAATTGTGAGTATTTAGACAAGAGAACACTCCTCTACTTTCCAAACTCCATCCTCCCTAGTCATGCTGCAAACAAACACATTTCCTCCTACCACACAGTAATTCCATTATAATGGCTTCTCAAAAAAGCATTGCTGTGGGTTGAGAGGAAATTGAAAAGAAAATAAAACACCATACAGACGCTCAGTCCTATCACAGGAAGGCAAGTGCAGATACTGGATGTACATCTACCACTCATTAAACCTAAGGGTGGATCCAAGAGTTGCTGTTTTGTTATAATCACATCTGCTCTAGAACCTTTTTTGAACACCTCAAATATTCCCTCACAGCTGGGAAACTGTTAATAGCAATTGGGCATTTTCTTCTCTGTGCTGAAGTCTAGTTCTAAGCTATTTGGTTCACAGTATAGGAGTATGCTCAAGTTACATTTTAAATTATACGTCCGTAGTGAAGACCTCTAGAAACTTCCACATAAAGCACAGTAAGATGATGTTCTTAGTTTATATCATTCTAAAAGTTGATGTTCTGTGAAAATCGCCACAATAAAAGAAAAATCACACATGATAATACAGCATGATTTATGGACTTTGCATCAAGGTTAACGGCTGCAAAATTGGCTTCCTGATGTGACAGAAAGTTTCCTCATCCTCTCTTCTGCTGACTGCATTCCTACCAAGCAGCAAACTTGTGAAAAACAGCAGCCTACCGCCAGCACCTGTTCCCATTTGTGTTACACTGCAGTCACTATTGAGAGGCTATGGGACCTGCACCCTCAGGCATTTTCCAATCAACACCAGACACAGCCAGGGCTGCTCTGACTAAGCGTCAGCAAGGGTTCTGCTTGAAGCAGGAGATGATGACCACAGGATCCTTCCACACAATGCTTCATGTGAAATTAGCAGGAAAGTCAGTTACATCTCAGTGCTTTTTAGATGTCGAGTACTGAATAACAGGAGAGGTGAAAACACATCTAAAAATAAAAATAGTCAAAGGATGCCTTGTTTTTCCTGTCTCCCAACAGTAACGAGAGCCAGGAGCAGGCAGAAAACACAAAAGATCTCTTTCTCTCTGGCAGCTCAGGCGGGTGACTCACAGCAAGCAATGAACTCCCCACATGCTGCTCCTGTCAGTGCCGGGCAGATTTGCCTTTTGAGCCCTGACCTGGGCCATACGGCTGCAGACAGAAACACGGAGCCTGACTTCTTCCTAGCAGCTTTGTCAATAAGAAAACGCTAAGGACAGCTGAGGACAGCGATCACTGAAACGTCGCATTTGCAATGCAGCTAAAATCCTGGAGCCAGGAGAGCGGGTTGAAGGAATGCCAGCACTCACACCCCACAGCTGCTATGAATTGCAGTGAGCCACCTCGGACCTTTCTTCCCAGAACTCAGCATGCCATTGCATGCCATTACCCTTTACTCCCACCCATCTCCAGCAGGAAAATTTATGATATGTGCTCTTGCACTCCTCTGCCAGGTATGTTACACACCAAAAATCGTACTTTTCCTTGTGACTTCCAACTGGCAAGCCAGAGCTAACAATGAAACTAACAATGAAGGCAGCTGTGAGGATGGTTTTGCAGCGAACTTATTTTTGTCCAGTGACTATATGTCACGGTTGCATGCAAGCACTGAGGTGCTGACAGCATTTTTCTCTTAGCATTTTCACAATGCTATACCCAAAGAATGCCGTTTATGCTCCTCCAGACTAATAGGCAGACAAAATCTTGAAATGAAGATTACTTTTTTTAATCTTTCACTTGCGTTTTGCGGAACCGATGGTTCTGCACATCAGCTGAATTTACTATTACATTTATTAGAGCCGGAAAGCTGAATTTCATTCCATATGGCCTTCAGCTATGGACCGCTGAAAGCAAGTCCCTGTAGCTCGAATAGCACTGTACTACTGTCTTGTTTTCCCATGTAAACAGATTTTGTTTTCATAGGTCTTACACCCAAAGGCAATGAGCATTATGGCTGTGACATCTGCTGCCAGTGCAGCTGTGGCTCCAGCTGGTTTTCTGCCCTGGGGTACACTAACAGCCCAATACTTGGATTTTGAGGGGAGGGAATGTATTATAGGTCATATCATCATAATCACCAATCATGCTAGTGATTGTTTTTGAAACAAATTCTGTTTCACACACAGAAAGTATGATTTAACAAGCATTCCCAAGATTGCTCAAGCTTGTGAGCAGCATACCTGTTTTTCCTGTCTTTATTGAATACAGTGTGTTACTGTTTACCAGGCAGAAGGAAAGTATTTTATGGCTGCTTTGCACAGCTCACGGCTGAAAAGAACCATCTCCACATTGCACAGGCTTTATGACTGACAGTGTTTCCTGCGGAATTCACCAGAAAATGAACCACATGACTTAATACTAAATGTAGGGCTGGTGGAAGCTTCCAGATTCATACTCTGGATGCTTCTTGACAATGTTCTGGAACGTGGCTCAGAATGTGGCAGTGCTTTTCCTCTTCCTGAGATTTTCCCCCTCTATTTTAGAGAATACAGCTCCTTGATAGTGCAAGAGGTACTTCTATTCCAAGCTAACACCATCCTTCCTGCAAAGTCTGTCCCTGTATTATGCTTTCTAGTTCAGTTTTATTTTAAGTGCTGCAAACTTTGACTGTTGCACATTGAAGTAGGACAACTTCTGGAATGTCCTGAAGTGTAAGGGTATCACAGAATTTCCAGTGAGTGTAGTAGATTAGTCCTGTGGTGGCTCTTTTCTTTCCTAAACCAACCCATAAATCCCATTAGTGACTGAGCTGCTACACAGACACTTGCCATCAGGAGCTCTCCCTGCCAGAAAAGAAGTTACTGAAGAGCGTTCATGAGAAATTAGTTGTATTTAATTCCAATTTGGACAGATTCGAATCTGTGACATCAGGGTAAAGAACGAGTTATCTGAGCAAATTTCCTACTGTAAGATGTTCTAAAGAGAGCTCATGGCCTCAACAGTTGACTCCTTTCTGACATCCAGTCACTACCCAAGGTCAGGTAAGGGCTAACAAGTGAATGCAAAAGTAATTGTTTGGGAAAAAAACAGGCAACATCAACCAGACTTGTGAACTTGACAGATATGAAAGGAGCTTGTGCTTATCCTAAGCAAAGATGCAAATGTTGGTAAGTAAGCACATTTGTTTTCATTTGAAGACAGAAGCATTGATCTGTTTGCCCTTGCTATGTTGTCTAACTGATGTATGATGCAAAGTGTCTTTTCCTTAGCACGTACACTGTGCACTGGTGACTACACGATGTGTGTGACTTGACAGGAAACAGATATCTCAGTTCTCTTGAGTTAAGGAAAACAATGTAATTGGACACAACTCCCCCTTGAACGCCATTAAAAAATCTCCTTTCTGAAAAGTGATACTCAGATCAGGACTAGCTTAACACACAGTTGTTGCTGGCCAGTTCTTATGTTCTTCGAGAAAATATAATTAAAAAAATAGCCCTATTCTTTGTTAAGAAATGCTTCAAAATCTTAACCAGGTAAAATTAAGGAATCTATATTTTTCCCATAAATTGCCTCAAAGGACCATTCTGAAGAATGAAATTGCACTTGATCTAGGGCTATAGCCTACCTAGAGCCCAGTCTGCCCTAATCCAGCTCCAGCCGTAAGTTTCAATTTATTCATAGACCTATCAGATTTTCTAGATTATGTGTGACATTCACTTTATAGGTCTTTGTCTTATGCTTCCTTGCATTAGTGTCCACATTTCATGAATTTACTAAACGATGCTCAATTCCATGTTGATGACCTATGTGCTAGACAGAACGTGGCAAACTGTTTGCTATGAAAGCATAAGGAGCAGTGGATCCAGGTAGGGGCCGCAGTAGTACAGTGGGAGTTGTTTTTCAGTGAGTCCAAAACCACTGAATACCTGGTGAACAGCACCTGTGATACAAATTTTGATGCTTGGGAATTGTTCCGATAGCAGTTCTGACTACATTGAAAAATTTCCATTAATGACAAAAAGTAGCGTGCTGCGCCAATTAATTTATGTATTACATTGAAAGTTTGGTTCTTTATTTTCAGTTTTATTTAATTTACAAATCTCTTCTGCTTTCAGTATGTTCTTGTCTTCTTATTTAAGGACTCAGCAGGTATGTTTAAAAACAATTTTATGTGAAATGATAAAATCACATAAGAAACAGTGAAGCACTGAAGTGAGAAAATACTTCCTCTGTGAAAAATGGCTAATATTCCTGCAGTCACATCTGCAGCTGGTTCCAAAACTACATGGCTATTTTACCTATTTATCAAGTAAGATTCGCATGTTTATACAGTGGCTGCCAACACATGATCTAGTGGCCATCGCTGTTTTTGTATTACAGGATAGACAGATTGCATTGGTTTGGAGCCAACCGAGTGATTGTAGAACTATTGTGAAAAGAGCACACGCAGAGTAATATTGATCACAAATCACTTACTAAGCATATTGGCACAGGCCTTGCCATGAAGTTGGAGAGATTCAAATTTAGACCTGATAAGCAATTGCTGTCAGAAGTGATTGCTACTTATGTCGGTCATTTCTGTGATCCAGCAAGCATATGTGAATTCAGTAATCCCCAGTAACTAGAGAATACTTCAGACTATGGCCATTTGCACGTCGCCTTCATTTTAGTGCCAGGTTCTATGGGAAGATGAATCTCCAAAACATTTACACATGACCTAGTAAGCTGAAATATCAAAAAAGCAAGTATTGTAGTTACTGAGCACATGCCCTGGAGTGGAGAGAATGTTGTATATAATGTACTTAAAACAAAATTCCCTTTAAAAATGACTCACAGAGGATTCGGTTACTCTTTCAGAAGTCTTTTACACTGTACTGGCAGCACTGGCATTTTGGAAACTCCCTCTCTTTACAGTTTAAAAACCTCATTAAGTTTCTCAGATTGCAAGAGAAAACAAAACAAAAAAACAAAAAAAAACACCCTAACATTTCTGTAGAAGTCTGAGTAATGGAGAACTTTAAAAACTTATCTTTTTGTTAGTATTTCTATAATTCAGCATAAAATAGGAAATTATGCTGGAGGATAATCCAAAATAATAACAGGATCAACTTCTGTATTCTTGCTCAACAGCCCATAGATTACATGTTCTAGTTACCTTTGGGGTGTGTTAGAGCAATCACTGGTGTGCAATTTCCAGTTAAACTTCTTCAGGAAGAAATCCAGTTCCTGTCCTTCAAAAGTGATGAAACTTTGAGTGATTCACGTCATAGAAACATTTACGTAGTGCTCTTAACCGTTTTATCCCTGAGAGCAAAATGCTCCTCCAGCAAAAGAAAATTGGCCAGGGTCCCATTTATGTTTATCTACATGAAGAAGCTATTGCAAAACAGGCCAGGTGTGAACTCAGAGTACAATAGCCATTTATCTTCTCTCTCCTTCTGAATGCTTATTCATCTTTTAGGGCTCTGACATGTTAAACTGAGGTATCTGTTCACAGCTGGACGCATGCCCCTTGTTCAGAGATTTCTGTCCCCATTTTAAGTTTGGTTCAGTTGAGGCAACAACTGCTGGGCTGCCATAAATTACAGACTAATGTTAAGGAAAACCACCATGCATAATGCACAAACAAGAACACATGGGGATGCCAGGCATTCCTCAGCATTTTAAGCAATGTCAAGGCCATAGAGTAGATCAGACTTCTATGTAGCTGGATCTGTCAAGAAGGATCCACAGGATGCCTCGTGCTGGAGCCAAATCTCTGAGTGCCCCAGGAATTCACTGCTAAGCATTGCTGAAATATAACTGGTGTCCACAGCACCAATGAAATCAAAACATTTATTCCACATTGTTTTATTTGAGCCACTTCTCTTATAAATGAGCCTTCACAGACAACCAGAATTCTGTTTGCCGTATCCAGTCAGGCTTACAAGCAACTTCTTTTGTAAGAGTGAATCATGTAAAAACAAACACATGCATAGACAACCTTCCAGCATTTGTAAGGCTATCTAGATCTGTCTATTTAACTGTGGATCTTTAGACTTCAGCCCTAAGTGCAGGATAAGAGAATGAAGGCAGCCTTTTACCAGAGGGAAATATAATCTGAAATGCTTTTACACTGAAAATTTGTTCCTAGCTTTTCTTATAAGTTTTAGTATTGCTCATGGAAAAAAAAAAAAAAAAAAAAAAAAAAAGGAAGAAAAAAAAAGAAAAAAAAAGCAGGAAAAAAGTTCAGGAAAAGTAAGCTTCAGAATAATTTAAAAAATGCATTTTCACTTCTTGTTCAGGGACCTTTAAGTAATGATGGGTAAAAATCACCTTTATGAGTACAAATAGAGCTTGAAAGGTCACGAGTTATGTAAGAAAATTGGCCACAATTACTTTTCTGATGTTTCAGAACGATTTCTGTCTTCTAAGAAAAGGCTGTTTCTATTTATGTCGAAAAGCCTCCAGGAGACCATTTTAACTTCCAAAAAATGAAAGACAGGACTGCTTCAAGTAGCTGCTAGGCCTTGTCACAAGGCTTGTGCTGCATTTTGCTGATCCCATCAGGCTCCACAGGAGGAAAATAGTAAACTTTATAATATGAAATTATGTACCTACTGAGCATACAATCCAGGGGCTGGCAGCCATTTAATCCAGCTCTCATTCAGCAAAACCCACCTTGTACATTCCAGCAACCAGAAGTTCTGTCGCCTGTTCTTAAGCCCTCCTTACATCACAGCACACTGCCAAGCCATCTCCCCCATTATGGCTTCCAAAACACATCTTCTCCTTGGTGACCACAAGGGAAATGTTAGCTCCCAAACAGATATTTTTGTTACAAAAGCACACTTAGAATCATTTTTCCCTAATGAAGCCATTAACGTTGTGAGGAATATCTGCATCAGTTTGAAAAACTGTGTGACAAAGATCTACGTGCAAAGCATTTCAAGGAACAAATCTAAACAGCAAATATGGGCACTTTAACACCTGATGTCCAGCACAGTTTAGCTGTTGGAAAGCAGAGCCACATATTCTGCAGGAGATTCTGCTTGACAATAAGAATTAGTAGAAATTAATTCTTTTCAGTTTGCTCTCCTTTTCCCTTTCTTTTTTTAATGAATGATAAAAACATGGCAGCTGTATGGGGAGAAAAATGTTTTGTGGTTGTAATTATTGCACTGTTTATATCACAGCACTGAGATCCTATTAAAGCCAGATGAGATGTAGGCTGCTGTGTGACTTGGAAGCACTTCCCAATCCTCCAACAATGCCAGCAACACTATGGTCATACTGTGAAACATTTTGAAGCTGCCCTTGGAGAAATCACAGCACTTCTCTCTGCCTCACACTACAAAGATTTATATTATGTGGTGACTGCCATAACTTTCAGCGTGCACACAGCCTCCTCCATACTCCACAAGAAGTTTCTTGCACCCAGCATTCCCACATTACTCCATCCTCACCGGACAAGTGAGCCTTTCTCGTTTTTAGCACTGTCAGCTCCTCCGACTGCAGCTGTTTGAGCCTCACCATGAGGTAGATGGCAGGCTTTCCTCAGTCTGCCTCACGTGTTTTCTCTTTCATCAAAATGGCTGTCATCTTCCATTTTGGGCACATGGGTGTACAGCAGATGATTCACCACCGTGTTTCTCTGTATGAGTGCAAAGCTGAGCTTCGACACAAGTGCTGCCCTCCACTATGGATAGTGAGGTTAAAGTTGAGCCCAGTAACAAATCGATGGGAGTTGTGGAAATCCCACATATCAGTAAGATGGGAGCGGGCAGCAGAGGTGAGACTGGGATCATGCTGAGGGAGGGAAAGCAAGTTGTTGAGCACTGGGAAAAGTAAGGCAGCCAACTTTTGTGAGCAGTCCGTGAGGCATCTCGTCTGGGCACCTGCAGAAAAACATCCAGACTTCCCACAGTTTACAGAGCAAAATTCAGCATTGCAACCCCTGGTCTGATGTGAGGCTGAGGAGGAGGTGCTGCTGTGGTCCCATCTATGTGACAAATCCAAGCAGAACTGAAAGAAGGCGCTTTTGAAGATATGTGGATACTTCCTTGCTATTTAATAGTTCTATTTTTAACCTGCATTTAATGTAACGATTAATATGCAGTTCACATATATTTTAAGAGTTTTCAATGAGTGAGAATTCTTTATTTTAAGAAGACTAGAGATTCCATCCATAATTATAGTACTCAAAATGGAAGCTTATTAGCCTAAAGTTTTTCTAGGTGTTAACAAGGTGGCTAATGTCAATACTCTCTTAGGAGAGTTGTAGAAATTTCTATTAGAAAGAAATCTGAAGGGCTTCATCTTAAATCAGAACTGAATGGAAATATGAAATGTATGCTGGCGTTAGCTGATACAGTACCTTTCTGTTCTATAGTTTACCAGTGTATGCTCAACAGTTATTTAATTATGTCACAGCCCTACCTATCTTTAAATAAACTTTCCTGAAATGCTCTCTTTTATTCAGATTGTTGTCAGGCTCAAACCTCAGGGCAGCTGCTAACAGATCATTCTTAATCCACAACAATAGGAGCTCAAAATAAAAAAAAGCCACGAATACAGAACAAAATCACTTCATGGTATTTGCGTCACAGTTGTTCTATTAGATGTTCTGGAGTAAAGAGAAATCATTCTCCTCACTACATAATCTTTGTTTACGGTGCTCATGTGGGAAAACTAGTGTGAGGTTCTGTGTGCTTACTGCCAAAAATTCTGAAGCAGCATTAATATCTGAAGTTTCACATGCCTGCCACTGTTCTCCAAGTTCCCAAGTCTTGACCCTTGAAATCAATGAAGAGCATTTACCCTTTTGATTTTTATTGATAACATTTTAGACAGTAGCATCCCTGAAGCCAAACTTACCCTACCCTAAAACATGAACTATGTACAGGCTGAATACACAGTGCAAGTGTATTCAGGGTAAGAGCTTGAACATTCCTTGCTCCTCCCGAAACATGTCATACTGCCTGCAATAAATCATCCTGAAGACAGAGTTCTGCTCGATGTTCTATGAATAGGGTTCACTGTTGTTCTCCAAAAGCACGACTTGAACTTCAGTTCACATGGCAGAACACATGGCAGTATTCAAGAGACAGAAAAGATGAAAAGGAGTTGGGCCATCTTTGGGATAGGCAAGAATAGTTTACATGTACTAGGGATGCATTTCCTTTATAGGTCATATCTAATGATACCCAAAATATCTTCTCACACACCCCCTCAGTACTTAGAAGGACAAAGAAAGAGAAAAGTGAAATGACGCAGCGTAACCTGATCTATTCACAGCATCACAGAAGCAGATTTTTCTTCAGATTCTCTTCCTTGTCTCAACAGTTCACACACAGCTTAGTCTTTCTTTGGGTGCTTTTTTGTACCTGCAACTCCCAGCAGACTGTGAGGTCAACTTAGTTTATGAGTCAGGCTATCATACCTACAGTACAAGATTACAGAGATACTGCAGAGTATACACAGTATTTCCTAAGTTCAGAATGAGCTCATGTACAGCTACAGTGCTATTGAGCTGAAGTGGAATTGTACATATCTGACCCATTTGGGAAGATCTGAATTTGAATTCCAGGTTTGAGAACATCCTTAATACTACCATTTTCCCTAGATATAGAAATATTCAAACATTAAAGCTTTTCTACTAGCACTGAATTTTCTTCGAGTTACTGTGTTTGAATTGATTACTCAGCAATCTTGTGCATAGCAGCTGACAGAAACATGAATCAGTGCTAAAACCACATAGTATTTTGACTGACATCGAAAGGAAACCAGTTAGACCTGCTGGATGTTTTGACATCTCTTGCTAAATCAAAGTGATTTTATGAGTTAATCTTTTATGGCAACAAGAAATCAGCTACTAAGAAACTCAGCCTGGAAAGAGTATCTGGTAGTCTTTGTTAAAGCAATCATTATACTGACTCTCTTCATTCAATAATTTATTCATTCCAAATAACAGGAGAATCTGATCAGACTGAAATCAGTGACAAAAAATAGGTTTTTGAAGGAATACAGGATTACTTTTCAATAAGTTATGCTTATATTTAGTGATCTTTCCTAGCAGAGAATTACATATGCTTGCATTCCGCATGCTACAAAGAACTTATACTATAAAGTACAGCTTTTATGAAAAAAATGTGTAATCTATTCTCAATATTCAATATTATCCTTTCAATAATGAAAGGATCATTCTCCCTTCTGCACTGTAGATGAAACTGAAAATAACTGAGTTATAAGGAACTTCGCTACATTTGCAGTAAGCATTTCAATAGTTTAATTCACCTAATTATTATTAAACAAATGACAGACTGAAGTGATTAAAGCATTTTCAGCTTCTTTCCTATGGCAAAAGAAGCAGCAACCTCCCATGGACAGACACAGCTGGTATCTGCTGACCAGAACAGAGGCAGCTAATGCACTGCTTATCAGAAATGCTGGCTACTGATAAAATTATTCCTGCTTTACTGCAACACAAGCTAGCAAGCAAAAGATGTGATTTCAGTAAATAAAATCTCCTATCAATGTCTAATTCTGGAGAGCTTGGGAATACATTGTTAGACTCCATAATGAGACCGCAGATGTGATGGATTTTTCAGCCTTTGTCACCAAGTTGGCTGTCTCCAGCTACATGAGGAGCAACATTAATTGATCCTTCAATAGAAGAATCTTTCGTTTTCCACAAGCAAACTTTTTATTTCAGTAAATATTGGAATGTCAGGTGCAAACTGTAGTCATTATCAGGCCTATTTTTGCCATTAAAAAAAGCACAGGGGCCTAAGTAATGGAACTGCTGATGTAAGTGGACTTTCAGAGGTGTCAACCTCCAGGAATGGAATCTCAGTTCTATAACTCAAAAACTATTGTTATGGGGTAGCAGTTTTAATTACTATGTATTTCTAATTACTAAATTACTAAAGTGTGTAGTCTAGAGAAATGTAATAATGCCTCTTAATAATTGCCTCAGTGCAAATTTAGACATGTGACTCCCACTTTTAAAATCAAATTACCTGCATTTCATGGCTTATAGGACACCACAATTAATAAGGAAAATCTTAAATGCAAAGCAAATATGCTGTTGATTCCTGTTTGTCTTTCCTTCATGTATACATAGCAAAAATAGTTCCACATCTAACAAAGAACATTTTATTCCTTGTAAATTATCTCAGTATCTCAATATTCCATTAAAATCATTACATGCTTCTGGTAATATTCTTGCAGATTGTGTTGCATTAGAGAATCTTATGGTGATGCCATCACAGTAGATAAAGAGTGTTATCTATAAAAGCTTATTCTCTTTGATGCTGTGTCATTTTTTGTTTCCTTTTCCAACTACCAGAAACAATATGATAGAAGGGATGAACAGGCTGAAAAAACCTGATTGTCAAACTGCCACTGGAACAGAAATGGAAGCAGAGCAATGCTGATCCACTCATTTCAGAAAGTTTCTATGTTACTTTTATTCCATGCTTTTTCCAAGGAGAAAGACTGAAAATATAGACTACTGACACCCTTCCCTAGAGAAGAAAGGAAAAGCACTTCCCCTTTGTATCACTGGGTACTGAAAATGTGGGTTCAGATCCCTGTAGGCAGAGCAGGCATGTGAACTGGTTTTCCCGCACCCTCAGTCAACATCCCAGCCACCTGAGCACTGGATAGAGAAGGGGTAATTTCTCTTCCCAGTCTGTGAATCTAGGCTTTTCTTTCTAAAGCCATCCATGAAAAGTGATGGGTGCTAAAATAGTTCAGAAATGTTAAATCAAACAAACAAGCAAACAAATACCACCACCACAACCAAAACAACAACAACAACAACAAAAAACCCAAACCTATCCTAGTTTGCCCTAAATCTGCTTTTTTTTCCGAAAAAGCAAGTAATATACAGAGGATCTCTCAGGCATTTTCTATATTCAAGATAGCTGGTACAAGTGCTCAAAAGATTATTTCCCAGGTAGTGAAACTCCATTGTCTCCATCTGGACATAAGAATTTCTCTTATTCTTTTGGAGGAAGTGCAAATGCTTATCAGTAGGTCTGCTGTCCTGCCTCAGGGGCAATTACAAGACTTGTATTCATCTCTGTTTGTTCCTTGACTCTCCCTGTACTGTGTACAAGAAATGTATTCAGCACAATTGTTTTTCCTGCCTCACCAGACCACTGGATCATCAGCTCCAGGTCTGTCAGAACCAGTCCTGCTTTAATCACCAGGTTGCCATCACCTTCTGGAATCTACATGCTCCTCCTTTGATAACTTTGCATTTGGATTCCGTTGCTGGAAGCTAATTCTCACCACATATTCTATAGGGAATTTACAGCATGTCTCCATTGCCAAACCAAGGTAAGGATCTGCGTATTCTGAAAGTATAAAGCTTCTTCCCTGTGTACTCGTGAGTAATCCAGTAACGCTCTTTTACTTGCTTACTGAAATTAAAATTATAATTTACTTCTTTAGCAATGAAGAATGTAAACTCTGCTCTGCTGAGACCACATCTGGAGTATTGCGCCATGTTCTGGGCTCCTCCCTTCAAAAAAGGCAGGGATCTAAAAAGAGTCCAGAGGAGGGCAACAAAGATGTTGAGGGGCCTGGAGCACCTCCCTTATGAGGAAAGGCTGGGAGGCTGCAGAAGTGAAGACTGAGGGGAAAATCTTGTCAATGTTTATAAATATCTAAAGTGTGAGAGTCAAGAGGATGGAACCAGGCTCTTTTCAGTGGTTCCCAACAACGGGTAATGGGCACAAACTGGTACACAGAAAGTTCATCTGAACATGAGAAATAACCTGTTTACTCTGAAGGTGACAGAGCAAGGGAACAAACTGTCCAATTCTACAGGCAGTTATACAGTTTTCCAGATCACAGATCCACTCTGAGTTCAGTTGTTCTGGGCTGTGGACGGTAGGGTTGATCCCACAGCAGTAAGTCGGGCATTCTCCAAATGCTTCCATCTCTTTTCTGTCCCTCCAGTACTCCCAGTGGCCTCCTGATAATACACTACGCACAGAGGACTGACTCATGCTTTTCTTCTTAATTCTGTGCTTCCCCAAATCCTAACAACTTAAAGTGGATGGAGCATTAACCACTGTGTAGGCTGCCCTTAGAGCAAAAAGTCCCCACTAGCTATCAGTTCAGTCTCCTCTTTTTACACTGACTTAATGTTTTTATGTGGCCTGCATATAAAACTGGAAGCATTGCAGCAAGGCAAGATAGAGCCTCAGCACTGAGCCTCCTTTCTAATGCCAGTTTAGCTTCTTGTGAATATGAAATGGAATCACATGTACAAGACACTCATTTCCAGACGTCTTCCAAGTGAAAGTGAAATTCGTATGCACTAGGTACACTAGTTGTTTTTTTAATTAATTTGTCCTATTTTGTTTAATAGCAGTTTGAAAATTTTAAGAAAAAATGTAACTAAAAATAACTAAAACACCACACTTCTCTATCCTTCTTACTACCATCATCAGTGACAAGCTTCAATTCCCTTCATGATGTTCCTGTGTTTTGAGTGGGGAAGGGAGAAGCATGCAATATTCTGACAGCAAAATACACAGTGGCATATAACGCTTGTGATGCAAGAACCAAAGTGGACTGCAGTTCTTTAAGCACTTAGACTGCAACACCTGGAAAAGCCAGGCCGTCACTCACAGCACACAGCCCGCCTGCAGGGAGTGCAGGTTTTGCCTGCACAGCTCAGAGTGAGGTAAGAAAGGGATGACTTTGCAGTCGATAACAAAGAAAAGCTTTTGTCTGAACAGTTATTTCATTTCGATAATTGCATCTTCAATTAGAAGTTTATCGGAAGAGCAGAATGATGCCGTACCCTGACCGGACACAAAATAATCCTTTTGGCAGGACAGACAGAGCTGATGGAACTGTCACACAGCCCACAGGGCGAGGTGGTGCATCTCACCAAATTCTCACTGGGATGAAACCTTGACCCTGCCCAAATCCATGCGATTTAATTGTAACCGCAATTAACTTCTTAGCGTTTATGAACGTCCTCAGAGAGCAAATTAGCTGCTGCTAGCGAAGCCGAACAGGCCAGCACGAGAGATGTCCCTGCTATGAGCTCGGGGGTGTTCGACCTGTTCTGCTTATAGCTGTGCTCGGAACAGCACCTCAGCGCTGGAGGCCCCGCGAGGCGCTTGGCCGCCGCGGACTCAATTTCCCGGCATGCCGCGCGGCGGAGGGCGGCGCACGCGCGTTGTCCCGTAGCGTCCGGCTCACACCTCCCTCGGCCGGGCTGCGCGCGGCGGAGCAGCGGTACCGCCATGGAGGCCGCTCCCCGGTCCCGGCCTCGGCCCGGCGGGGCTGCCGCTTCTCCGCCGCCACCCCCACCGCCCCCGGAGCAGGAGCGGAAGCTGGAGCAAGAGAAGCTCTCGGGGGTGGTGAAGAGCGTCCACCGACGGCTGCGCAAGAAGTACCGCGAAGGTAACCGCGGGGAGGGTGCCGCCCCCTTCGCGCCGCTCGGGCCGGGCCGCCCCGTTCGTCTCCGCGGGCGGCGGGGGCCGCGGGACGGCCGGGCAGAGGCCGCCGCCGAAGGGGGCGTGACGGGGTGGGGGGGGCGGCTCGGAGCTGCTCCGCGGCCGCTTCCTGCTCCGGCTGCAGGCGGGGGGCGGCTGGCGGCGGGGTGAGCCCTCCCCGAGGGGCGATCCTCCTGTAGCGCCGTCCTTGGGATGAGCGGGAGGGGTGCGGGGGGAGTGCGCCTGGTTCCCGATGGGCTGCGACGGTGATGGACTGCGAGAAGGTGAGCGGCGCCTTCGGTGCCCGTGGCTCCGGGGAGACGCTTCGCCGCGGGGATCCATCTCCGAACTGTGGAGGTCTGCGGGAATGAGGAGAGCGGAGAGATGGACGGTGAGCTGGGAAGGCTTTGTTACTCTGCTCCTTTCTTCAGCCGAGGCGTTGAGCGAAAGAGTTGGGACAAGCTTAGTAAAATAGATTGCTTTGTGTTTTAGCTGGCCTTCGGTATTAACGCCCTTGTGCTGGGTTCTTCTGAGTGGTACTGAAGTGCTTAAAACATGACAGAAATGGTTTAACGTGAGTGCTGGAGTTTAGGTTTGTTATTTTTTCCCTGCTGGAATTTATAGCTTTTTCATAGAATCATAGAATGGCTTGAGTTGGAAGGGATCATCAAACTCCAACCCCCCTGCTGCAGGCAGAGCTGCTCGGGTTGATGGCAATGATCTGTTCAACGCAGATTAGCAAAAAAATCATCCATTCATTCTATTAGTGAGCTTACAGCTCTTCGGTGGCCTGGCAAACAGCTGGTTTACTCCAGAAGGGCACACGTAAAATCGGAACTGTTGATGTTCTAGACACAAGTTCTTGCAGCTCCTACATGTCTTCCCATGACACATCTGTTAAAGAAACAAGGTTGGACTGCTTTCTGGATTTGGAATCCCCACACAGGCAGCCTGTCTGTAGCATTTGGGCAGATAACTACCTATGGAGGCACTGATCAAGAGTCATTGTTTATTTTGGCCTTAGTGTAAGCCAAAACCAAAGGAAGGATCTCCTGTGTTTGCCTGGTATTTGGTTGAAGGAACACAGTGTGTTTAAACAGTAAGATCTTGGCAAAGGAGTCTGGCTATCAACAGGTCACATTTCTGTTAGTTTGGAGTGTATGCAGATTAAAAAGGACAAACGTTGGCACTATTAACCTCAAGAAATGTGAGAAATCTCTGTATCAACTGAATTGCTTTAGATGGAAGCCTAAATTATATGGGAATTGGTGTAAGCATACTTTTCAGCAAAGGGCAGGTTATTAGGCGAAGTTGCTTTATCTTTAGTTCAGTGTCACTGGTCAAAAGAAAAAATAATACCTTGATTTACTATATAGATCCTGTGAATTGTAAGTTACTGAAAATTTTACAGTAATTTTCTAGTCACTTAATTTAGCAGTACTGTGTTTTCATGGACAGGTTGTAGAAAACAAACAGTTAATCATATCACATCTACACAGCAGGGAAGTGTCCACGGATTTCGTACTCATTCAGTAATATACAAGTTGTCTGTGATTTGTGGGAGTAGCACTTCATCCATTAGGTTATTTCAATTTGAGAATTTCATTTGTGGAAGGAAGTTCTGAGTCTTTCTCCTTACATTCCTCTCTGCTTCTAAAACTAGGCTTGAGAATTTTCCTTCTGAATTTCATTCAGTATCATTCTCAAATCATGGTACTGGGATGCTCTTGACCTCTGAAGTGTCTTCTCCTCTTTCTTGTATTATAGAGCTTGGAAAGTACATTACTGTGACAAAATCAAAGCTGCTGGTTTGCTAAAGAAGTAAAAGATCACTAAATAATCTGTAATCTCTTGGTAAAATTTGAATTAGAAGTGAGTGTGCAAAAAAGCCAGGGTAAAAAAAAACAAAGAAAACCCAACAAAAACAAGTAAACAAAACTCATCCTTGGTTATGTACTTACATTTCATTATGCAGGTAAAGCCTCTTGCTTCCACAGTGTGGTACATCCACCACCATAGAGAGCAGTAACTCAGCTGTTGGCATTATTCCAGTCCTGTATTGTTTTTTTGTTGTTTTAATTTATACTGCTTCTCACATCTACTGGAGTTCTACGCAACTGATTTCCATTTCATTGAAGTAAGCAAACAGTATTAGAAGTGCTGTTGCGTGGACTTTGGTGCTTTATCTGTACTAATTTGTTGGAGGGAAAATAAAAGCATGTTGAATCTTTCTGAAAGATATACGATGATGTTGCATAGGGTGGAGAGATCTAGGGAAACCCTTGGTATTGTAATATGATCATAAGTTACCCTGCTATAAGTGTTGGAGGAGGATACGTGCATCCTTGAGACATGGAGAAATTGGTGGAAATGATACGGCCTTGATTTTAATAGCTTATTTATTTGAGAATTGCCTTGTTGCTATTAGCAAGGCCTCTGTTGTAATGGGGCAGTCACAGAAGGTAAGACTGTTTATCACCTGCTTTGCTTATGGTCGGCACAGCTGCTGGTTTTATTTTCCACAATAGTTCTCTCTTTCTTGTTTTGGAAAATGCAAAATTTACAGCAGTATGCTTCAGAACTGCAAGCTAACACTTCTCTAAAGAGGTCACGTGTTTGTCCAAGTGCAAAAGCAGGATTTTTTAACTAGCAATTCATCACAACTTTTTTTCCAACTTCTAAGGAGTCAGTGAAAGAAAGTTCAGTCATCTCATCCCATCATCTCAAGGGCTAGGCAGTCTCTTCATAATGAAAAGCCACAAACTCCTGAAATTTGTTGAAACTGAATCTTACTGTGACAGTGTAATGTCATGGTCCATGCCAGTGTATTTATGACAAGCATTTACTGTGTTTGAAATGGATCAGCTTAAGTTCTTTTCTGTGCTAACCGAATGCGTCAACTGAATTAGCTAATCATTAAAAAGTTGTGTCAGACTCCTTTAAGGCAGTGATAGGCATGGCCAAAACCTGTCTAGTGGTTCCTAAAAATGCACATTGTTCTTCAGGTTAGCCTGTGAACACTGTCTGCCTAAAGAAAACATTCTCAAGTGAGAATAAGTACACTGAGGTGGAAAGTGTTCACCTAGGAATCGATCTCATCAGCATAGAGAATCCACCTGTTTGTCTGGAGTTCTGCTTCTGTTTCCTAACCAAGTGGATTAATTGAGTCTTAATTACTTCACACACCAGAGTGAAATCCAAAAGCTGAGACAACAGCTCTCAGTGCTTAGCTTTTTGCTTGCGGGAAACTTTGGAGTACTTGACAAAAGCACTTGGAAAGTACGGAAACTAGGTTTTGATTCTGTTTGTTTTGTTGAGGTTTTTTTTTTAAACCCAAATTTGGAAAAATCTGACAGTTTGGAGAATTGGAGTTGCTCATGGTTCTGTTGCTTGGTACCACAGGTGACCCAAAGTTCGCAGTGTTTTCCAGTGTGCACCTTTATGGTACCTGCAGCCCAGCTTTGGTTGCGGCATGGTGACACCTGTCAGGCCTCACAGACAGGCTTGGGAGAGCAGATTGAGTGGTTCGTCAGGAACCAAGCATGATCTGTTGAGCATGTGCAATGTAATATTAGCTTGCTTGTTTCCAATTGCTTATAATAGCCAAGCAGGGTTAATTTTTACTGTGGTATAAAAATCCCTTCTTCACGCAGAGACAGCATTTTCTTTCTATTTCTTTTGTAATCATGCAGACCTCTATTTATCAAGTAAACATTTTCTGTACAGCATGACCCTCAGTTATGGAGTTATGTATATAGTCTGGGAAGATGTTTTGCAGTGGCCTACTTGTCCCTGGAAACCCTACACCTTGTACAAGTGGAAAAATTCTGAAGGATCTGTGAAGGCGTTTTAGGAAATATTCTGCTGTGTGTTGTATTAATGTTGTACTTCATATTTGAATCATAAAAAAAGTGATACTGTTTCCTGTTGGAAGACTTGCAAGAAGTTTTAGAATCACAAATTGTTGTACCACAGTAAAGACATTGAGTAGGTAAGTAGTGGAGACATTGATGTAAAAAGTGTTGTTCAGGAATCAGTTGCTTTATGATCTCTTCCTCATGTTTTTTGTGACAAAACCCTGAGAAAGCTTAAATTCTTCCTGATGTCACTATTTCAAAATGTTTCCTGTTTCACATTTTTCACAGGACAGGAGAATTGTCACTGAGCTCTACATGGTACGTTAGCAGCTGTTACTCCTTTTTTGATGAAAACTTAAAGCCGGTTTACTGGGGAAATGTATGTATAAAGAGTGATCTCCGTTCATCTTTTCCCACTTGTATTAATTTCATGGAAGAGAGAAGCATTTGGGGACATTTGGGAACAAAATGCCATTTCATTAGAAATTTGAAATGATGCTATTTTACAATGTGGGTGTGAAGATACAATTGTCTTTACAGGTTGTACTCCACAGTTTGAGTGGAAGTTGTATTAGAAATCTCGTAGTATTTTACAGGATGATAGGGGCATTTAATGAAATCGCTGGTATCATTTAGCTAGCCTACATGTTTTGGATGCCCACTGGCTACAGCACAGACTTGAATCCACTGAACAAACAGCTGTATGTGACCTCCCTCTCAGCTCCTTTTATCGCTTTTGCAGGGAAAACAGAGTTCCTGATGCATGTTCGGCACAGTGAAATCTGTGCCTCTGCTTCAGCTACTTCAGATTTTTGTCCCTGTGTTTACACAGGTCTTCTAAAATCAGTTTCATGTGAATGTGTTTATCTCTTTGGTTGCATTAAGTGCTGCATGTAGTTGGTCCCTCAGTCAGGTTTGGGGAAGAGAGAGGGTCAGTCAACATCTGCGGGCAGTAATTGCTTCAGCCCATTGCTAATGGGCTCTCCACATCTGTGTGACAGCCATCAGTCCTTAAAGTGATTTATGGTGGATTGGAGACACAAATCATTTTTCAGGGTGATGAAAGCTGACCCTAAATAGCAAATGGAACATATCCTGGAAGTCTGTGTAAAGATGCAGATTCATACGTACAACTTCTACCAATTGCGGTTTTCTATATCTGACCTTGTCTAGTATCTATATAGATAACAGTATATGTGTATATATATATATGTGGGGGGGGGTGGTGTACATATAGAAAAAAATATGTGTGCTTGCAATATTTTTGCATTGTAAAATGAGATTTTATTGTGAGACATTTCAGGTAAATGCTAGGAAATGTAAAGTAAGCATTGGTCAGAGAAGACAGAAATATTGGCTTTGTTTGCTTGAACTTTGTCTGAGTTGAAGTTCACACTCTGTATCCAGACGTGTAAAACTGGTCAGCAGTGAAGCAGAAATACCAAACATCTTTCATGTGTTGTTTTAGTAAGACAGATGTTAGTAGGTTTCTGGTTTGGCTTGTATACACTGAGAGTTTTAAATAGCAGAGTGTTAGCTAATATTCCTTGTGTAATTAATCACTGCCACAGCATCCAGATATCTATTAGTGCAACTGCATTTCAAGGGATAAGTTACTGTTAATAAAGCATTATTATCACATAAAGTATTCATATGAATTTGATTTCGGCTTTAGCCCAGCTCATGGCATAGGGTTTCCTTCCCTGTGTACTGATAGGCATGTTGGAGAAGCTTATTTGCTGGAAACAGTAAACAAGTAACAGGCAGTGTTAGGAAACTAAAAATTAGATGGATTTTTTTCATTCCACAGTGCATTGGCATCAACAACAGCAAAAAGAGAAGCTGGAAGGTCTTGCCTGCTAGGTACAGCCATGGCTAGCAGCCTGTCAGCTGAAGTCAGCCAGCATTGTCACAGGTGCTTATAAATGTGGGCATAGGTTCCTTTTCAACAGTGAGCAATTCACAGAGGTTTATTAGCACAGTAGGACAAATATGAACATGTCACTTGTGTTTCTTTCATTGTTAGTCAGTGTGTTAAGCTTTTTTTTTTTTTTTTCTTTTTTTTTTTTTTTCTCTCCTGTTTCATAGGAGCCAAAGGTGTGCTCAGGAAGGCTTTGAGCTGTCAAATAGATGCAATCCACCCCATTTTCATCTTTTGCTATTACCAATTCATATTATCATGTAGGTAGCCAGAAGTTCAAACCCTTATTTTGACTTTTTCTTTGTTACAGCTACTTTTAAATTCAGAAAATTGTAACTTAGCTGTGTAATTGCAGTCTTCCTAAAGTCCTAAGAAAGTATTTCTTCTGGGGGGTAAAGGAGATTAGGATCTAATACCACGCTGCATCTACTTCAATCTAAAGTGCATAGTTCCAGATAAATTTAGGGATATTAAATCTAGTTTGCTGAAGGGCAGAGTATCTTGCATTTGTTTTGAGATAGTGCAGTCATCTCTATCTGGCAGCAAGGGAATTAAGGAAAAGCATAATTACCAGAGTTGTCTCCTGGGTGCAGATAGTATGCTTAACTCCATGTGACTTAGCTGTTCTATTACTTGTTGAAGGAAAATGAATCAGATCTGTTGTTTGGGTTTTTATCCCGTGCTCAAATGCGAAATAGTTTTTAGCAAAGCTGAGCTCTGTTTTTTACATAAAAACAGTGTTTAAAATACATTCGATGTATTCTGTCAGAAGTCTTAGTTGAAAAACAACTTATTAATTTTCCTATTCGTGTAACATACCCCAAATGACAATTGTATTTAACACTCTGTAAAGAACAGTCTTTTAAAGTTTAACCAAACCAAACAATGAATCTAGAATGGAAGAAAGTAGGATTTTGTTTTAAGAAGCAGACCGTTTGAAGAGAGGAGTTAGCGTGGGGTTGGCCCATCAAGAACGATAGACTTGGTCTTTCCCGGCTGTACTGGAGACCTTCAGTTCTTACAAATCAGTGTGCAATGAGGGGTGTTCCGCCTGAGTCTGTATAATTTTTCAGTAAAAAACATGTCTTCAGCTGCCAGAACCTACAGCTAACGTTACCTGTCTATTGCTGTTCCCCAAAATTAAAATTGTCTTGTAATTAGGGTCATTTTAAAATAACGTCTACGTGACTAACTTGTTCTTTGAGACAGGCTTCAGTGACAGGTGATTGCTCTGTGGTTGAGTTTCGTGGTGTATTCTGCATGCACTATTAATGTCAGTGGAAGTTATTTTGAGGGATTCATGAATTCTAAGTAAATATTAGTGGATTTTGGTTTTGTTTTAGAAAATGATGTGCTGTGGTGAACCTATGAGTTGGTCAGTTATTTCTTCACTGACTGGCAGATGTGCTAGGAAGAGGTGGGCTTTGGCTTTTTGGTTTTAAAGTAGTTAACCTTCAAGGTGAAGAGTAGGCAGTGTATTTTCTAGGCAATTTCAGACAGAGGGGATAGCAAGGTTTTAAATAATTTTAAAATAATATGACTGTAATGATAGGTGTGTGAAGCTTCTGTGGTGGGCCAGTCTTCACAGAATGGCTGGAGTTGGAAGAGACCTTAAGGATCATGAATCTCCAACCCCCCTGCCACATGCAGGGTCACCAACCTCCCCCTTTTAATACTAGACCAGGCTGCCCAGAGCCACATGCAATCTGGCCTTGAACACCTCTAAGGTGTCTTATAAATAATTATTATAAATAAGATGTTTTTCAAGCTGGATTTCAGTGTAACTGGATCTTCTGTGGAGTTCTGAGATGACTCTCCGAAGAGTCAATACCCAACATGGGTTTAAAACTGCATGAAAGATAATCTTCAAGTGCTGTCAGGGAGCCTTAAGCTTTGTATAATGGTGTGGTCATGAGATTCTGACATGAAAAGTTGAACGCACAAAACCAAATATTAACTTTAAAATGTGATTGAAGATATATATATATATATATATATATATATATATATACACATATATTTAATCCTTTAGATTAGCTACCACAAATTTTATTTAATTTACAGCCTTAGTGATCGCCTAACAGACGATGTTATTGTTTTAGTAAGCATTGGCTTTGCAGTGGAGCCTTTCTGCACCTTTTAGTGTCTTTTTGGCTACACAAATAAATGTTGAACTGCACTAGAGTTAATGTGGTATGTGTACATGGATTATAACGTATTCTTTGTGAAACTGAATACACAGCTCTGCTGCTTTCTGGGTACCAGTTGAAGTTGCAAGACCTGTTGTAGTCACTCCCTGAGAGTCTGTCAACAGATAGGAGTCATTATGAGCATTTTCAGCGTGGACAGTATTGGAGCATGGTTCTGGAATTTGTGTTCCTGTATGTTTGTGTAATACCCTTATCTGTGCTTTCTCTAAACTTGCATTGAAGAGGAATGTGGAAAAAATGCGAAAATAACTCACTGCCATGGTTCTTGCTTAAAGGAAGTTGGACCTCAAATGCTTCATTGAAGGTTGCTGCACAATTACGTCAGTCTGTTAAGAAAACCTTTTATCTGCAGTTGTTTGAGAAGAGGGCAGACAGGTGGTCGTTGTATCACACCCAGCAGTGCCATAGTAGCAGGTGCTTAGACAACACTGTATGACAAGAGCTGCACAGGTATTACCATACACTTGCTCACCGTTCTGTCTTTCAGTGATTTTTGTGGTCTAGGAACTGCAGAATGAGAAGTGGCCTCTTTGAAGTTTTTCATGAATTTTCTTCCCTTAGTTTTCCAAGCTGTGTGAACTTTAAGCTTAATTGTGCATTTTGTGCACGTTTTTTTTGCATTGAAGCTGCCCTTCATGCTTTTTCTGTCTCCTCATCTTCGAACAAGAAGGCATTGTTTTATATTTAACTTTCCCACGTCACTCATGGCCATGTGGAAATCTGTCCACTTATGCTTTCATCCACCTTTTTCCTGTGTCTGTTGAGGTGTTCCTCAAACAGAAACTGGGCTATGTCTGTCCTATGTTGCTATTTCTGTACTTGTCGATCTGTTTGAGTAGAAGGTAACAAAGCAGAAGTGCATGTGGAATTGGCTCTATGTAGGATGTGTGATGGAATTATTTTGTGTTCTTTTTGTTTGTTTTTTAATTTTTGCTCTGTGTTTCTCTAACGGTCTGCGTTGTTCCTTTTTTCTTTTCAGCTCAGTGCCAAAAAGCTGGTACTGCCATAGGCATTTTTGTTGTAACTCAGAGTTCCTATCCTGGGGTGCAAATAGCTTCAGATCTGTTGCTGTGTATTGCATTTCAGATTCTGTATCAGTGGACTACTTAGCCCTCAGAAACGTGAACATTTTCAACTTTGCTCAGGAGATAAAAGGAATTGGTGTCAGGAGGCACTGCTTCTGCTCTGTAAGAAAGGATGAGTTGGCTAAAAGTATTTCGTCTTTGCACTTTTCTTCCCCATCCATTTTATTTTTGAATTCTTAAGAAAAAGTGATACTGGGAAATGGAACTATTGTCTAGAAATAGACCAGATGAAGTTAAATGACTGAAAGGAGCTAAACTGAGATTTTTTTTATTGGTGATATTTTTCTCTCTGAATGTTTACTTGTTTACTTCTTTCTACTGCATGTTCTTAATCAAAATTCCAGCAAGTGCATGTCTGTCAAGTGTTTTACAGCTGCCAGGCTCATGCAGTAAGATTCAGAGTGTGTGGCAGAAGAACTATGAAACTATATCTAAATTGCATAACAGTTAAATAGCTATTGAGAATACACTTTAAGCTTAGCTAGTGCTTTCTGTTTTGATGCTGTCTGCATAGGTTCAGCGCTTCTGTTTTGAGGAAATGGGAGCAAAGCTTGTGCTGGTTTTGCCCCTTTTGCTGGTAGGACACAGTGTACCATTTCTTGCTCTCTTTCATCAGTAGAATTTGATGCGCCCTGCGTGATTACTTCCACATAAGGCTTTCCGAACATCTCTGGCAAAATGAGCCCTAAGTTCCATCAGAAACAGCAGCAGGGCTGTGCCTCCAGTGTGCATTTGTCAGGCATGCCCTGTGCTGGTAGGCAGCTGGGGACCATGCTCATGCCTTCTGGTGTAAAGCGTGTCTCCTTGAACTTGAATCACTTTGGAAGTACCACAGGATACTGCTCAAATATAATACTGCACTTATTTGTCCAGTCTAACATCTTTCTCATGTTTGTCTCACAGCAAGCAGAATACGTGATGTCTTGCTTAGCTTCCCTGTTGTATTAAAACTAAAATAGTATCACATCCACTCCCTGGCCTTCCATCCTGATTGCTGTCTCATGCAAGGCAGTGTAAACACCTCATTGAAACATGACTCATTTTGATGATTGCAGATGATTATTTTCGAAGAGCAAATAGTTGTGACATCTCTAAACCAAACTTACAGAGGCAGTAACTTAGATCACTGGTTAAATTCTTCTAAGTCTTCTGTCTCTCGTACCCAGTCTTGCTGTAATTGGAGGACAGATGGGCTAACCAGACATTATTACTGTTTTGCACGCAAGCAAAAAGAAAAAGTTGCCATGGAAAGAAGTCTGTTACTGCTAATTAAAATAAAGAACATCAAAGGGATTCTCACGAATGAGTTAGAAATACCTTACTGATATGGGAATGACAAGTTATACCATAAGCTACTTTCAGGCTTTAGCAAATGTTATAGTCAGCTATGATTGATGCACTTTGTAAGTGTTTCTTTGTCATATTAAGGGGCCACAAGACTGGTTCTGAAACCATGCTGTTAAATATTTGTTGTCAGAGTCCAATCTTAGAGTGTACCTTTGCTTTTAGTAACTTGCTGTTAGCTGTATCAGCGTGAGCATGCAAAATCAATGCATAATTTTTATTCTGCAAATATATATATGAATCTATACTGGATGTGTGCACACATTTGTGATTAAGAAACAAAAAAGGAATTAGTGAAAATCATACCTGCGAGCATGTATCTTTTTTTTTTTTTTTTCTTATGGCAGAAGAGTCTTTTAGTAAAGTATACCAAAGTTTTTTGTGCAGTATAAACTATAACAGGAGTTGTAGCTTGCACCACTAGTATTTACCTTGTTTTTGTTTGGCAGTACATTATGTAAAGCAAGCTAGAGGAAGTGGATACTTCCCTGCAGAAGTGGGAAAATCATCATGTTTAATTACTTAAAAGTGTTAGAATTTAACCTGCAAGACTTTTTTTTTAGTGAGATGAGGAACATGAAAATAAAAGTGTTAGTGGAAATTGGCAAATTTGTCTGATTTTTATTTTTATTTTTTTTCCCACTGTAATTGGTCTGATCCTTCAGTACTGTTGCTTAGAAGTTATTTTATTGATACTGACTACATAGGCAGGTATCAGTGAAGGCTTGAATTCTTTTTCCAGTGTATCCAAAGAAATCTGTAGTCTTGATTAAACTTTCATTTGAGCATTTTTCCATGTATATCATGCAGAGTACTTACTGCAAACATGAATGCAACTAGGAGGCCTTCCAGTCTTTCAATTCTAAAAATGTTTGTCATGTTTAATAACCGTGCACAGAAATGGAAGCAGAACTTCCCAGTAACTTTAATTTCATGGAATGAGGTGAACAAAGTCAGTGTTCTGAGAATATTGCTGGCTTCTCAAGTACCCGATAGTCCCTTCTCAAAAGCCTTGAAGAAGCATTGTGTTTGACTAGAGAAAGGGGGCCTCATTTTGTTAAATGCAGGTAAAGTAATCTCTTACAGCATTATGTAACTTCTTTAATGGGAAGATGGGGACTTTGCCATGAAGATAATGAGACACATTGTGTCTAATGTGCAGTATTTTTTTTTTATTGTTGTTTTGCTCAGTGGGAGACTTTGATAAAATCTGGCGTGAACACTGTGAGGATGAGGAAACTCTCTGTGAATATGCTGTGGCAATGAAGAACCTTGCAGATAATCACTGGGCAAAAACTTGTGAAGGGGAAGGCCGAATTGAATGGTGTTGCAGGTAAGTCCTCATGTCTTTGAAAGATGTGGTTGCGTGTTTATATTTGTAATTCTTTACAATACAGGTTTTTTAATTTGATGATTTATAACATTTGTTCTATAAAATGTTAATGATGTATTGGTTCCCAAAACAAATACCTTCTTACTGTTCCAATTTATAAACTGTAAATCCATAATGAAGTAGTTTCTTCTAAAATTAGATTTTATTTTTTTGTAAAAGCAACTTCAGCAAACAACTTCCTTTTCTTCATGTGCTGAAGCTGCAAGTAAATTTAAGAAGTAATGTTATATGCGTTCATCTGAATCTAAACTGAATTAATGCAATGAGCGTAGCTGAACAGGGTATGGGTTTGACTTGTGCATGTAAGTACATGGATTTTAAACTTCTTGCATGCCCTAATAGTAAAATCCTGGATTGAGTTTAACTAAACTATTTCAATCCTTGAGGAAACTGAGGTCTAAAATAGGATAAGTGTTAGTCACTCAGGATTCCTACATATGGTTGGCATCTGAGGCATACTGTGAAATCCGTACAGTGGAATGAAACAAAATACTGTTGAAATCTTATATGAAAAAGACTTTATGCACAATCCTGCCTCCAGGAATGTCTTTAGACAGAGGAAGATGATGAAGTAAGTCTGAGAGTAAGGTCTTTGCATATCCGGATGTTTAGAAAAACTTCATTTTTTCCATCATGATATGAAAGTTATTCCAATCAATCCAACTTTGAGGAAGTATATCAACTACATGTAATAAAGTCTTTGTAGGTATCAGTTTGTTTATAAAGTGGAGGTTTCCAGCTTCCCTGGGATCTTTAAAAATCAGTGTAGATTAAAACTGAATAGATAAAATATTAACAGATTACCATTCTCTTCTAGTCTTGGAATAGTCATCCTCTATTTGACTGATAGAAAGTAATGAACAGAAGAAAGAGAAGAGAAGCAAGGATGACATTGCTACATTTCACTTTATTGCAGAGATCTTTGGATCCCATAAAACAAGCAAATGAGTGAGGGATGAAGGGGCATGGATTGTGAAACAGTTAATAGAGAGTACATCAACCTGGTGACGACTCAAGGTGTTCTGTACTTGATGGAAGTGGAGCAAGTCAGTAACAACCTTATTTTCTTTCTCTCTACAGCAGGCTTTTATTTAATATTAGAAACCCATTCCTTTTGTATCAATAGTTCATAGAACAATAGAATAATTAAAATTGGAGAAGACCTCCAAGATCATGTAGTCCAAACGTCTACCTACCATCAATATTGCCCACTAAACCATGGCCCTAAGTATTACATCTGCCCTTTCCTTAACCACCTCAGGGGATGGTGACTCCACTGCCTCCCTGGGCAACCTGTTCCAGCACATAACCACTCTTTCTGAGAAGAAAGTCTTTTCAGTATTCAACCTGAACCTCCCCTAGCGCAAACTTGAGGCCATTCACTCTAGTTCCTTCACTTGTTATGCGAGAGGAGAGACAACCCCTACCTCACCACAACCTACTTTCAGTCAGCTATAGAGAGCAGTAAGGTTTCCCCTGCTTCTCCTCATCTTCAGACTTAACAGTCCCAGTTCCCTCAGCTACTCCCTATACAAGTTGTGCTCCAGACTCTTCACAAGCTTTGTTGCCTTTCTCTGGACATGCTACAAAGCATTGATGTCTTTCTTGCAGTGAAGGGCATAAAATTGTTGTCATGTTCTGGTTATCTGTGCACATACTAATGGTACTGGATTCTGGACTGATTCCCAGGGAACACTGCTTGATTTTTATTTTTTTTTAAAGCAATTTCAGTTAACTAGTATTCCCTTAGCTTGTGGCAAGCTCAATTCATTCCCTGCAGGACAGGATAATGTTGCATGTTGACACCAGAGGAACGGCTGATATCCTGTGTACTGAGGATTATTGGCTCTCTCGTTTGTTTGTTGGGTGGTTTTTTTGGGGGGGCGGTTTTATGGTTCCTATAAGATTTACAGAGTGAACAAATAAATATCCAGTTTGGGCCTGGGAGCCCGACCTCATGCTAAGAATAGAATCCACTGATAGTAGACACTAAGATGCGCACAGTGAAAGCTTCAATTCAAGCACGGGTCTTTTCTGCATGCAACATTCAGGGGTCAGGAGATTCACATCAGTTAAAAAAAAAAAAGTTTCTTCTTTCTTTTGTGGAAACTGAGGCCTGAATGGCTAAATACTAAAACATGGCAGATCAACTTTGTCTTCTGGGTTTTTTTTTTTTGTTCCTTGTCAGCAGCAAGGAGGTGTGCCACACAGATGGCAGGCCCCACTGTCCTTACTCCTCCTTGTGTCTAGTTGCTTAATTGCATGCAAGAGAAGTTTACTTATGTGAAACTTCATTGAAAGCTTTTGTTGAGTGCTTTAACTGAGTGTCACCATGGCAGCAGGAAGGTAGCTGATCGGTTGAATGAAGTTTCATTTCAGAGTGGAATGCTGAAAATACTTGGGAACCACTTGTGTATCTGTGTTGAAGAAAGGATAGCTCAGGCTTTTGTTTTCCTTTTAAGGAAGATCTTTTAAGATGTGATACTAGCTAGGAAAAAAAAAGATTTTTTTGGTCTTTCATTATTTTTTCTTGTATTCTTGTGTAACCAAGCACCAGTAAAGTAAATCAGAGAATATAGAATGCATACTTATTTTCAGGGTCAAGATTGTTTCCTGCAGAGTTCTCCTTGTGAAAAGGTGTATCTTGCTATTTAGTTGAACATACTGGGAGAACACATCTTGTGATGCTAATTCTTAAAACAGATGAAAAAAAACCTTCTCTTTTACTTCATTAATTTTTTATTTAGATGACACACGTGCAGATTCCAGAAAACATTAAAGCTAAAGCTGTAAATGGCAGACTGTGCTGTTGACCATATGCCACATTGTACAGAAGTGGTTTGACTGTTTCAGGGCAATAGGATACAATCTTTGGCATGGGAAGAGAGAACTTAAAGCCTTGTCCCCTTCCAGATGCAGTTTAGGTAAACCTCATGTGGTGTTGTAGAAAACATGGACCACAGTCAGCTGTCTTTCCTTTCTTTTGTCTGTATTTTCAGTAAATTGAATGCAGTGTAACAGGTGATGTTTGGAAATGTACACCTGTTTCATGTAATTTCTGTTTCAACACAGAGTTTAAACCAAAGTGGGATGGATAAGATTGTTTACCCTAGCTGTCCTAACGGCTAATTTTTGCTGGTATAGGTAGCCTGGTGAACCTTTGTATGGACAATGAATGCTGGCCTTTTCTGGCTCTAGCTAAAACAAAATAAGCTAAACCAGCTGATTTGCTTCTTTCTGTTGCTTTTGCATCAGTTACAACTTGTGTTGACTTGGCGGTTCTTTTTTTTTAAATAATGAAAAAACAGAATCAGCTTGAAATAGCCATTGTGACAAAACATTATCTGAACTTGCGTTTTTTAAAAAAGTCTTTTGAGAATTTTCAGTATGCTGAAGAAATGTGGTCTTGGTCAGTTTACTGTTAGGGGAGTGTAGAACTGTTTGGAAAAAATGCAGAGAATGGATATTAGAAACTTATCTTAAATATTTGTTTTACTGAGAAAGGGCTCTGTAAGCCTGTCCCTGAATCTGTTACTAATCAATATTTTCATTAGTAATCTACTAGAATACAGTCTGTTTATTAAATTTGCAAATGAGACCAAGCAAGGAAGAATTTACACTCTCAGGGCTGGACTGAAATTAACAATGATACTAACTGTGCCAAATACTATCAGCTATAGAGACACAGGCTAGGAAAGAATTGGTTATTTATCAGTCCTTTAGAAAAGTGTTTGTAGGGAGCCTACAAACAGGAGGGTAGTCAACTCTTTACAGGGGTAGATAATGGCAGGAGAAGGGGAAATGGTTTTAAAGTTGAGGGAGGGAAGATTGAGGTTAGATATCAGGGGGAAGTTCTTTACAGAGAGAGTGGTGAGGTGCTGGAACAGGCTGCCCAGAGAGGCTGTGGATGCCCTGTCCCTGGAGGTGTTCAAGGCCAGATTGGATGGGGCCCTGGGCAGCCTGGTCTAGTATTAAATGGGGAGGTTGGTGGCCCTGCATGTGACAGGGGGCATTGGAGCCTGATGGTCTTTGAGGTCCCTTCCAACCCAGGCCGTTCTATGATTCTGTAGCAAAGTACAAGCTGAATATGAAACAATCACAGGATACTTTCTTCAAAAAAGAGAAACATCTTGGAGTGTGGTAATGAAGTTATTCACAAAATATCTGAAATACTTTATTTAGCTTTTCTCTTAATTAAAGTATCAATTTGCTCCCTGCATTTAAAAAAGAACTCCAAAAAAGGTAAAGAAAAGTTCAGGGGTCTTATTTATTTTCCACAAAAGCTGTGTTTCTTCCTAGAATCTGGAGCTGTCTGGTCAAATGCAGTAAAATCTAGGAGATCCTTTTACAGGATCTTTGAGGATAAGTGTTCACGGTCTGTTTGGGATTGGAGGACAGAATAAATGAATGCTTAAAGTCCCTACAGTGCTGTTTTGGTGCTTTCTTTATGAATGCAGTTAGCTGAGAAACTCGCCTTCAATGGAATTAGAAAGGAGGTGGGTTAAGGAAAAAGAGGGAAACTATTTAATAGAAAAAGGATCTAATGTTCATTGTGCATGTTTGTATGGCAACCTTTATTTTTCCTTCTAAATAATACTTTGTTCTGACAAAACTGTGTCTGTTCATTGAATGTTAGAACTAATTAGAGCTTTGATTATATGATGACTGCTGACTGTTTTCAAGTTCTTGGAATCATCTGGTAATGAAGGGTGTTGACTCTAAGCTGGTTTGTGGAGGGAGGATTGGTACAACGTAGGAGAAGCATCTGGTTCCAGACCTAGTGGTGTTTTCCAAAAGGATAAGTCTCAAATGTCTAGAATTAAAACAAAGCATGAAAAATAAATGTGAATTAATTGTATGCAAGCTTCTTGCATTCAACTTTAAGAACTTATAATACTTCGTACTGTAATATTTGCTGAATGTATAATTTCCTTAACCTAAATCTGGACACTCTTGATAATAGCAGAGTGCTTTCCAGTCCTCCCTCATGATTAATGCCTCCAAGGGGAAGTTGAAAACTTTAATTTCCTTGATTTACTTCAGAATAGAGTGGGGGAGATTAAACCTGTACAGGAGTTGATGCTGCTTTTCTTTTTTTTCAGGTCAGCAGTTGCTTTAGTTGACTTTAGGAAACTAGAATTTCCTTCAGCTCTGAAGGGAAGTGTGTTGTTTCGCTGTATCCTCACTCAATTTCATCTTCAATATTAGATTCTGGTTAATAAATACAGTGAGGAATGTAAATCAGGCTTACATTTTCCTTCTTCCTTCTGCTTTTTAAAGAGAAGGACTGTGTCAGTTCTTGACCTGCAGAACTGTCTACTTGAAACTCTTGATCATTCATAAAAGCTATCAGAAATTGCTTTTTTGTCAAGATGAAAGGTGACCAGCATTAATTTAGTTGCTGGTTATTACTTGGCAAGAAGAGCTAACTGCTGATTCTTTTAAGTCATTAATATTTAATGTGATGTTTCTTTGGCAATTGAGAATTTGAAACACCTCCCCCTGTTATTTTCTGTGTGGTATTGAAACACTCATGGTTTTGGGTAGTGTATTCTACAGGGAAGTTTCTTAACTTAAGTCTACTATCAAACCATTTATCTTCTGACTATCTGTTCATACTGGCTTTTACTGAGGGTTTCTTTAAGTGTCCAGACTAAATGGCAGGGGAGTTTGGGTGTGGGGAGACTATTCATCTTGGAAAAACTGTCATTTAAGATATGGAGAATGGAAAAAAAGTTCAACTGAGGAAGTACCTAGAATTCTTTTCGTAAGACATGAGCTGCAAACTTCACCTGTCTCTGCCAGCAAACTTAAGCAGTTTATAACTTAAATGTTTAGTTTTGTTGTCTGTGTAAACTGTTAGCAAGTGTAAGCTCAGGTACCATTTGAATTGCACAATTCTTCATGAACAAGTCTGTTGATTGCAGAGCTAATATATCACCAGAGTGGAAGCTTAAATGTCAGAGACGTTTGCCACAAATTTCATGGTGACAGCTCTCAAAATTATAAAATAAACTAATTTTATTTCCCTTTGTAGATAATAGGGGGATGCTCTGTTCATTACTTGAGACCATTGTTAAATATAGTCTTTGATAACTGCGTACTCAAAACTACTGTGGTCGCTGATGGGGTTTTAATAAACATAAGCACATAGCTACATCAGCAATTTACAGTGGGGGTAAACTGTTGAGTGTGTTGCCTTTTATTAGGTACTGAGCAGTAAATGCCCATCTGATCACTGCTACCCCATCACACTTGTGAGTCCGATTTAAATGGATGGTGCGTCATCTTGAGGTGAAATCCCTCAGTGGTTTCTCACCTGTTTGGGTTTTTGTTTGCTTGTTGGATTTGGTATTTTTTTGCTTCTTTGAGTTACTACATAAGTATGCAGTCTGAACTTGAGGAATTTTACCCAGTCTTCAGTAAATCTTGTGATTCTGGCCTCTTTGTCTGCCAGTGAAAATCCAGGAGAAGATACTTCGCAACACGGTTGTCTTTAATAATGTCTTGTGGTTCAGAACTTAATTGACATGAGAGGGAGGAGTAAAATAGTTGGGAAAAATACTCAACTACAGCAGTATCAACAGTGAGGCAGAAATGGCTTCTGTGCAGTGACAGAAGGAGTCATTAGGCTGCATTTTAAAAGTAATTGGTTGTCATACACAAGTGCTTATCTGTGTGTTAAGCTGGGCAGTGTAACAGCTTCTAGCAAGTGGAAAAAGAATCAGTAGTTGAGGAGCAAAAAGAATACATTTCCTCCCAAAGTACTGGGCTTCTTGATTTGTTCTGACTTACCTGTCAGTGTCGATAGCTGTATGATGTTATTTAACCAGAATGTTTCAAAAGGGATAACAAGAAAGACTTCTAACTGAAACTGAAGACACTGAGCAAGATGCTTAGAAAGTAGTAAGGTAGCTGTAACAGTGTGAGGAAGATGGGTTTGTTTTCTTTCACTAAGTGACGCTCAACTAAATTATGAAAGACATCTCTAAACTCATTGTATGCTTATGGACAAATAATTTTATATAGCATAAAATATGACTTTTATTAGCATAATAGTAATGCAAGTGTTTTTCTGGGGTTCTATTTTGTTTCTATTTTTTGTTGGTTTTTTTTTTTTTTTTCCAACTTTTTTTGCTTAGTTAAATTACAGACTTTGTTAATTTTAGAATCATTGTCTTTTTGTATGTGGAATTTCTAACAGACTTGGTATGGTTTCACAGTTTGTGTATTTGGGAATATTGTAGCCTGGGCTCCTGTTACTGCTTCTGTGTGATCTTGCTCAATACTGCTAAGACATGGATCTTATTTTCTTTTTTTCCATCTAGCTTCTCTTTTATCTGAAAATAGCTTTGGTTACTGAAGAATTGTAACTATAAACTTGTTGATTATGAATGTATGTTTTACTGTGTTTGTTTCTCATAGGGCTGTGTTTTCTACCCTAAGGTTACTGTCTGTATCTTAAACTTTTCTTACTAAGTGCGAGTACATAGGGCCTTCTCAGACAAGTAAAACTTGCTTGTGCTTTGATTTTGTTAGACGCAGGTCGGTTTTGATATTGAGGCCATGCAAATATGGCAGTACAGGAGTTTGTCCAACAGAGCTTAATTTACCTGACACTTTTGTACTTTTTGTGTACTTTTGTACTTTTGTAATTATACATTTACAGATTCAAAGTGATCGTTTCCGGGCTGTTTGAAGTAAAGTGGTTTCTATCTGTACCTGTTTGATATATATTTCTCCTTATAAAACTTAGCAATAATGACACTTGCTTTTGTTTTTCCTTCACATCGTGAGTGATGGAGAGGCTAGGTGTATTTGGTGCCTATAATATCATCTATACTTAGATCAGGCCTGTGTATTTCAAGACCTCATCTCTATTTGTGAATTTAAGGCAGTATTTTTATCAACATAACCCTTCCAAATCTGGAATGTGAAATAAAACAATATAGGATGCTATTAAACTCTGCTTGAATTTGTGTCCTGGAATGTTACCTTCAAACCTCTGCAGCTTTTTTTTTTTTTTTATCATAAAAACGTTTTGTGAAAACATAATTTGAACAAATGCTGTTTTTGTTAAACTTCTCATGCAGATGCTTGGCTGGCACATCTAATTAAAATGCTTTTTTTTTTACAGGGTGAGTCAGGCTTTTAATTTCACAGCAGCAAATTGTTTCCAATTCTAGTTCTGTCCAAAACAGTCCAGTTATTCTCCGAAACATAATGCTTGTGTCTCATACGTAATGCTGACTACTGGTTGAACTATGCAAGTGCAATTCAACTTTTTTTTTTTTACATTCGTTCTTTTAAACTGCTTAACCTTTCTGATAAATGTGACTGATAATTTTATTCTGGTTCCTATTAGTGGAATACTTAAGTGAAATAAAAAATGAAAGCTAAAATAAGTCTTCTGTAATAATACAGCTACTGAACATACGTTATTAAAGAAAAAGAAACAAACTCATAATTAGAACCAAGTATAATTAACTTAGCCCATAAGCTTGAGTTATTTCTTTTCCTCCCGCATTTCTTAAGTACCCTATACAACAAGGATGTTTCAGAAGCCCCTGTATTTGTAATTAATAACTATCAGTGCATGTATGCAAGCATGCCTTGATGGATAAGTGTAGTGCTTAAGTGTCAGCTGACATTTACCCTTGGTTAATGTTCTGTTCTTGCTCTGAAAGTCTATACAGATAAAGCTAATTTGAATCTGTTTACATAACTCTGTCTTACAGCCTAATTTTAGGGGAAAAAAAGCCACTGCTTGTCTTGAAGTGTGTCTTTTGGGTATCACATGTTTCCTAAAGCATTTCCTGAAGATGCAGTAGAACTCAGATTTATTGAAAAGCTTTTAGAACTTGTATCTCTTATTCCTCTGTCTTGTGTCCTGTCTTACTGTAGTGACTGAAAATACCATTCCATTTCTCTGGGAAATCTTTGTCTTTTCAGTGTGTGTCGGGAGTATTTTCAGAATGGAGGGAAAAGAAAAGCACTTGAGAAAGATGAGAAGAGAGCACTTCTTGCTTCTAAGACCACTCCAGCCTTAAATGTTTCCCAGCCTCCCAAGATTGAAGACCCCTTATCAAACTTTGGCTTGACAAATCATGAAGCTATAACAGAAGAGTAAGTTATACTTGTTTTCCAGACTTTTCTTTTTTCTTGTTGGGACTTACTTGGAAATTTTTTCATTATAATGTTAGATTGGTCTGATGCCGCTTTTTTTTTTTAATAGTAAAGAGGTTGGATTTTCTTGTGAATATGTCCACATTTCAAGAATAATTGAACTATAGTATAAATTTGGGTGGATGCTGTAAAGATTGCTCGAGAATGACAACTTAGTCATCATCGTTTAACTGTTAGAGTAATTTCACTTTTGTTTGTCATTACTGTGCAGTGCAATTTATATTAAAGCTTGAGGTGAAATAAAGCAGATGTTAATTAAGCTAGAATCTAATGACTGTTCAGTATTGTTGAAAAGTCAATTGCTTTTGTAAGTACTAAGTGCCAAATGTAAATAACAGAGTACTTAAAACTTTCTGTTCATAAATTATTGAGGAGAAACTCTCGATTCCAATTATACACTTCCAAAGCAATTTTGAATTTAACACTTAATTTTAAATATGGTAGCTTTCTGATGACTGTCTCTGCAGAAGTTGAATATTCTTTAGGTACTTCGCTAATAGGTTTTAATTTTGTTTTTTGATTTTTCACTCGAGTAAGAATTTTATTTTTGGGATTCATTAGTAGCTTTTTTTTTTTTTTTTTTTTCCAGTTACAGTCTCACCCTATTTTTTCTTGAATTATATGGGTCATGTTTTGGCAAACATGACTTGCAAAAGGCATGAAGATCTCAAATGCTTAAATGTTTGAATAGTTAAAATGCTGACCCCAATGTTGTTCTGTGTTCTGAGCAACCAAGAAGATATTGCCACAGAATCACACAAGCAGCAAGGTTGCCTGAACACCTCCAGGGTCAGCAACTCCACCACCTCCCTGGGCAGCCCTTTCCAGTGCCTGACCACTCTTTCAGAAAAGTAGTATTTAGATGAAATGAAGAATGAAGGTAGTGGCTTCCCATAAGCAGCTCTTTCTCCTCTTGGTAGTGTTCACTTTGCTAACTCAGCCTAAACATGAATATATGTTTTTAATAAGAACCACCAAGCACTTTGATGCAAAGGGTTGATGAGATGTTAATTCCTCATGCCATCTCAAAAACTCTAGCATTTGGTAACGCAAGATGCTTCTGTTACTACAAGTGGCAGATTGGTACTGACTTGTTTAAATCAATAGGTTTGATCATACACTACTTGAAGTTGACCTGTTTGTGCTGTGAGATCTTATCATGATGAAGCACAAGCTTTCTCTCTGCTTATGCTTTATATTCATACTTTGAAGGGCCAACTTCACAAGCTTCATCTTGCTACCAGAAATCTGTAGTCTTATCTCTTGATTTGTGTGTACAGAAAGTATTTAATACAGAACTTTTTATTTCATAACTTAAAAAGTATTTATCAATACCATGACCTATTTTCCATTGCCCTTCTCAAGACCTGGAGTAGGCAACACGTGATAGTTAAGGTAGTAGTAGATTTTAGTAGTTATACAGACCTTATAGCAACAATGTAATGTATTCAGCAAGCTAGTCCTTCCTAGGGGGTACCTTTATGAGTGGATGTTACTGAAAACTTTGAGACATGCCTGTGTTGCCAGTCAGAGCCAGTTGTACAGCTTTGTTCTGCTCTTTTGGCAATAGCACAGGACCTCTGAATTTTCATTCTCCTCCCATCCTTGGATAAATTGTAGCTTAATAATCAAAAACTGCAAACTGGGAGTCTGACCCTTGAAGTATTAATGTTTTCTTTTTCTGCCTGTATATAATGCATTAGAGAACCATGCGTTCAGAAAATCATGGGGGTTGGAGGGGACCTCTGGAGATCTATTCCAACCCTCTGCTGAAGCAGGATCCCTAGCGTAGGTCACACAGGAAAGTGTCTGAGTGGGTTTTGAATATCTCCAAAGAAGGACCAAAACCTCTCTAGTTCAAGATGTGCTTGGAGATTACCTACAGTGCAGTGTACTTCCTTTGCTTTTAATGTTAGCTGCCTTGACTGAAAATCATTAGGAAATGAGTTTGAAGGGTGATTATCAATGAATTTAGCAAGACTGTCTTTGTAACACAGTAATTGGATCAGTGACTGTCACCTAGATGACAGTTATGTTCTTACTGAGGAATCTGACTTGAGAGCCATGCTGAAAGAAGCAGATGTCTGAGCTGCTGAAGAACTTCACAATTATTTAAAGCACCTAACTAGGATCCTGTTCTCATTTATAACTGGCAGCTTAAGAACTGCTAATAAGCAATTTTGAGGGACAGTGAAACCTGACAAGCAGCAGGAAAGTCAAAACATAAGTGAGTATGTGAATCTGCTGCTTTTTTAGATCCCAAAGTATATTTGCATTGATCTTAGAGTCTGGTAGCCTTATCAGAGTAAAAGAGAGCCTATTAGAGTGAAAGAAATGTGTTTTCCTGGTCATATCTCTTGGATCCATTGTCTATTGGTGTAGAAGAGAGTTTCTGGCTTCTGCTCAGCATGCAATCCAGAGGTGTAGCTTTGCAAAGTGTGCCTTAATGCTGTCAGACATAGTTTGGGGTGTGCACCCTCCTCTCTGAGTCAGAAGCAACACTTGTAAGTTTTATAAGAAAAGGAAACTGAAAAATCAGTGTGGCTTTCTTTCACTCTAAGATAGGTGTAGTGGCATTCTCCCCACTTACAGAATTCTTTGTTATGTTACTTAATTTTAATCTGCTCAGATATTTAATGTCACCCTTTAGATGGAAAATTTTAAGTTTGCTAGAGGCTGTTGCTCTTTTATTTTTCTTAATGGGAAATCTTTCTGTGCTAGACTACAGTCAGAGTCTCTCTTTTGTTTTCTGTGGTCCCATGTGTCTCCAATTCTTTTGCTGTTAACATTAGAATGCACATGTGCATACTGACATGTGTTTGAATGAGAAAGTCTGCCATTAGTGTCTGCATCTGCAAAACAAGGACCACTGTTCTGAGAAGCTATATACTTTATACTTACACAGAGAAAGACACTACTTGACTTCAGCCTGTTCCTAATTTATTGCCACAAGGATCCAAAAGGTCCCCTGCATGACTCAATGTGATGCACAGATTAGATAGTGACTAGCATCCAAGTAGTGGGGGGAAAAAAAAAACTTGCTATCATCTTCATTCTGAAGTCTTTCTCAGTACTGACTGTGTTACAGGGTAATGCATGCAATTTTAACTCACTTAGAGGCACAGCCCTTTGCCTTGGTTGGTGCAGATAGTTTTGAAAGAAGTGATCCCTAGTTATCTTCTATATATAAACAAAATCTGTTCTGCTGAAGACTCCAAGGGTTCTTCTGTTTCTTCGGCATCTTCTCTGCAGTGGATCATTGAGAGTTAAGGAGGGGTTTTAGGAAGAACACAATAAATTTGGAGTGAACCTCAAGTAGTCATCCATTCTCAAAAATATTAGCTAAAATAAAAGAATACTTCAAGATATTTTGCAAGGAATATCTGAATGTTTTCATTTTTAGGGATTTTTTATTTACCTTGGAATACAGTTGTGTGTCCTCTGTCTTTGTTGAACTGATTAAGACATTTGACTTCAGATGCCCTTTAAAATGGTAGGTAGGTCATGAAGTGTTGTCAGTTTCTCTTTTGTACTCCTGAAATTTCAACTCTAATGACTTGTATGATTTAAACACCAATAAGTACCACAAAGAGGTAAGTAGGGAAACAAAACGATCAGCTTGAGTATTAGACACGTTACCATTTTATTAAAATACTATAAGTACACAAGGCATGGTACTGAAGGTGCTCTTAACAGAAACTCTTCAACTTAAGGATCATGTGCTTTACTGACCGAACTTGATTCTTTAGATATCCCAGCAATTCAAGTAATGCATTCACTTCTGTTAATCACTACAAAGATAATGCAAAAAAATTCTTGTAATTATCTGAAATTGTAATACAGAATACAGTTTCAAAAATAACATTTGATAAAACTGAGTTCTTGCTACTTCTTAGGTTGCTTCACTCCTTGGGGAAAATCAGATTGCTTGATGTTGGTAGCTGCTTTAATCCATTTCTGAAGTTTGAAGAATTTCTGACAGTTGGCATAGATATTGTTCCAGCTGTTGAGGTATGTAACACTTGCTATATTTGATATAAAGCTGATTGCCAGTGGTTCCAAAATAATAGCTGTAATTGTTTGGTTCTAAAAATAAGGAAAAAACCATCCTCGCTGTGAATCTTAATATTGCAAAAAACTTCAGTAGCTGTCTTGTTATGAAGTCTCAGATGAGTTCTTGAATCTTGAAAGCCATGAAAAAAATTTGAGTTGGTTTACGCTTAGGCATGGAGCTCCTGTAAGCTACGTTTTCTGACAAAGAAATAATCTCTGCCTATACTTTGCGAGTTTTTTTGTGGAGAGTCTAATAACTAGAAGTGCATTCTGAAGGGGATTTTGAGATTATTGCTGCAAATGCTAAACCTCAGTCCTGAGGACAAGATTAACGCTTAGGGCTGGTTCTATGGTAAGTAATATGTTTCTGATAAATTGTTTCACTATGTAGTAAGATTCCAAAATGCATTTTTTCTGCAATCGCGTCCCCTTTCTTGATCTTTTTCTGTCTTGATCTGACTTCTGTCAGTTGCAGTGGTATTTACTAACCAAGTAAAATGACAAAGCATAATAGAGTGAAAAGGTATGTAGAGGAATGCATTTCTGTCAGATAACATAAATCCTGTGACCTTACATATCTTGCCAGCTTCTAGGCTGAATTTTTCTAAAAGTTCAAAATGCAAATCAGCAGCCTTAGGTAGTAGCTCTTTAGATGTGGAGACTTACAAGTGGTTGTTTTTTTTTTTTGGTTAACTTGGAAGTTGTGCTACTTGCTGCAGTGTGGCTTACTTGCAAAGTGCTTGGCATTTTGTTCTGGTCACCAGATTTAGTCCACTAATGCATAATTCATCTCCAAACTTGTAAACAAAATTATAATGGAAGGTATTCCTGGAAAAAAAAACATGTGAACTCAAGCACATCTGCTGTAGTAAGCTGAGGCCCACTTCCAAACTAGAATTAATCCTGGTCTGTTCAAGATGACTGCTTTAAACTGTATCACCACCACAGTCACCTGAAAAAAATTGATCTCTTCTCCAGCAGTTGCTTCTGCTCATTTAAGATTTCAAAATACCAGCCAGAGGATTCTCACAGGAGTCAGTGTTGTTTTCTGACCTTAATAAATGAATAAATAAGTGGAGTAACAGAGCATTGAAGTCAAAGATAGAAGAACCTTTAAAATCTTCTAAATTTATCTGATATTTTAGATACCAAAATATTTTTTGAAACAAATGGAACCAGAGGCTTTTCAGGAGATCAGTTTGTTAAATAATGTTGAATAGAGGGTTAAATACTTCCTTAGGTTAATCCGTTTTCTTAATGTAAATTCTTCAGAGATAGATGTAGTAGTTGAGTACAATACTTCAGCTTATTTTAGGAGTATTGAAAATAATTGAAGAAAAACTAGGAGAGGAACTGAAGTGTTGTTTAATGAAAGAATGTGTTCCAACTGTTTGGAATCTGCGTGCTTTATATACAGAAACTGTGATGTGGAACTGTGATATGGATCATAGAATCATAGAATCACCAAGGTTGGAAAAGACCTAAAAGATCACCCAGTCCAACCGTTCACCTATTCCCAATAGCTCCTACTAAACCATGTCCCTCAACACAACGTCCAGCCTTTCCTTGAACACCCCCAGGCTCGGTGATTCCACCACCTCCCTGGGCAGTCCATTCCAGTGCCTGACCACCCTTTCTGGAAAGTAATACTTCCTCATGTCCAGCCTGAATCTCCCCTGCCGTAGCTTGAAACCATTCCCCCTGGTCCTATCACTAATGACACGAGAGAAGAGGCCGACCCCCAGCTCACTACAACCTCCCTTCAGGAAGTTATAGAGAGCAATAAGGTCTCCCCTGAGCCTCCTCTTCTCCAGGCTGAACATTCCCAGCTCCTTCAGCCTCTCCTCATATGGCCTGTGTTCCAGACCCCTCACCAGCTTTGTTGCCCTCCTTTGAACACGTTCCAGGGCCTCGATGTCTTTCTTGCAGTGAGGGGCCCAAAACTGGACACAGTAACGTGAAATTACTGTGATTAATTTCCACAGAATGTGGAAATATGTTTCTATTAAAAGTTCAAATTTCTATTAAAAGTTCAGGTTTGGTCATTTGGGGGCAGGTTGGGTGGAGCTGCACTGAAAGAGAAGTAAAACAGATTTCCTAGTGTTTTCATTGGCCACTCTTTCAAACACTGTATCTCTGGCAGATGTTCCAGAGAATAATTAGCTGCTGTTATTTTCTTACAGGAGTTTGGTTTGCTTGGTACAGGAAGGGAGAACAGCAAAATTGAAATGAACAGCAAATCTCAATTTTGTGAAAGTCCCAACAGAATTTCTTACTGCTGGAAAACAAGCTGACTATGCAGCAGATGTTGTATTGGAGTAAATGCAGTCTTAGGGGAAAAAGAAGTCTGGAATGGTACCAAACTTAAGAAAAAGATGAGCAGCATTTAGTTCTTAAATGTCAGTTTGTGCTCTGAAATATGAGTTCACTATTAAGATCAGCTCAAGAGTTGCACATCTAGACTTTAACAGCAAACCCCAGTTTAGCATCTAGCAGCATTTTTTTTCCTAACACTGCCTTGCAGAGTTTAGGATTCTACTTGCAGTGTACTTTAGTCATGAAATCACCTTCAACGTTATTTCTACTTAATTGTTCTGTGAATATCTTTCCACTACAAAGAAATATTTTCTGTCTCATTTTTTCAGTGATGTAAGTAACCTAAGTCCACAGCACTTTTATTCTGAAATTCTTACCTAGATATCCCAACGTTACTACTGTTAATTTCCTGTTTGAAATGTTAAAAGGAAGAATATTAAAATGTAAGCCTGCAGGTGTAGTAGTTGTAATTGAAATTCCTTGATCAAACAGAAATAATGACAATCTTTTTTTTTTTTTTTAAATTAGAACCACTGAATCACAATTTTTTTTTTTTTTTTTTTTTTTTTTTTTGCATGTTGCTTTATTCTTTCTCACTTTTATTGCAAACTGTCTGAAGAAAATGTGGTATTGTATACACAGGAATAATGTTATTTTCTATTTGGAAGGAAATGTACTTTTCAGTTGTTTTGTAAATATGTTTGCATTGTTGTTTTAAGTAATATTAAAAAAAGAACAAAACACATGCTATCAATAGTTTGAGGGGATATGAAAACACATAGGTCTGCCTCCACCTTTCATGTTCTCTGCAGAATTTTCTGTCTCATTTTTTTCACTGCATGCACTCTAGGCACTGATACCAACTTCTGTTCCTATCTTGTTGCAGCCTTTTATCTTAGCTTTTTTGGAAAGAAGTCATTTCTAGATTTTGATGAATGCGGAATGTCAAAACTTAAGCACAGTAAATAGCTTGATATTACTTTTGGGTGCTGTGTGATTGAAATTGTTACAAATGTACTCTTTTGTTGCTTTCATCTGACAGCTTGACCTCACAAACAATTAAAAGATGATTTTTAAGCTTTTCTCTGGCTAAACTCTGCATCTGCAGCAGTTAAAACATGTACATTCATCTCTATTACAAAGTGTGTAGTGTAAGTGTGCTTCAGCTTTCTGATACAGGGTGCCTTGCCACAGCTTCTTTTTGGTTTTGTGCAAGTAAGGAAGGTCAGTTTTTTCCAAGTGACACCAAACTATTAAACTTTTTGGAAATACCGAGGTATCAAATTTAATTTCATTATATTGATTTCCAGTTTATTTAAAAAATAATTTAAAAACAAACAAACAAAAAAATCTGGATTTGAATTGTTAAATTTGCATCATTTTCACTCTTGCCAACTTCAAATAGCATGGGATTCTGACAGTTAATAGGGGATATTCTATGCTTCCAGCATCTGGAGAAACAAAAGTAATGTACACCTATACAATTCTTTTTTTTTTTTTTTAAATCAGTTGAGATAGAAAGCAAAGTATCAAATCAGCAATCTCCATTTTTTTTTTCTGTTATTCTTTTTAATAAAAGCTTAATAAACAGTTCTCAGCTATGAAACCTCCACTGTGTTGCTGCACGTTTCAAATAGTTGTTGACAACTGTGAAAGCCAGTAATATCCGTGATTTTCAAATTGCCATTTTACTGTGTTTGACTTAATAGCATGAGGGATGTTCAGGGGACTTGAAATTTCCCTGAGGGAACAAAGAGAACATTACTGTTCATTCTCTGACTGTGAATTGTGCTTTTGCTCTTTAAGCTAACCTTGATGTTTGTTTGGATTTTTCTGTTCCACCAGAGCGTATACAAATGCGACTTCTTAAATCTTCAAATTCAGCAACCTCTTCAGCTGGCACAAGATGCTATAGATGCCTTTCTTAAGCAACTGAAAAATCCCATTGATTCTTTACCTGGAGAACTATTCCACGTTGTTGTTTTTTCACTCCTCCTCTCTTATTTTCCATCACCCTATCAGCGGTGGATATGCTGCAAGAAGGCACACGAACTTCTCGTATTAAATGGCTTATTGCTTGTAATAACTCCTGATTCATCTCATCAGAATCGTCGGGCTATGATGATGAAAAGCTGGAGAATTGCCATAGAATCCTTGGGTTTTAAACGCTTTAAGTATTCCAAGTTTTCTCATATGCACCTGATGGCTTTTAGGAAAACCTCCCTGCAAACAACAAGTGACTTAGTTAGCAGGAACTACCCTGGAATGTTGTATATCCCACAGGATTTCAACAGTATAGAGGATGAGGAGTATTCCAACACTTCCTGCTACATTCGATCAGACATGGAAGACGAACAGCTAGCTTACGGTTTTATGGAGCTACCTGATGCTCCTTATGACTCGGACTCTGGAGAAAGCCAGTCTAGTTCAATTCCTTTTTATGAGCTCGAAGATCCCGTATTGCTTCTAAGTTAATGTAGCAGTTGACGTGCTAAGTCAGACCTCTTGCTTAACTAATTTTGCTATACTAACATGGGCTCAACACACAACAGTGGTTTGCATAAAGAAAATGCAAAGGTTTACAGAGTTTGCTATTTTTTTCTACTTTGGAATTTTAAAATATATTCTTGTATGAGAGTGAAAAAAAGTTTTATGCAAGTGACTCTTGTCATAGCATAAATTGCTGTTACTTTCTTTAGAATATATATCACTAATTTTCTGCCAGAAAGGTACCATTCTTTTCTTTAGTGCTGTGAAGTGTGAATTCTATTTAATTTGCTAAATGTTGTTTCAATATTTTTAACTCTTAATGTGATTGAGCTTAAGGCACTGGAGTTGGTTGGCTTCTGAGAAGTAAATGTAGGAAGAACTAATTTGCACTTTAATTAAATGTGCAGATGGGTTAAGACACTTGGTTACACATGTCCCTACTTAATTACAGAACAAAACTTATTTCCAAAATTTGTTTCACTCTGGTTAAGCCTGGGCTGGAGAAACTGTAATGCACATTTGATTTTACTTTCATTGCTGCCCTCTTGAGATAACACCCAAACACTTGAATAGGTTAATCCAAAGTTACACACGCTGTGTAATTTCAATGCATAAGTAGCAGGTAGACGTGAGATTCCTAAAGAGATTACCCTGCACAAACAGAGGAGTATGGTACGTCTAGATGATTGTTTCACCTCAAAGCTGGAACATGAGTTTGCAGTTATATATGTGTACAAGCACTAACACATAACAGTATTTCCCTGATAATAGTGTTTTGTATTCTTTTCAAACTGTTTCGGGGTTGTGTTCTTTGATGTTGGGTTGTTGTTTTTGTGGGTTTTTTTGGTGGATTTTTGGGGGGATGGGGGAGGGGCAGGATGGTTGTTTTTTTTTTTTTTTGTCAGGTTTTAAAGTAAATTATTTATGTGTTTTAAAAACAACTTTAACTTGAGAAGCCTACAATTAAGGACAATTGTGGTAACTACAGACCAATTTTTGTTAAAAGGAACATAATTACACAAGTTTTTCAAGGCATACCTACATTTGCACAGTCGTATTCAGACCACAGAAGTGAAGTTAACATACACTGTTCTGTTTGCTTATTTGGACCTTAATTTTCTGTTTAGTCAAATAAAAACTCTGTAGCTATCTGAAAACTGATCTGCACTGTAAGAAGGTGGAACAAGCATTTTATGTTTATGAAGTTTTTTAACTTGTATAATAAATTTGTAAGTATTTTGCAGGAACAAAGAAATTCTTTTCAGCATTAATAATAGAGGAACCAGTATTAGTTTAGCTTAGATTGCCCTAATGACCAGAATTTACGAATTTAAATGTCAGGCTTTTAAATGGGTATGTAAGTGCCTATGACAAATGATTTGAAGTAGGTGCCGCATCATGGATTTAATACTGACTGCAGCAACATGATAGAAAATACTAATGTGGTTTCATAGGTGACTGAGATGAAATACACCTTACACCATATTAATCTATCGTGATATAATCATACAGCAGTTACCAGACAAACTGTGATGTTAGTGTGAATTTCAAAATTGCTGCAAAAATGAAACTTCTCCTTTCTATTGAAATTTTGCACTTGAAGTGTCAGTTTGACCTGTTTGTTTTTTTTCCTGTACAGTTTCCTACAGAAAGTCATACTGCACTGGTCCTACTTACACTCAGATGTGAACTGGACTGCAATACTTTATTCTTTAACATAAACTTTCTCTCTCTTTTCATATTTGACTCAAATTTGTTAATCAGTCTGATTGATACGGCTATATACAAACCAAACAGCTGTACTGCTTGTGTAATGTTTTATGGGAAGTACTCATCAAAAGAAATACACAATGAATTCAAAATCAGATATTACTTGGTGTTATCATCTAGTGCTTCACAACATCACTTTAACTAAAATAGTCCCCAATAGTTAGTCAGAATCTCTCTTTTTTTCACTGACTCCAGTAATAGTCATGTTAAAGCTTAAAATATTGGTGCTCTAAATTCAGCTGTTCTTGAGGGGAAAAAAAAAAAACCAACTAATCTGCACCTACTTCAAAGTGTACCTAGCATTTTGTCATTCTGATTTAAAAAATAATCTGTACCAGCTAACAGAAATATTGACATTGGTCAGTGTAAACTGGTTTGTGATTCATACAGCTAAGCTGTTCTGACCAGGACATATCTTTAAAAAGTTTATATTAACATTGAAAATTTAGGCCTCTATGGCAGCTTGGTGTCACCACTGTATTTGTGGTTTAGGGACCTAAGTTTCATAACAGCTTGATTTTCTTGCTGCTTATTCTACATACCTTAAGTGTTCTTTTTTATTATTTAATTTTTTTTCTTTAATGTAAGGGACAGTGGATTGTTGTGAAGGAGGACAGTTGGATTTATGTAAATACTTACAACTCCCTGAACAATATTGATGTATTGGGAGTTTTTGGCTATTTAGCTTTGGTGCAAAGAGAATGTTTCTAAGTTATGAAATGTCTGAAAATTTTGACTGGACAAGAGATGACAAACATCTCTTGTTCTTAAGGTGCTGGCAAGGAAAAGAAAAAAAAATGTACTTGCATTTCTGTTGTCTTTATGTCACTACCTTTTGTGAACAAAGCACATTTATTAAAAAAAAAAAAAAACCTGAAGATTTCAGAGTATTTTTACTTTTCCTTCTGCAGTCAGTTTATGCTAAATTTCAGTAAAGCCAGTGCATAGTAATTTTCAATAAAACAGCTGCATTTATTTTATGCCCAAATTACGTTAAAGATGTTAAATTTACTGCTTCAGCTCAGTTGTGGTCTTTGCTTTATAGAAGAAGTTTTAAAGTTCCTCCAATCCATCTCCTATTTCTTCACTTGCCTGCTTACAACGTGACTCACTTGCTAATGCAGATCTTACCACTCTAGATGTTCTTAATTTCCCCTTTATCTTTCTGAAATATATCTTTTCAGCACCTGTTGCCCTTTGGGATCATTCCTGTATTCCTCTATATGATGGTTTTGAGACTGAAGGTGTGGGGAAAGGATGGCAATGGGAAAAGCAACCTAAAGAATATAAAATGCAAGTCTTGCAAGACTGGAGGAAAATTAAATTTCAGTAGAGCTGGAGTGTCCCCCTAGTCCTGTAGAGCTTAGCTGGTGTATTTCATCCTTCGCAGAATGGTAGGGGTTGGAAGGGATCTCTGGGGATCATCAGTCTACCCCCTGTGCTAAAACAGGTTCCCTACAGTAGGTTGGATGGGAAAGCATCCAGGTGGGTTTTGAATATTTGCAGAGAAGAAGACTCCATAGCCTCTCTGGCAGCTTGTTCAATGCTCTGTCACCTGAGAGTGAAGATTAGAAAGCATGGTTTCACAGCTGTTATGAGTATTGCATCTTGCAGAATCTTCCTGTCTCAGAGACTTGCTGATTTGCCTTTGAAAGTGATTATTAGAGGTGCTTTTCATCACAACTCCATTGATCCACAGTGCATCCTGGATTCTGTGCAAAGTTGGGTAGTTTAAGTTTCTGCTCCTTTTTCCTCACCTGTGGAATGGGGGGAAGTTTTCTAGAAGCTTCTAGCTAGCATGCATAGATGCTTGGATTTTTTTCTTGTATTTTAAGTAAACCATCCTTTAAGAAGTCTACAAATAGTTGCTCGAAGAGCAAAATCACAGTTGAGAAAGTGTCAACTCAGTGCTGTCATTGCTAAAGCATCTGAAGCACATGACTTCGTGGCTTTTAAAACATTATGAAAAAGAATTAGGCCAATTGGCCAGTTTTATTGAAATTTGGAAGAGGGGTAAGGATGGCAGAGGTGACTGAGGCTCCTGTGCAGAAAGGGGAGGATGACAGCTGGAGCTCCTTGAGCGTGCAGCTGTTGCCTTTCAGCAACGTTGCTTTTCGACTGCGGGTGGTGTTGCGATGGATTGCAGGACAATTCAAAGAGCCGCTGTATGGCAGCTGTCTGAACTTCAAACTCTTTATTATTTCGTGCGCGTAAGCAGTGGAGCTATTAAGATCCTGAAACTTCCTCCTCTTACCCACCCGACTGCGCTGTGCAGTGCAGCGAGACACGGACGTTATTCTGCATAACGTCAGGGTGGCTCTGAATCCCGTCCTTGCAGAATGCGGCTGCCAGCAAATGACGGGGAGGCAGGAGCGGCGCGACTGGCCGCGTCGTGCCTCAGGCACAGCCTCTTTCTGCTCCGAACACAGGCGGACTGATGACGGGGCGCACCTTTGCTTTTCGTTCCCCGCTCCGCCAGCGCTGCACTCTGTGCGCCTGTGGAACGGCGAACGCGCCATCACTCCCGCGTATGCACTGCCTGCCGAATTCCCCTGGCAGGAGGCGGCCGGGGGAACGCGGCATGCCCCTCCCCGGCGGCTGCAGCTCGCTGCGCCGCGAGGACCGCGCCGGGCTTGCAGGCAGCGACCCGCTCCTGGCGCGGCCAACGGGAGCGCATCTCTCCCGCCGTCCCCGCCTCGCTTTCATTTTCAGCTGCTGCCGTTGCCCTCGGCGCTTCCCTTCCGCCCGGCTCCTCGGAGCGCCGCGCCGTCCTCCCGCAGCCGGGCGCCCCCACCGCCAGCACCCCGTAAGGCGGCTCTCCGAGCCCCGCGGCGCCGAGCGGGCCCGGGCCCGGCTTTTCCGCCGCCGCCGCGGTTTGGGCCCCGGCGCTGCCCGTAGCTGCGGCCTCAGCCTCAAGATGGCGGCGGCGCGGCGCGGGAGGAAGTTGGCGGGGCGCCTGTTGAGGTGAGTGCGGGACGGGACGAGAGGCCTCGCGGGGCCGAGGGTTCCCCGAAGGAAAGCACCGGGGCGCAGCCCCCTGCACGGAGCGGCTGTCGCGCATCAGGGCGCGGCGGGCTCCTGTGCCAGCGGCAGCAGCAGCGCCTAGCTCGGCGTTGCACGGCGGGTGCCCCCGACACGGCTCCAGGCAGCCGGTGGGGCCTGCCGGCCGGGCTGCGCTCCGTGCTGCCGCTTGAGGACGAACGGAATCGTTACTCTGAGGTTGGAACCTGTTCCAACGTTAGCTCACTGACTGAGCGGTATTTTTCTTGCTGAAAGTCGCTTTTGCTACAAATGCTCGCAGAACTGGAAGAATGTGGCAGGAGGTGGGGTCCGGTAACAGGCTTTGGGAATCCAGCGTAGATGGGCCTCGCCCAGCCTTGAAACCAACGAACTGCCCTTGTGCTACTTTGGGTGTAGTTTGGGTTTTTTTCTGCCTGTGCAAATGGTGGTACAAACTGCCTTGGGAGCACTGTGCCTTTTTATGCAGAAAAGCTCCTGCAGAGTTGAGTGTTTAAATCTGTTTGCAGGCTCCAGGCTCTTGCAGCCGTAAGTCTGCAAAATTCAAAGAGTGCTTAGAAAGAAATGTACACATTCTGTTTTACTCAGTATCGAGTTTGATTTGATCAGCTGTTCAACTCAGAAGTGCCAGCTTGAAACACGGATGCCGTTTGAGGTAAAAGACAAACTTTGAACTGTCCTTTGTTCCAAGTTTAAACACAAACGAGTGACGAAAGCAGCAGATAGTTACATTTTGAAGAATAAATCTAATATAGGAATTCCCCATTGGATTTGCTGTGTTACAGTGACTTGGTAAAATCTGTGTAGTATCATACATAAATCACAAAAATATGGCTTTTTATTCTTTTAACCAAAATGTTGGCTGTGCGTTTTGATTAGAACATTGGTGTCTAATAGAATGTTTTCTTAGTGGACATTTTTGCTAATCCAGTAGAAAATCAGGAAGAGAAGGCTGGATTCAGGGTCTGGGCTGCCAGAATGCTGCTGTGCTGCAGGTAACTCAGCACTTGAACCAGCTCTGTGTTTTCTGCTATCGACATGCCCACGCAGACACCTTGACGCCAGTAGCAGCAGTTTCTGTTTCATGTTTCTCATGATGTGATGACAACAAAACTCAGCTCAACGTGTGCTCAGCCAGATAGAGAGGCTTGCTGTGGGGGAGTTTGTTGTGTAACAGCCTACGAAAAGTGATTTAGCAGCAGTGGCAAAATTTGAAGCCAGGTTTTGTGTGGAAGCTCACGCGTTTTGTGTGTGGGACAGACCAATGCCTTGTATGAAGCTGTTGTCTGAATGAATACCTCCAGCATTAATCCTTGTTTTGGAGGATGCCAGGAAGGTTCCGTGACAGCAGGACAGCACGTGCAGCTCTGCGTAGCAACCATCAGACATCAGTGCTGAGAGTTGGAAGAGAATGGGAAATGATTCCTCTGTGTTTGTGGCTCGAATGAGGGCTAACTGGGAGCTTTGTGTGGAGGAAGAGAGTATGTGGAAGTTTAATAGTTGGCTCAAGTTGTCTCCAAAGCGAATGTTGGTTGTGTTACAAGAATACAGGAGTAAGCACAGAGCTGTAATACCTGATATGTTGTCACCAGGAACATGATAGCTAACTTTGGGCTGTGGGAGCTATGTAAAGTAGAGAGCAAGTGAAGTGCTTAGAGGCACCTGTATTACTGGGTGAGAGGCAAAATATTACGAGATCCTAAGTGTTCAGACAGTTATGAATTCAGTTTATATATATAAATCATTAATGAGTACTGTGAAATGCATTGCTGAAATCCAGAGAACTCATAGAGCATCATGTAACAGCCATCCCTTGTGAGTAGGTTGTGTGTATTCTGTTTCAATTAAACAGATTTTTAATGCACAATTCTTTCCAAGTAATATCTGCAGTGTACCTTAGGTGATTTGAAAATGTTACCAATCTTAAGTAATTTAAAAAATAGGAATCCTTAGGCTCAGTTTGTCACTAAGCCAGTTACTTAATGAGGTTTGATACTGCATATCAGTCTTTGGAGCAACCAAAACGTATAGGCCCATCAATCCCTCATTTCTGTTCTTGGCGCATTTAAAGAAACTGGAACATAAAACTGAAGAGGGAATGTGACCTTAAGGTAGGAATTTCAGTCAAAGTGTTCTCTAATGTTTCTCCTAATAAATAAATACAGTGAAATATAGATGTTGATGGAAATAGAAACAAAAGTTCTCAAAGGAGTTCTCATTATGGAAATTAATGGTATTGTTTGTATGTAAACTTGGTAAGATTAGACACCCATAGGATTGCAGTAGTCCTCACGTTTCAAAATTGAGTTTAGACCGGGAAGAAGCATATCCTGTAAAATATTGATGATCTCTGGTGAGATCTCCATAGATCTCACCTAAAATATGACTGTGTGTTCTGGGCTGAATTGGAAACAAGGAAGGTGATTATTCCCCTCTACTCTGCCATCATGAGGCCCTATCTGAAATACTGTGCCCAGGTCTGGGGTCCCCAGCACTCAGAAGATGTGGAACTGTGGGAGCATGTTCAGAGGAAGCCACAAAGGTGGTCAGAGGGCTGGAGCACCTCTCCTACGGTAAGTTGGGCTTATTGTGGCTGCAGAAGAGAACATCAGGGAGATTTCATTGTGGCCTTCCAGAGCTCACAAGGAGCTTATAAATAGGAGGGAGACAGACTTCTTAGATGGTTTGATAATTATAGGATGAAGGGGAATGGTTTTAAACCGAAAGAGGGGAGATTTAGATTAGATGTTAGGGAAAGCTTTTTCACTGAGGTTGCCCTGGGAAGTTGCGGATGCCCCATCCTTGGAGGTTTTCAAGTCCAGATTGGATGAGGCCCTGGGTAGTCTGTGATCCATTGAGTAGCAACCCTGCCCACAGCAGGAGATTGGAACTAGCTGGTCTTTCATGGCCTTCCAACCTCAGCAATTCTATGATTTTGTATGGAAAAGAAAACCACAGCAGTTAAATAGGTCTGGGTAGGAAGAGTTTACATTTTAAATACAATGTTTATCTTGATTATTTTGTTTTTGTTGTTTGTTTAGTGGGGAAAAATGTCTCAGAGGTAAAACTGAAGGCATTGAGATTGTTTAAAAAAAAAAAAAAAAAAGGCTGAATTTTATCTCTGAATACAGTGAGTGCCAAATCAGTTGATAAATGGATAAATGATATCACCATTCCTCTTCTGAGAAGTGGAGATAATGAAAATTACCTTTTTTGTGATCTGTTTTGGGTTGAAGGTTGTTAACTGATTGTGAAGTTTTTTTTGTGAACTCTGTAGCTATTTGACTGGTAAAAGGAAGACTTGCAAAACATATTGAGAAGGTTTGGTATAAAGGCAGAACTTAAAAATGTGAAGTAAAGTAGAACAAATGTGAAGTAAAACAATGTTTTAAAGCAATAGTGAAATGTTTTGTAAGGTAATGGATAAAACAGAAATGCTTTGGATACACTTAGATATCCAGTACAAATACCCAGTGGATGGTTCTCATGGCAAAGCTGCACAGGCCAAGTTTGGTTTAAATTTTTCTTGTTCAAATTATGAAATAAGATTTATGTGAAAACAGTGTGATGTATTAGTGATGAAATAAATTTGAATGACCTTTAAAAACACACTTGTCCTGTATTCATTTTGTATTTCAGATGTTAAATGGATGTGTTGTGTTTATGTTGTATACTGTTAAAGAGAGTTAATTGCCACTAACATTTTTTAAAACTTCTCTTCCAGGCACTTCAATGATTCTGGACCACTGTTGCTGAAATGATACTACAAAAAGCAGTTGTCACACTGAATTTGTTGGATGAAACCCGAATATTTTCTTTCACTCAAGTGGGTAAAAACCCCTAACTGCAGTTTACATGTGTGGGTCAATACGTTACTGCGTTAGTCATTGTCTCTATGCAGCAATGACAAGGCTGGAAGAAGCAAACAGAGAAGTGAACATGCATTCGTCAGTCAGATATCTTGGCTATCTTGCCAGGATCGACCTGCTGGTTGCTGTTTGTATGGGCCTTTATGTCAGGTGGGAAAAAACTGCAGACGCGCTGATTTTGGTAATATTTATTCTTGGACTGTTTGTTCTTGGAATTGCCAGCATACTGTACTACTATTTTTCAATGGAAACAGCAAGTTTGAGTCTCTCCAATCTTTGGTTTGGTTTTTTGCTTGGCCTTCTCTGTTTTCTCAATAATTCTGCCTTCAAAAATGATGTGAAAGAAGAAGCTACTAAATATCTACTCCTTTCTGCCATTGTTTTGAGGGTACTATGTTCTTTGGTTGAGAGGATTTGTGGATGTATCCATCATCGACCGACTCTGCTGACAACAGTTGAATTTTTGGAGCTAGTTGGGTTTGCAATTGCCAGCACAACTATGCTGGTAGAAAAATCTATGAGTATAATTCTGTTGGTTATAGCTTTGGCCATGCTGATTGTTGACTTACGTATGAAGTCTTTTTTGGCAATTCCAAATTTGGCCATTTTTGGAGCCATTGCATCCTTACTCTTTTTTCCATCACTGCAAATTCCCACAAACCCTTTTGCCTTGGCCTGTTTCTTCAGCTGCCTGATTTCGGATCCCCTCCTCGATGTCTACTTCAGTGGACTTTCAGTTACAGAACGATGGAAGCCCTACCTGTACCGTGGTAAAATCTGCAGAAGGCTTTCTGTCGTCTCAGTGGGAGTCATTGAACTAATCTTTTTCATTCTTGCTGCCTTCAAGCTACGGTATTTGGATCTCTGGTACTTTGTGATACCTGGCTTTTCTATCTTTGGTATTTTTTGGATGATCTGTCACGTGATCTTTTTTATAACTCTTTGGGGATTTCACACAAAGTTAAATGACTGTCATAAAGTGTACTATACCCACTGTGCAGAAAACAACAGCCTTGACAGAGTTATGGCATCTAAAGGAATGCGTCACTTCTGTTTGATTTCAAAACAGCTAGTATTTTTCAGCCTTCTCGCAACTGCTGTTTTGGGGGCAGTTTCTTGGCAAGTAAGTAATAATCTTTTTATTTTGATCTCCCTCTCGAGAATGTCCCTGAGAATTACTGGCTTCTTGAAATTCTTGTGACATTTGGTGGTGTATCGTGTCATCAAAGCTTAGCGATTCAGAGTTGGAACCTTTGGCTTCAAAAGCTTCCTCTTCTGATTTAACGCTTTGTGTTGCCTTGACTGTGGCTAATGAAGGCAACGGGAAATTCTTCATGGCCAGAATGGGAAGTTCCGATCATGTTTCCAGGGTAAAAGTAGTATGAAAAGTATTTTAAATTTACCCACTTAGAAGATTATTTTGACTCCAAATTACTTGTGCCACAAAATTTGTCCTAAAACTGAATCACTGCATCAGATCCCACTAACACACACCATATTTTATTATTTTAACTTTATTTTATGGACTATTTTAATAGAATCGAGGCAAACCTTTGTTTTTAGAATGCATTTTTCAATGGTTTTGCTTTGTATTTAAACATTAACAGGACATCAGGAGTCTGACAAAGCAGCAAATGGTTGGTGTGAGTGCTCTCAGTGGCTTACATTCAAATCTGTACATATCTCAGAAAGACCAGTTCGTAAAATCACTGTGTTCTTAAGACTTGTGGTGTTTTTTTTCCCCACTTAGGACCTGTGTGATTTCTTTATCAGAAAACATACATTCCTCTCGAAATGCTTGTTCAGTGTCCAAATTAAAGCATGTTATCACTGGGGCAGCAGGGCAAAAAGGGAGTTTGGCATCTGCCTTTTTCGGTTGATCTGAAAAGCTTCAACAATCTCTTTTTATGTTCATGCGTCTCTCAAAAAAATTTTATCAATTTGATATTAAAATACAAAGATCTATCTAGCAATCTAGTATCTAGCAATACAAAATTGCTACATGTAGCAGAAATATCTCTGTAGTTTCCAGAGATTTCCAAAACAGTTTCTCATTCCTGCAGTTTCTTAGATTTAAATAGCCTCGTGGATTAAAGGTATTACAGAGTTTTTTGAAAAGGCAATTAACAGGTGTTTTGTAAGAACTGCGGTGGGAGAGGAGGGTAAGGTTTTTGGGTTTGTTTTTATCCTTTGTTAGGAGCACCAGAGGTTAACAGACAAGCTCGCCATAAAGGGTGGGAAGTTTTGCTTTTTCTTGGAGAAGTATTAACGTGTGTCACTACAGTGCCTCAACTTGCGGAAAGGACAAAAGAACCCCAAAAAATTACAGTAGAGAAGAAAATTGCCTAGAATATATTTCTCACATCATCCACCTGGACAAAGCATTTGACACTGCACTACACAACAGTCTTGTCTCTAATTGGAGAGGTGTGGATGTGATGGATGAATCATTTGGCAGATAAGGAATTGGTTGGATGGTTGAGCTGTCAATAGCTCAAGATCTGCTGTCAATAGCTTCGTGTCCAGGTGGAGACCTGTTACAAGTGGTGTCGCTCAGAGGTCTGTATTAGGACCAGCAATATTAAACACCTTGTCAGTGATGCAGACTGTGGGATTCAGTGCACCCTCAGCAAGTTTATGGATGGCACCACACCAAGTGGTGTGATGAAAGTGATGTGCTAGGGGATGCTATGGATGCTATCCACAGGGATATAAACAAGCTCAAGAGAAATGGGCCCATGCCAACAACATGAAGTTAACAAGTCCAAGTGCAGTGTTCTGCACGTGTTGAGGCAATCCCATGCATGAATACAGGATAGGTGGAGAATAGATTAAGAGCAGCCTGAAGGAGAAGGTCTTGGGGGTGCTGGTTGATGTAGCACTCAACGTGAGCCAGCAGTATGCTCTTGCAGCCCAAAAAGCCAACCATGTCCTGGGCTGCATCAAAAGAGAGGTGACCAGCAGGGCAAAGGAGATGCATGTCCCCCTTTACTCTGCCCTTATGAGCTCCTACCTGCAGTACTGCATTTAGCTCTAGCCTAAGAAGGATGTGGAGCTGCAAGTCCAGAGGAGAGCCAGGAGTGATCAAAAGGCTGGAGCACCTCTCCTATGAAGAGAGGCTGAGAGAGTTGCAGTTATTCAGCTTGGAGAATAGAAATATCCAGAAAGACGTCATTGCAGCCTTCCAGTACTGAAACGGGGCCTACAGAAAAGAATGGGAGGGACCGTTATCAGAGAGTATAGAGATAGGAGAAGGTGTAACAGCGTTAAACTAAAAGGGGATAGTTTTAGATTAGATGTTGGGAAGAAATTATTTGCTCAAAGGGTGGTGAGGCACTGGCACAGCTGCCCAGAGATGCTGCGGATGCCCCATCCCTGGAGGTGTCCAAGGCCAGGTTGGATGGGGCCCTGGGCAGCCTGAGCTGGGGGGTACAAGGGGTTGAGGCAGCGTGGGGGAATGATATGATACTGAATCTCCTTTCAAGCTCAAGCCATTCTATGGTTGTGTTTACTGAAGGTAAAGGTGCTAATGCACTGAAAGAAATGAAACAATAAATTGGGAAACAAAGCAGTAAATATAGGATATCAGTGTATTAATACTGTTGACTTCCATATTTTTTTTCTTCTGCAAATGATGTGATTTTTATTGAGCAGAGTGCAGATCTTTAATTTTGCTGTGCCAGATAACTTCTTTAGTGAAAGCAAATTTCTCACAATCTCTCAAACATTCTTGCTGGTTTCTTTGTCTTCGCTCTACTCCTTTAATGTTCTTGGGTTAATAATTACAAAAATGGATTGGCTGGAGTTGCTCCACCTGTTTGTACCCAGCAAAGCAATCAGAACAGATCAGCTGTACAAGTTGGCCAGGTAGCTGGGGATGGTGGTTTCTTCTGATAGCTTCCAGTGCCTGTGTGTGGAGCCTTTCAGGGCTGGCTGCCCCCTCCCTGCCAATCTGACTGACATGTTACAGCCCTGCTCTCAGGAGGGCTGCTTTGTGAGTGTGGCTTGCCTGCATAAGCAGGGAAGATTGAATTCAAACTCATCCTGTTACTTTCTGCTCTTTGTGCTGATAATTCCATGTCATTTCTTTTTTTTCCATCCCTGTTGTGCGCCCCCAAAATAACTGCAGCTGTTACGAGTTTGATCATTTTCAGGCCTCTCTAATTCTGGGGAAGTGCTGTTGTGCTTCAGAATGCCTTGTGCAGGACATTTAGCAAGAGGGAAGCTGACAATTCAGCTAAAACCGTATTTGTGGTATTTTTGGTTAAGTTCAGTTTCTAGCATCCTGTGTGTAAATAAGATAAGCTGTCACTCATCACCTCTGTCTGATGGGTTGTGTATTTACCTATTGAGTGGGAAGAGGAGTAATCATAGTGGCAGAAATGAAAGGCATTGGACCACATACTCATCCGGAAATACGTTTTATAATTGTAATTATTTTCAAAGATAATTATGTTGACATTTATTTTACTGTATTTGTGTTTCTTGCATTGTGTATTTACAGTAATGAATTAGTTTAAAATTATGAGTGCAGTTGTCTTCAGCTAAAAGCATTTCTGTCTCAGAGGTGTGATGTTTGCCTCACAGATCACTCTCTGCCTATTTCTTCTGCAGTCAGAAAAGGTGGTGTTTTATCAGACCTGCCAGAGCACAGCTTAATAAATGGATACCTTGGTAGTTACAGAAACTGCAAGAAGCCATGCCTCTTCTGTATCTGTCTGGGCAATGTCAGTTTTCAAAATAATTAGAAGAAAGCAATGATATATCAGCATACAATTTATCACTATAAATTGGGATTTAATACGTTGTGTTCTAGTTTTTAGAAACTGTTGCTTCAAAAGAAGAAAAGAAAAAAAAAACTGCTGATGTTAGTATGTAATAGAAAAAGATTTTAAGGCTGGTAGATGCTTTCCCATGACAGTGTCAGCTTAATGTTTATTAGTGGTCAAAAAAGCAAATTAAATACTGGGAGTTGTTGGGGAAGAACTGGAGGTATTTTTATCCACTGCATAAATACATAGCTTCAGTATTTTCAGTGCAATTCTTAATTGTCACCCACTAGATAAGAGAACAGGAGAAGGTTTGCAGAAGAGTGATGAAATCATTAGAGATTTGAAACAGGAATGGCTAAATGAGAATGCTTCGGTATGAAAATGAGCTAAGTGGGAATATAAAATACTGTGCGTGTCAGAAAGTAAATTCCAGTCCAAAAGCAGATGAGAATCAAGTTGGCATGAGACAAGTTTGAGAAGACAGGTAGGAATAGTTCCCTGTACAGTCAGGTTTGCTTGGACTGTATCACAGCACGCACTAAGTGGTCACTGAGGTGCATGGGGAAACTGGACAAGTTGATGGGGACACATTTCCTGAGGCTTATATTCGTGTTATTTTCTTCTGTCTCAAGCAGGACTGTGGAGGATGGAAGTCCTGTCAGCCAAGGACCTTTCTTTAAGGGAAGTTCAGCCCTTGCAATCAGCCAAGGGCTGTAAGTCTCTGTTTCTGGGACTTTGGTATGTGCTTAGAAAGAACTAAACTGATTCTGTCTCCGACAGATCAAACTTGAAATGTGAAGAGTCAACCTGAAGGATTTGCTCTGGAAGCACAAGAAATGTAAAAGTAATTTGTTAAAGCTGATTGCACTCAAAAATTGAGTGGCAGGTTTTCAGTGGGACGTAATGACATGGTCTGCTTCTGAGAGTAATCCCTGCTTTTGCTGGAAGGGAAGGACACCTTGACTTGTCAGTAGAAACACGCTGAAATTTTTCTTGGAAAAATCTGCAAGCATTCTTCACTGCCTTTATTTTTCTGTAAATAATTTTAGTCAGATCAATAGCCTCTTTAACTCCAGTAGCACTTACTCATTTCAGCAATTACTCATGTGCCTGTCTGTAATTAGGCTCTTGATTGGAACAGAATCCAGCAGAAGACATGCGAATGACTCAGGCATTACTTCTTTCAGATGCTAATAAAATGATGAAAAAATTGCACATGAAGGTCTTGGAATTTGCAAGCAAAGATCTTGGGAAGGTTTGAAGGAATCTTTTTCTAAGAAACTAAAAATCAAATTGTTAAGTGCTGTATGCCAAGGTAAGGGAAGAAGAGTCTGATTTATGTCAATGCATTACTGTCAGTCTAATTAATTGCAGAATTCAAGCTTTTGTATTCAAAAAAAATCAGAGTTCCAATAGATATGCTTTTAAATTGACAACTGTTTCTGGTTTTGTTGTTACAAATGCATGTTGGCTGAGAGATGGGCTTTCCTGTGATTAGAGCAGAGAACAGGGATGGGACACAATGCATCAAATCTGTCTGCCAGTGCATGTGATGACTATTTTCTGAAACTATTTTCTTGATTTTTCCCAGTGCTATTTTTTTAGTCAGAAGCAATGCATCATTCATTGTTCTGCAGAGACTACTCTTTTGTTAAATCATTTGTTATAAGGCTGTTTCTTTTGGTAGTTGGACTTCACAAGTTCTGTCTTTAAGTTGTCTTTCTTCCTGTAGAGTAGCCCGTTTTCATTGGAACAAGCTATCCTTCATAGATGAGTTATCAAGTTATTCTTTTTCTCCTGAGCTCTCTTCCTGGAGTGTATTGGCTTTGTTTGCAGTACGACTGGAGAGGAGCTCAACAGCATTACTTGTTTATTTCCCTGTAAGTGCACAAGACCAAGGATAGGTAAAAACAGAGCTATTATTCAGATTGGATACTGAAATGCAGGGCAGAATTTTTCCTCACAAATACACAAATCCATCTTTGTAAGCCTCCTGTCTCTCTGGTGCAGGTGATCCCGGGCTGCCTGCTCTGGGCGGCCCTGCCCAAGCAGGGGGCTGGAGCAGATGACCTCCAGAGGTCCCTGCCAGCCTCACCATTTGGCAGCTCTGTGATAATCTGAGCTGACATCTGCTTATGAATTTCTATTTAATCAGAGGGGCTTTTCAGTAGGTATTTGTAACTGGCTTCTGATTTAATTTAATGCTTCTTTATTTATTTCTTCCTCCTCGTTGTTGTTTTCAGCAGTCACGTATCACTAATGCTCAGTTGTTAGATGCTGTGTTGGAATTGTTTCAGCAGTGGTTTTCTCCTTGGGAATGGAGTTGTCCTATCCATGAATATAAAACAGTATACTTTGGTGTAAAGTACCTCTAACTTCTGGTGTTCTAAGTTACATTTAACCATAAAGTTGCTTTGAAAGCTAAATAAAAGCAGAGGATAGCACTGCTAGCAAATCTCACTCATCTTCCATTGTCTGTCATCTCAGTAGCCAAAGCAAGAAGTATTTTTTTTTAACTTTTCCACATTATTTGAAATGAGAATGTATTATATATTTCCTAAATATTCTTTAGAAGAACACAGACAGAGGCAAAACCAAACAATAAAACCACCAGAAGCCAAGAGATAAAAAAGCTTCTTATCTTTTCAGCGGTATTGTAGGGATGGTCCGTGTCCTCTCTCTGCTTTTTGTGTGGTCTGGGATCAGTAGGCACTTGGAGTACAGAGAGCTGCTTTGGGCTGAGATTGCTTGAGCAGTCAGCAGCAGAGACAAAACGGGCTGAACTGCTGAAAGAACAAAATCCCTTTGGCTCTGGCTGTGAGTGCACAGCCATCTGCTTCTTTAAGGGCAGTCATCAAAACCTTTGGATTTACTGAGTCTCCACTTGGCATCTGAGCTGCTATCTTAGGGACCCACCTTAAGACTTACAATAATTAGTTAATTAGATACTATTTCTTGCTGTGGTGTTATAGTTTGGATATTTTAAAATGTTCTTTTTCTTTTTTTTCCTTTTTTTTCCTTTTTTTTCCTTTTTTTCCTTTTTTTTTCCTTTTTTTTGCCACTTTTTTTGCCTCTTTTTTTGCGACTTTGTTTTTTGCCTTTTTTTTTTTTTTTTTTGCTGTGCTGAATTAAAATATTTCATCTACTGTTTCTCCAACATCATTAATCATTCTTGTATTTCTTAGTGGTGTATTTCTTCTAAATCAAAACTATGATGAAGAGCTGACAGCAAGTGCCAACATGTTTACGTTAGATTGATGTCTATAGGCATGAAATATACATCCTAACAATAAATACGCTTTACTACTTGGTAGCATAAGATGGAAGCTAAATGAGGATAAGTTGAAACCTCAGGTGGAGCTGACTCATAACCTGGTAGAGCACGTTTTCCCTTCTTCTTTAAGATTTAGTACAAACTAAGGAGCAAGATGGATCTTAGAGATGATTACCTTTTTTTGTAAGACCCTTATCCAACAAGTACTTGTGAATTTTCCTGCTAGTATCTTCATATTAATAGGAGTACTTTCAGCAATTAATTGGAAATTTGTTTATTTTTGAATCTGACTCAGTTGGAAATGTAATGAAAACTGTAAATTTTCATGATGATCTCGAGTTCTGTTATTGCAGAACGCTCTGTAGGCTTACCACAGTGTATGTTTTAGGGGCTTGGGGAAATGCAGGGAGTGTTTAGAACATGGTAGCATTTTCTAAGTAAACTTCCAAAATACAAATTCATTAATTTAATGATGTAATAATATTCTTTGTGATATAGAGATATTCTTCTTATAGATGAAAAGCTGGACATGAGCCAGCAGTGTGCGCTTGCAGCCCAACGGTGTTCTGTGAGGCCCCATCTGCAGTACTGCGTCCAGGCCTGGGGCCCCTGTTCAGGAAGGATGTGGAGCTCTTGGAGCGGGTCCACAGGAGGGCACTCCTGTGATCAGAGGGCTGGAGCACCTCTCCTGTGAGGAAAGGTTGAGGGAACTGAGCTTGTTTAGCTTGGAGAAGAGAAGGTTCTGGGGAGACCTCATTGTGGCCTTCCAGTATTTGAAGGGAGCCTATAAACAGGAACGGGTATGGCTGTTTACGAGGGTGGACAGTGATAGGACATGGGGGGATGGTTTTAAACTGAGACAGGGCAGGTTGAGGTTAGATATTAGGAGAAAGGTTTTCACTCAGAGGGTGGTGACACACTGGAACAGGTTGCCCAAGGAGGCTGTGGATGCCCCATCCTTGAAGGCATTCAAGGCCAGGCTGGATGTGGCTCTGGGCAGCCTGGTCTGGTGGTTGGTGACCCCACATATAGAAGGAGGGTTGAAACTAGATGATCGCTGTGGTCCTTTTCAACTGATATATGTTGTTTTTGTGGTTCGGTGTATTTTTTTTATTTGTAACTTGATCATTCTGATTAAAACACTAATGCAACATAGGAGCAGTTTGTTATAACAAGATCCAAAACTCATATACATCATATTTATATGTGATGGAAAAGCTGGATTTGTCATAGTCCTAAAACTTGATCACTTCATGGTCCATGCATTCACGCTTTTCAAGGACTAGAAAAACTGGTAACTGATCATAAATGGGAAACTTTTCCAGATGAGCCCTTCAATTTTTACAGTAACTTAAGGCAAGTTTATCTTCTGGTATCTACAGTTTCAGAAACCTCCAAATCTTGAAACTAGTTTAGCAAGAGCTCCAATATTTCATCAACATCATATACTTTACCAAGTTTCTAAAGATTGAATGCTTGGCAGATCTTTGTAAGTTGTCATTGAGTCCTTTTCATTATCAGAGTTTGTTTGGGAACTGAGCTCTATTCTGCTGACATTTGGCACAAAAATGAGTTACAGGGTTATTTTTCTCCTTAGTTACAACAGAACAGGTTGAGGTTGTGTTGTAATGGTTATACTGTGGTTTGGGGAAATTACTCTGAAAATCCTTATGGTCTGACACAGGATTTGAGAGTTGCTTCATGAGTGCTTCTTTGTACTTCAGTGGGGACTTCCTGGCTCCTAACTCACCCAGTGATCCTGACCCACTGAGCAGTAGGCATAATTGGTAAAGAATATGTCTGGAATGATGGAAGATATCTCCTGAGATGGCTAAGAAAATGATGCACATAAACGTGATTATGAATCTCCTGTAATGTACTTGCATTTAATAGGCAGACACTACTCCTTATGGATTCAAATTATTAGCACTAAATATGAGATTACATTACACCATGTGAAATCTGATTGCTTTATTATCAAGAGACTTATCACCTTTTACAGACTATATTTGAACCGATTTTGTTCCTCAAATGTTAGCCAATCACAACATATTAAACTTTTCTGATGAGATGTGCTGTGCTGCAAGTAAGGGAAGCTCTCCTTGGTTGTTGATGGCGTGATAGATTGTCTGCTCAGTGTCATGGCCTTGCTCTTCAGCGCTAGAAACTAGGTAAATAAGCTTCTCATTGGTAAGGAATTCTGTGAAGCTTAGTCAGATCTGGACATAATTTTATAGTGGTTTCAGGTGGTGGAATTTGAGAACGATGCTATCAGTTAACAGTTATCGGTTATTTGAGAGCAGTGCTGTCAACTATCAGTTAATAATGTTATCACTTAGTTGTCAGGTAATATCAGGTTCTGGTGCTTATTTGTGGTAAAAGTATTGCTGTCACCATTTCAAGGACTCGGGTGAAATCCTATCAGAAGTACAATGGACTACTATTTAAAACTGGGACATTCAGAAACCACAGGATCTTAGAGCTGGAAGCACAGGAGATGAGTAAAGCTTTTCTTTGGAAGTTGTGCAGTGTTCTTAAAAACTGAATATTGTTGCGTTAGCTCTGTGCGCCAGTGTGAATGGAGTTGGTTTAAATATCATTTTTCCACTATGTTTTACATTCCAAATTGTAAATTGTTTTTTCTGTGTGTTAAGGTGAACTACCAGTCTGCAGCAAATCGCTAAGAGTGGTAAACAGGAAAGCAAAATCCAGGTTTAAAGCAAATACTAATGCTGTACATTACATATGTACATACACAGAGTGCACAAGTAAAATAAATGTGTTGGAAGGCCATAGGCAGGAGGCTGTAGGCATGAATTTATTTCCTTTGCTGTAAAACGAACATGAGTACTTGATAACTTTACCGTGAACGTTAATGTTCTTGGTTGTTTATGTGTTGTATTGTTCTACCTTTCCTAAAGCATTTTATGCCTTATTAAACCCAGTCACATCATATTTAAATAAATAAGGGAAACTTGAAGCTGATCTGCCTCTCATTGACGCCTGACATTTCAGCAGTCTGTTTTTATTATACTGGCATTAGTGGATGCAACTGAGTTTTGGAACCTTACCTTTTTCATTGAAGTGATCTACTTTTCACTGTTACTGAAGTAATCCTTTCCAAAACTGCTTTTTAGCTACAAAACAGGAAAATTTCATGAAGAATATCAGCTGTGTGAATTCAACGAAGTCCTGTAGTAATTCTCTTTTTCTTGTGATACCTATGTACATAAAGATACATAAAGAATTGTCTTAAAAAGACAATAATGCAGTATGCAGTAATCGCAGTAATGTTCTTAACGGGTCTTTGTGTGACACATTCAATTGTACCTTGCTGGGGAGATATATGTGTGTGTGTGTGTGTGTATATATATATATATATATATATATATATATAGTGTGTGTGTATATATATATATATATATATAAATCTCTTAGCATTAAAAAGCAAGAATAGTGAAACAGTTATTTTTAATGCTGTATTATAGTACGCTGTCATCTCATGCTAGGTGCATAATATTGTCTGCAGTACTTTACTGATTAAGTCCCAATCCTGCTAATATTTACAGAAGTACTTATTTTATACACATAATTCTGTGGCATTTGATATCACTGCTTAAATGGGTGAAGCTTAAGCTATGATCAAGGCTTTCAAACCTAAATACTGTGCTGTCAGTGATTTCAAATGCATTCCTTTCATAGAATCATAGAATCACAATGTTGGAAACAGCCTAGAAGATCATCTAGTCCAACTGTCTCCCCATCACCATTGCCACCGCTAGCACTAAACCATATCACACAGCACATCATCCAGATGCCTCTTGAACACTGCCAGGGACGGCGACTCCACCACTTCCCTGGGCAGCCATTCCAGTGCCTGACCACTCTCTGAGAGAAAAAGTTCTTCCTTATGTCTAATCTAAACCTCCTCTGATACAACTTGTGGCCGTTACCCTGTGTCCTGCTCGTTGTCTGGGAGAAGAGGCCAAACCCCTCTTCACCACAACCTCCCTTCAGGAAGTTGTAGAGTGCAATGAGGTCTCCCCTGAGCCTCCTCTTCTCCAGACTGAACAATCCCAGCTCCCTCAGCCGCTCCTCATAAGACTTGTGCTCCAGACCCCTCACCACTTTCTCTCTGAAGAGTGATCCCTGCTTACCACCAGTGTCTTCCCAAACCACCAAATTGACCTTTCATTTGTCTTTAGAGTACTCAATGTTTAATGTGTATGTAAATATGAGAGTATTCATTACATATAATAATTCTCATTCCATGTTATGCTTGATCAATACAAGGAAAACACATTAAAACTGTGTATAGGAAGAACTTTTTATGCAATACCTAAATCTGTCTATTTTCTTTCTAGCCATCCAACGGGATCTTCATGAGTGCATTTCTCATTGTTCTGCCTCTGGAGTCCATGGCTCATGGGCTGTTCCACGAGTTGGGGAACTGTCTGGGAGGAACGTGTGTGGGGTATGCTGTTGTGGTTCCCACCAACTTCTGCAGGTACAGTTACCATATCCTTCAACTTCACAGTAGCGTAAGTGAACTGTTAGCAAATAGAGGCAGTCCAGTGCTGTTACTTAGGCATTTTTGTATTGCTTCAAAAAGAGTAACTAATTCCACTGGGTATCTTGAAGGGCCAAATCTCTTGCTGTTATGATTAATGAATAGCTTGCATTTTGGAATAATGAGGCTCTTCCATTACTATTCAGGAACGTACGTCCACATACTTGAATACACTTGGCTTGTTCCAGCTACAGTTCATCATTTTCTTAGAACTTTTGTTTTCTAAACTGTGAACACCATTATCTGAAAGTTACTTCTTGTGCTGAAAGATGAGCACACGCAACCAGCACATGCAAGTGGGTTATTGTATCTGCATAAGGGAGTACCATATTGCATAAGGACTATTTTGGAACAGAAATACATTAATTCAAAATATCAGAGTAAATTGTGACTTGCGTTTCTTCTACTCTGTTGTTGAAAATTAGTTTGCTTGATATTTTTTGTGCAAACTAGTATTCCTTCTTCCTGCACCCAAATATCTGAAGAAGTGCCTGTCTGATGGCAGTGCTCTCTCAGTGGACTTGATGAAATAGGGGAGCCTTGCATATTCAGATCACTGCTTGTCTTTAAGCAGCAAGTTCAGAGTGCAGGCAAGAGCGAATCTGAGTCCAGAGACACTATTTCTCCCTGCATGGAAAAAGCTGCGTGGGGCTGAGTAAAGGTTCACACTTTGAAGTGGAGAAAGTGTGACAACAGGGAGGGGAAGTTAGTGGCTCCTCACTGAAATACAGTGTTTGGCACTGTTTGTAAGCTGTTTTTCAAGTTAATTTGAATTTACAGTAGTAGTGCTTCATAGCAGAGAAAATATGTCACAGGAAGAAATTTTCAATTGCTAAAAGTCTGCTAAACCTGAGGTAATTATTGATCAGAACTGGTTCTCTTCTCTTTAGTCCTGATGGCCAGCCAACTCTTCTTCCACCTGATCATGTGCAAGAGTTAAACCTGAGATCTACAGGCATGCTTAATGCCATCCAAAGATTTTTTGCATATCACATGATTGAGACATATGGTTGTGACTACTCTACAAGTGGACTGTCCTTTGATACCCTTCACTCCAAGATCAAGTCTTTTCTTGAACTTCGGACCGCAGATGGACCCAGACATGATACATATATTTTATATTACAGTGGTCACTCACATGGCTCTGGTGAATGGGCACTGGCAGGTAACTTTTGTATGTTCCTTGTTGATAATTTTGGCATTGATAAATTGTGATATATTGCAAAACTTCAAAGTCACATTATCTCATAGTCCAGAATGGCAAATAACCACATCTTTGGAGTACAAGTTCATATGAGCTCCTAGCAGGGAAGGAATTGCAAACAGAATAAATCACACAGAATGACCCGGGTTGGAATGGACCAAGGATCATGAATCTCCAACCCCCCCGCCACATGCAGGGCCACCAACCTCCATATCTAATACTAGACCAGGCTGCCCAAGGCCCCATCCAGCCTGGCCTTGAACACCTCCAGGGATGGGGCATCTACAACTTCTCTGGGCAGCCTGTTCCAGCACCTCACCACTCTCTCTGTAAAGAATTTCCCCCTGACATCCAACCTAAATCTTCCCTCCATCTACTTCAAACCATCTCCTCTTGTCCTGCAGTTATCTACCCTTTCAAAGAGTTGATTCCCCTCCTGTTTGTAGGCTCCCTTTAGGTACTGAAAGGCTGCAATGAGGTCACCACACAGCCTTCTTTTCTCCAGGCTGAACAAGCCCAGCTTCCTCAGCCTGTCTTTGTAGCGGAGCTGCTCCAAACCCCTGATCATCTTTGTAACTCTTCTCTGGACCCTCTCCAACAGTTCTCTGTCTTTCTCGTATTGGGGTCTCCAGACCTGGACACGGTACTCCAGATGGTGCCTCACAAGGGCAGAGAAGAGAGGGACAATGACCTTCCTGTCCCACCCCTCTTCTAATGGAAGGAAGAAAGGAATTAGTAATACATAGAGTATGACTGTTAAGAAATTCAGGGCTTACAGGGAATCATCAAAATAGGCAAGGTTTGCAGGCTGACTGCTTCTGCTAGTGGAGAGAATAGAGAAATGGAGAAGGCTCTTTTCTTTGCAGCTAACTAAAGAAGCAACCCTTTCCTTACCTTCCTCTGTATGACAAGTATGAACTGCATGAACTTCTGTCGTTTGTAGTATTTAGTCAATTTGATAAAAATCCTTTTGCAGCTAACTTTTCTTACAATCGTTGACCCCAAATGTACGCTTACAAGTTTAAACAGTTTCTTATTCCACTTACAATTTGAAAAGTAACCTTTAAAGATTACTTCTTTTTGTTCCAGCAAATTAATGTGGAAAAGGCAGCCTCCTGCTCTAAATACAGATTTCCCCTGTACTTCGATGAGTATTTGCTCACTGTGTCGAACAGACATAATCTGTTCTCATTTCCTGGACATGGCAGAGCCAGCACATTTACAAGTGAATCACACAGGGTCCTGTATCACTGTGACAGCTAGGCTGTCATGAAGGACTGCATGTGTCCTTAAGATGTATTCTATGTTTTATAAAAGTTAAAATTAATAAAAACTGGTACAACCACACTAGAAAAGCAGCTCTTCAAACACTAAGGAAACCTTGTATTGTGGAAAAAAAACCTGAGGTTTGCTGACATCCTAGAGTTTGGGAGTCATTCTAGGTACAGTGTAGCCTCAAGATTGCAAACCATTTTCCCCCCTTTTGTCCCTTTTTTGATCACCTTGTTTTTTGCAGTTATACATCAGCTGTGTAAGAATGATTGTTTAGTAAACCTGTGAAGTTTTCGCATTGGTGCTAGGCTTAGCCTTGTTCCCTTGCTGTATGAAACTGGCCTTCTGATAATTCTGTGTGCAAAATACGAATCTTGTAATGATAACTCTGAAACTTGTTTTCTTCCTGGGTCAGAGTTAGTTTTCATGGATAGCACTGTGCCTCTGAGCTGCTGGCTGCTCATCAGCAATCTGCCACGACATGGTCTCTTGAGCAGAGTAGACAGATTTGAGCTTGGCATGCAGGCATGGTAAGCTGTTCAGACACAGGTCAGTCTTCTTCTGGAGGCCAAACACCTGTTTTGGTGCAATTCCATGCCTGAACTATTATTACACCTGCTGACGAGCAGTGTGTATTTTTTTCTCAAAGGCTTCATCTGTATCAGTAGGTTTAAAAAACAAACAAACAACAACAACAAGCTGCAGCAATAGTCACTAAGCATGAGTGATGTAACATGGTATGTACCAGCATGGCAGAATTACTTCTCTGAGAATAAGGTGGCTGCGTTCAGGAGAGCAGCTGCCACCTCATACAGTTGCCAAGTCTATCTGTGCACCGTGTGGAGCCTCAAACTGCTCAGCTCTGCCTACTGCCAGTGCTCCAGCCAGCAGCACAGATACCATTAGTTTACTAGGGTATGTATGACCAAACACTGATGCAGAAATTTAACAGCATCCAGATCATTACTTACATTTGGCCAGCTTGGACTGTGGCAGAGGAGCCTAGGCTCTCTGTGCACCTGCTTAGGTAGCTGTAGCCAGTATTAAGCTCTGTCTTTACTTTTGGAGTAAGGGACAAGGTAACATTTGCAATAAAGTTTACTGCAATGTGTAAATGCAGTGATTTTTAGCCGTCTTAACCAGTTCCTTTTCAGTTCTCTTTCCAACCACCAATCTTCAATTTCGATTTGGAGATAATGTGTAGTCATATAAAGAAAAGGAACAGACAGTTACCACTTGCCTTGAATACACTTTGGAATTAGTTTCCCATTGCGAGAGTTAGATAAATTATGGGTGCAACTTGATAGTCCTTCCAGTCAGCACTGCTGTTGTGAGTAACCTGAAGTATAGACTGAGAAGATGAAGGGTATTTGATTATACAGTGACACAGCACGTACTCTGTAGTGGGCAGCGGCGTTTTGTGACAGATGGAACGTTTGGTCATTAGCTCCTGTAATGTGTACCATCCTCTGACCTCTGGAGAGGAGTAAAGAGATGGCAACAAGGAAATACATCATTTGCATCTAATAGAAAAAGCAGTGTCTTTCTCTTGATTTATGCAGTGAGACTGCACAGCAGTAGCAGTGTAGTCTGTGCTTTGTAATGACGTCTTTTAAAGAAGCCTTTCTGGATTTATTAGTTCAGTAATGATGTTTCTCTGTAGTTGAAAGGTGGGTTGTAGCACAGTGGTGTATAAAAGAAACTGTTAACTAGTCATGCATAAAGCATGAGCAGTCAAACGACCTGGGAGGTTGTGTTCTTCCCAGTGAATGCAAGGCGAGAGCTGGGCTAATCAAACTTTGTTGCTGAAACTGTCAGCCCAGCTGCTTGTGAAACCTGCCTGAGCCAGATGTGGCCAGATGCATAGATTTCTCACACTGCTTGGTGCCTGAAACTTGCTCTGGCCATCAGTCTGTGTGGTTGAGGTTAGTAGGGCTGGAAGTGGAGGGGGTGTTTGTGGATGAAGGATGAGGTGGTTTTCTGTGGACAGTTGTAACAACTACATTGTTTTTAAATCACCTCTATCCCTGCTTAGTTACACTGAAATAAAGTTTACTTATAAGCCTTTCAAATGTTAACAAATAAATTTTTACTGATAAGTGACAGAGGGGGCTTACCTAGGGGGAAAAAAAAAAAAAAAGGAGACTGGCTTCTACACAAGTCTCTGTTGTAATTGCATAAAATACAGCAATCTGGGGATCATGTACCAAGATTAAATCGCTATTATAGATTCTTAAGGTTTTCTTTGGTACTATTTTTTCCCAAGTCTGCATTCGTTTTAGAGAAATTGTAGCCCTGTAATTTTGGTTTTACTTTAACAGCAGTGTTGTGCTCAAAGCTTGAACTCCAGGCTATTAACTTGAATTACTTCTTTTGTCAACCCTTACAGACAAGTGTGAGTGCTGAAATATGCAGGTATTGTGTTTGAGCTTCATCTGTGCAATTCAATTCCTATTAACAAGATTTTAAAGTTTGCTAAATGTACTTATGCTACACAGGGAAAATCACTCTGGAATTGAAATGCTGTTATTTTAAATTACGTTTTCCTACTTCTCTTCTGTAAGTCATCTTAATTTCTTTATTTTTTTAAAAATGGATGCTTTCAAACCAGAGTGTTTTTGTTGTAAATCTGTACTTCCAACCTCCAACAAATAGACATCAGTTTCTTACATTAATAATCACTTTGGAACCAGTGGAGTTTTATTCATTTGTTTGCAAGATGTTTCCCTTAAACACTTGGGTAAGTAGTTCGGTTTTCAAAGCTGCATAGATCTTGCAGTATCCCTTACACTTAGGCAGAAGGAATCCCATCATAGGTAACTGTATTTAATAAAAATGTGCGCTTTAAAAGCAAAGTTGGAGCATAAGCTGAGATGGAACATGAAAAGTTGTGGCACTCAAGTTGCAAGTGTCTCAGATTCCAGTTAACATTCTGTAGAGTTTTCTGTTTCTTCATGTTGATACTAAATGTGTTTTCCTTGTGGCAGGAGGTGATGCTTTGCGACTTGACACACTTTTGGAGTGGTGGAGAGAAAAGAATGGCACTTTTTGTTCTCGACTCATCATTGTTCTAGACTGTGAGAACTCTCAACCTTGGGTTAAAGAAGTAAGAAAAGTAAACGACCAGTACGTCGCAGTGCAAGGAGCAGAGATGGCCAGAGTTGTAGATGTTGAGGAAGCAGACCCTCCGCAGCTTGGAGACTTCACCAGGCAATGGGTTGAGTACAACTGTAACCCTGACAGTAACATCAGCTGGTCAGAAAAGGGACGTACAGTGAAAGCGGTGTACGGCGTGTCGAAACGCTGGAGCGACTATACTCTGCACTTGCCAACAGGAAGTGATGTTGCCAAACACTGGATGATCTATTTCCCACGTGTTACCTATCCATTAGTGCATCTGGCAAACTGGTTTTGCGGTCTCAATATGTTCTGGGTCTGTAAAGCGTGTTTTAGGTGCTTGAAAAGATTGAAAATGAGTTGGTTTCTTCCTACAGTGTTGGACACGGGACAGGGGTTCAAACTCGTCAAATCCTAATTAGGAACCAAAGAGAAAATGAAGTGAGGGCTCTGGGAACTTCCTCACAGGTTTTTTTATATGACTGTTTTCTCTGAATAAATCTGCTGCACTCACTTTGTTCAGCTCTTTGAGCAGCTACAGTATATGCAACAGTTAGAAACTGCAGTCTTAAACAGAAGAGGGTAGGACTATAATATTTGTGTTTTGTTACTGGACTATATGTACATATGTAAGAGACTTCATGAGACCATGCATTTTGGCAACAGTTTCCATGTTCATATGTGCTACTTAAAGCAGCCTTTGTTCAGAATTATCAGCGTGAAAGACAGCAGCTCATATGAATGTTAGAGCATGCTTTTTTGTCATTTATATCACTGTAAGATTCAAGTACAGGAAAGGAAGCAAGCTAATACTTAAAATATATGTCCTTGAAGTTATTTGGTGGGTTCAAGGATATTATAGCACTGAAAATTAAAAGAGAAGAATGAGAAATCATTGTAGGTAAGTTGCAAGGATCTTTAATTTTATTTTGTTACATCTTCAGCTCCCACCTCGTTCTCTACTGCCATTGGTGGAAATTTGCCACAGGAAATTGGATAACCTCGTGATGTTAGGTGGAATAAAAAGTGCACAGAGAGTTCTTTCTTCACTGGTCAGGGTAATTCTGTGTTTTTCAGGCTCATACTTGGTTCTATTTTTGAAAAACTACTCTGAAGAAAGAAAAACTGGGGAGGAAGCAAAGCCTAAGAAATTTAACCAAGAAAATCATATATAGATAATAAGTGGAAGTACAAGTGCTGCCTTCCTTGCTTCCACATTTATCTGCACCTAAGGCCTCAATGCTGTAAAATGCTGAGTCCAGGATTAGACCAATGAGCTCACCTCAAAACATATCAGAGTCATGAGCAAGCAGTTTGTCAGTAAGATTGTTCCCATAAGCCAGCACTGAACCTTGAATATTCCTTAACTCTGTTTTCCCAGCCACAAGGTGCTGGTCTTAATCCTTCCTGTTGCAGAGTTGGATGGGACTCCAGAAAGCCTGTCCCAGTGCTTTTCAGGGAAGCTGTGTAGCAGTTTTGTTTCGTTTGCATAAGTACAGTAAATCAGGAGTTAAACGACTGAGGCACTAAGATAGTAAAATTGGTGCTGTTGCACACGTGTACAATCCAGAAAAGTTCTTTTTTTTCCATCAGTATTTTAGTAGGACTTTCAGGTGTAATTTATTTAAAGTGTAGCAATTGTATTTTAATTTCAGTGCATATTTTTAGAAGCTCTGTAAGTCTTTGTTTTCAAGGGCTTTTCTAATTCCATCTGACCTTCTCAGGCAGAGATTCTGCTAACTCTGATATCTGTTAGTAATTCATGGAAACAAAATGTTATTGAATTATGAGATCTGAAGTGGCCACAGTAATTTGGACCCACTAACTTCCCAGTGGTGATTTTGCAGGATTTACGAGTGGAAGCCACTAAGTTTCTTCATTGCTGAGTATTGCACAACTTTATTTAGCAAGAAATTGCTCCTTCCCTCCCCCCCCCCCCCCCCCCCCCCCCCCCCTTTTGCTGTCTCATCATCAAAGAAGTGGGAAGTAGATAAAGGAATGAGATGTGAAATTTGACATCCTACCAAGGGTCGGTTCCACTTGACCCTTCTTTAAGTAAGAGCCACTGGTACTCTGTCACCCAGAGGGGTGAACAGAGAGTAACGGCACCATCTCGCGTCAGGTATTGTATTTAAGTTCCTAAAATGGGGTTGGTATCATCTTTTAACTTGCCTGAAAATTAGACTGGATCTGTGCTAGCGACCTGCACTGCTCATTAACAAGGAGGAATAAATGTTCCTGGAGGAAGACTCATTTGACCTGTTTTAGAATGAAGCAAATTTTCCACTGGTTGTGCCTAATAGTTTTATCTTGTTTTTACTTTCACATGCCAAAGGTCAAGCAGACAAATCCCTTACTTCTGTTAAATAACTTTAGAGCACTTCTGTTGTGAGTCATCCTCAGGAGCCCCTCTGGGTACTTAAGCTTCTCACTCATGCACCTAACTTGGATTCTTACAGTTAGGCTGAACAGGATCCGTCAAGGACCAGCAAAGAAGCACTACCTCTTCTGCAGAAGCCTTTCTCAACCATACCTTCGAGTGTGGAGATAAGAAGTTTGCAATAAGGCAACTAGTTGGCTTGTAAACTATCATTTCACTACTGTTGATCTGATTGCATCACAAACTGTTCAAAGTGGAGCACTAATTAAGATGAATTTTTAACAAAGTTCATTTAAAGCAATATTGTAATAGTTGATAGTTAGCCTGTAAACTTCTGAAAATCGAGAAGTTAGTCCTTTTTATTTTGGAAAAGTTTTGAACATCACCACTTTTAATTACAATGGGTGCATCTTATTTTGTTTGTACCACTGTTACGTCATTACGGCTGTCAATCTGTATCTTTCTACAAGAGGAACAGGGAAGCTTTGGATTTCGGACCTGTCCTGAATCTATGAGCAGCCTAATGTGAAAGATGCGTTGTGCAGCGCAGTGACACAGCTGTTTTTGTACAGAACAAAGAATGTTTGGTGCTGATCTCTTGCCTCAGTTTGTTAAATGGTTTCCAGGATATTTATCAGGCTTGGATTTCCCATAGGACAGACTGGGTGGTTGTTAGCAGTTTGAATAGTAAATGAGTCAGCTCTTCGGTCTGCTAAAAGGTTATTCACAAAACTAATCATGCATTATCAGATTTGTTTCTCAAAGAACTCTAGTTTTCTGAATTTGTAACAGTTTTAACATTAAGGTATTCCTACTTTTGACTAATATTTTTTTTAACAGCAAAGGCATGGTGAAAAATGCCACTATGTTTACAACCATTTAAGACTGTGAGGCCTTTTATTGGACAAAGAGACTGTATTTTGTGATTCAAAAGCCAGAGTGCAGGATGATGAGCCTCAGGAACTCAGCAGTATTAATTCACCACCTGTACACCACAGCCTGTATTCCCAGGCGAGGACCAGGTGTGGGCAGCTGCCCACTCTGTCCAGCTGCCCACTCTGACCAGCTCTGTGCAGCTGCCCTCTGCTGATGCCCATCGCTGCTCTCTGCACCTTGAGAACACACCAGCAGCTCCACGTGGCGGCAGGAATCGCCTCTGCTGTGCCCTGTGTGCAATGCAGAAAAATTTAAACCCAATTCCAAAGAATGTTACATATGTTGGCATTTGCATGTTTTTATTTGGGGGTAACATGCTCAAGAATTTATTGTGTGGGTTCAGAAAGTTAGGTTGTGGTCTAAACTTTGTTGGGTTTTTTAAGATGTTTGTCTGTACCAATATTCAGAAATTTTGTTATAAAGGTTGCTATAAGTTTGTATCACAGCAGTAATTTTATGTTGACTTCATTTCATTTACCTCCTGTACAGGATCAACTTTGCTGAAATATAGAAATGCACTAAGTCCTACAAACATAAATCTTTAAGAGAGTTCAGACTGGAACTTCACAATGTTTTTCTCTGAACAAATATGGAGGTAAAGCCATCTTCTGAATATTTGCACTACCAGAGTTAAGTATTTGCAGTTCATTGTGCTTTTTATGCCTCGTGGTTGTCGTTGTCTGGCCTTTCCTAGAAATAATAATTTCATCAGTTTCAGTAAGTTTTCCCATTATTTTGCTAAGACCTAATTAATGCTATGCTAGCTGTAAGCATCTCTGTCACCAGCAGTGGACAATGTAACTGGGTTAAATTTCTTGTTTCTAAATACTTTTCTGTGGGAGGATTTTTACTGGACATACTGATTTTGCATCTGTAAATAGGTTTTGTGTGTGTGTGTATTTGTGATATTACTTAAATATATTTTGCTGGTTTGGATGCTCATTTCCATTTTGTGCTTCTTTTATCACTTCCAAAACTTTCCAAAATCTGTGTGCCCTCTTGAGTTACATGTGGGGTCTGTGTGTGTACAGCTTGTTTCAATGTATTTTCTCAGCGAGAAGATACAGCAGTGATTTCTAAAAATACTCCAAGGATTATCTGTAGTTTAACAGTTTAATAGGAAGGATAAATGTTTGCTTAAATTATTAACACACCTTTTGCCTCGTCCTTTTCAGTAATATCTGACTCTAAAGGTAATGAAGGTTCCTGTCTGAACTAGATGAAGCCTGGATTTACAAAGCAGAGAGAAACTGTGATAACGTATAATGCTGAAGAGGTCAAATCTGCACATTTATTCCTCTCAAAAGCTGCTGGGGAGGTTCTTATGCTCCCTCCTCTTGAAGCAGCCTGGGAGACTGGAGCAGTCTGCAGTGCCTTAAGACGTTGGCCAGCTCAGTACAGTCAGAATTTGACTTCTAACTTATGACTCAATCCATTACTTTTGCAATATGTTCATCAGTGTAACGTAGATCATGTCGGTTAAGTCTTAAATGCAGAGGCAGCCCTGGAGAGCACCACACTTTTACCCCAGGCTGCTCAGCAGCTGTCCTAACTCTCTTTGAATGGAGTTGAGCATCCGTGGCACAGGCTTTGGAATTCTTGTTTCATTTAATTTTATTTTTTTTTTTGCCCAAAGATAAGTCTGTTGGATTCAGTCAGTATGAATGTTCAAAAAATATTTCTTCTTAGGTGCTGTTATATGCTTGTGCTGGAAAATAAGTATAACCTAAGCATACTTACTGAAGAGATTTTCCTTAGGCCGTTACTCTGCTGTAGTTTAAAACACTTTCAGTTCTCTGAAAATTGTCTTGTTCTCATAAAGCCTTCAGTTGTTGAAGTGATGCAGTTGTTGACTAGGGAAGAAGACGAAACAGACTTTGGAAAATGCAGGATTTGGTTACGCTTGACTAGTTTGTAGGATGAGAAATAGAACTGTAGAATTGTAGAATTACTCAGGTTGGAAAAGATCTTAAAAGGTCATCAAGTCCAACCACAACCTAGCCGTACTACCCTAACTCTAACAACCCTCTGCTAAATCGTGTCCCTGAGCACCGCATCCAAACAGTTTTTAAACACATTCAAGGATGGTGACTCAACCACCTCCCTGGGGAGCCTATTCCAGTGCTTAACAACCCTTTCTGTAAAAAAGTTTTTTCCAGATATCCTACCTAAACCTCAAAAAAGTTAACAAAACCACTTCATAGTGGAAAAAGATCAGGCACGTTCATTTGGAGCATGAAATACATGAAGGCACAAGGCACAAAGGATCCCAATTCCTTGCTGGGGAGCAGCTCTCACGTGAGGTCCCTTTGCTCTTGAACATGTTGAGCAGTATCACCATGAAGTGAAATACAGACGTGCTCTCGGCACAGTGTCAGCCTACAGGTGGGAAAACTGGATTTGGAAGAAGGCTGCCAGTCCTACAGAGCTCATGTTTGGAGTTCAAGGCCAGCATGAGCACAGCTCCTTGCGCAGCCAGGTGCACACCTCAGGCGTTAGGAAGGGTTGGCACACTGTTCAGGCCCAAGCAGAAAGCTACTCCAAATCAATGCGTGCAGCTGCTTACAACCATTGGCATGGAAAAATTAAAATTTCAATCCTCATTAGCTACTGATTATCTTCTCCACGACAGTAGTAGCACCACCTCAAGGTGCACTGAAACGCTTTGGATTCTTACTTCAGACACCACTCAGCTGAGCTAGGGACCTGCCAGTGCTGACTGATGCCCATGCTGATGCTGGCAGAGAAATGCATCAAGCTCTGTTGATGGCAGGGTGTTTGATAGTAAGAACTGCTAACAAAGCCATCCCACAAACAAGGCCAGGATGCTGGAAGACAATCTGTCAGCCTGCGACATGGACTGTGGGCATCCTTTGCAAATTGAGGAGAGCTGCCTGGTGGAGATTGGCAACAGCCAGAAAAGAAGTCGAAACTTTTTGGAAAAAAAAGTTTGCTTTATGAATTGTGCATAAGGTCCCTAGGTACCATGGTACCGAGTACATTATAAATGCATAAGAGATCCATTAAGACAGATTGGGGGTGAGGAAAAAACTGACAAATTAGGTTTATAGCTGGAACTCTGTGTTGTGAGAGAGTATAAACACTTTATCCTCAGAGAAAGGTTACTTCTTTTCCAGGAAGGAAAAGACCAAAAACAAAACAAAACAAAAGCCTGGAGGAAGAGCAATGCCAGGCCCAACCCGAGGCTGTGGCCAGGAGTTGGCCCAGCCCCACCTGAAATGCTGTCAGCATGGCCAAAGTTCACTGTAATATGCACTATTTAGAGATGATCCATGTAGGGTTCAATAAATAAGCACAAATTAAATAGCAAGATTAGTGCTTTTCTGAAATTCATTGCTGGAGAGTAGGTGCCCTGTGGCTGTTCTGTGGGAAAAAAAAAAAATTAAAAATGGTGGCAACTGGGAGATTGCTGTACAATTGCATGGTAAAGTATTAAAGTATTGCCCCAAAAAGTTCATGGCTATCACTCTTCATTACCAAGAAGAGAGGTGCTGGTCATTGCTTGGTGCTAGATAATTTGCAGCTGGGTTAGTGTTGCCATCATTCATTTTCAAATTCTTTCCTCCTCACTGAATAACCTTAACAGAAGGTTATGCCACGAGCTCTGCCAGGACCTGTTGCAGATGCTGGCATGAATTAAGGAGATACAGAGGCCCTTTGGGCTGCAACCCTCCTGGCCTGTTCTCCCAGCTTTAGGCCCTCAGCAGCCCCGCATGGCGCTAGGTGGGCTCTCCTGCAGGCCTGGCACAGCTGCTCTCAATTTAGGCTCCCCCATAAAGGCTGGCAGCCCTCTACCAAACCAGGGCACCATGTGCCCATGGCTGTGGAGCGTCAGGACCGTGCCAGCCATCTGCCTGTTTAAGAACTGTCTGCAACATCCAGCCAGGCACTGTGAATTGGGTTTCAGTTGTGGGTCCATGTTAGAATTTACTACAGTCCCTGGGTGATCCCCAGTGCTCACAAGTATGTCAGTATGCTGGCTCAGCCTCCAACGTCAAAGCTGAAATAAATACCCCAAAGAGCACTCTGGCGAAGGGACTCATTCCAGGTTCATTGTCTCTTGCTTTCTGGTTACAGTCACCATTCCTTAAATTTCCAGAGATCTAGGATGGTTTCTGATATGTTAGTTTCTGTTTTGATGTCTTTCGAATTTATGAGGCACTCAGCTTTGGAGCTCAGAAAAGAAATAAGTCAGAACCAGTCACAAAGCTGTCACTTCACAACTCATTCCGGCTCATCCATCTTTCACTTTTCATTTGTTTCTCTGCCTGTCATCTCTGCGGCAGGGATTCTCGATCTGAGTTCTTGGCTCAGCTACAGCTCCTCTTTCACTGCATGGACTCACCCCAAGCCCACTCCATGGTAGGGTGATGGGCTGGGGTACAACACCAAGCTGACAGCTGCAGCTGGGAGCACCTCAGTGCCCATGGTGAGAATGCAGTCCTCCATGTCAGCACAGATTTGCACAGCCCTGCTGCTGTTTCTGCCAAACAATCCATGTGTCCTACAGCTCTGCCTATTGGCTTTTTACCAAAAACCCGTGCCAAAGGGCAGCTATAACATACTTTAGAAATCAGGATTTTAGAAGAAAGGTAGCAGGCCGTAGCTAGCACTTCACCCAACATCGTTCTGCCATCTAAGCAGGTCTCCAGCCCAGCTTTAAGCCTTCTGTTAGGCTTTCCTCCATGCACAGGAAAAGCACCTGCCATGGCCAGCTGCCTGCCAGCCACAGATGTGTTGTGCAGCCAGCCTGGGCTCTGCTTACTGCAGCCCTGCCCCTTTGAACAAGGGGCTGGGCCAAGGCCTCCCCTGCTGCCACCACCTCCTGCTGTGCAGGAGGGTTTGGTGGTGCCCCCGATTCTGAATTTCCAGCCCCAGGAGAAAGCAAGGTTCCTCGGCAGGGCTTGCAGTCCAGGCATAGCATCAGTCATGAAGCATGAGGAAGGTCTGACAGCCCAGGCACAGGCAGGCGGGCAGCTTCAGGCTGGTACTGTGAAGTTTGTCTGGTGCTGAATGTCCAAGTTAACCTGTGCAGTCTCACTTCACCATTGAAATAGTATTTCTAAAACATACTGAGGGAAGGTGGAGGAGACAACAAGAACAGTGGGACTGATAGCCATGAGGCAGCTGATGGATGCAGGGGTAGCAGTCAGAGCAGGTTGCTGTGAACAGGCACAGTGCCTAGTTCACGGATACAGTTCTGGTGCTTACACCTCACCTTTCCTGAGATCCGAACTCTGCTGGGTCTGCATTTGACAAAGGAATTTCTGTCTCCCTTCTGTTCTGCTGCTGTGTGTGGCTGAGAGCCCTCTGTGCAGGTCTGCCAATGAACCACCCTGCTCAGCCTTACGGGCACCCCTCAGGGTCTAAGCCTTTTCCTCCTTGCTGAGCTTGTGAGTAGGATTAGACAAGATCTCCAAACACATGCCCTCTGGTAAGAGAGGAAAGGTGTTTCTACCCAACTATATGACTGGTTCAAGTGCTCACTAAGGACAGCGGAAGTCTGGCTTCGGCTGTGGCACTCCAATTCTTTCAGAACAGTGTAAAGCTGTTTGGGTTTTGCCTTCCCCACTCAGGAAAACGTGCTATTCTGGGGTACAGCACAGCATCCTCTGAGCCAGCCCATCCTACCATGACAAGATGAAACACTGAGCAGCACAGCAGGACAAGTGCTCCACTAAGCACTGTTATGACACCTGGAGGGGGGGACATTCTCTCTGAGTGAGTAGCAGGAAGCAAACTGTCACCTCCCATGCCACGGCCAATAGCTCTAAATGCCAAGACTGGGTCAGAAGGAAAAGGCCTGCCTCCTTTCCCGGCACTTGCTGACGTGTTAGGGCAAGGGGTTTTCAGGTTACAGAAGCAACTTGCCCCTGTGTATAACAAATCCCATCCTGTGCGCAGGAAAACAGCAGTGAGTGTTTACTTATCACCCTTCATTCAGGAAACCATGCATGAATGCAAGCACAGGAAGCTGCGTTTTAAATGTCAAAGTATGCTGTAAAAGCTTTGTGTCAATTGCACTTCTTCAAAACAGAAAAATACCAACAGCTTTGAGAATAGCACAACATAAGAAGAAATTAAATTAGTTTCGTTTTCTTGTTACGAGTGGGTTTTTTTTTTCCCTGCTTAGTTTTTCCTTTCATTAAGGACAGCATTGTGAGGTCAAGCACCAAAGAACTGATACAGTAACATATTTTTCACCAGGGAATTTTGCACATCAGGAGGAGCTCATGATTTAATTGTAAATTGGCATTTGCATATTCATTTAGTCAAATCCATTTCCCCTCGTGATTAGAAATGCCATATGACTGATATTCTTCTTCCCTGTAGTTTGACACAGCATTGACTCACAGCTTGGCTTCATGAGGATGCTCGTGAATGCTAAGGCACAGCACATGCAGGAAAGCATGCTTCATTCCTGTATGCTCAAGCTGGAGTAAAATAGCTGCAGTGCTCTATAACCTGGCTTTCTTCAGGTGACTGGATGCTGTCTTTGATCTGAGAGAGCAATAATCACAAGGAAATATCAAAGAAACTCTCTCCACTTGTAAATTTCTGAGTTTGAGATGTGCTGAGGGAAATAAACTGATCTTATCTAAAATGTATCAATTTCTTATAATCATTATACCAAGCCTGAAGACTGACTTAGGCTTTTTGCTGTTGTGTTTCAAAAGTACCGCATGCACTTTAGGAAATAAGCCATCCCTATATGAAGTGAGCTGCTTCAAAAACGCATCACTATCCCTGTTGGTCTTTTTCCCACAGGGAGCAAGAACTGAGCCCTGTGCTTCATCAAACTTTTAGAGAGGCATCGCATGCCCAGCTGCAATCTTCCTGCTTTTAAAACTTTCTTCCACCTAACCCAGACTTTCCAAACGTGTTCTAATTGAAAAGTAAGCCCCTGGCAAATATGAAATTTTAATACTAAGCCACCTGAGATGTCCAGTGAAGAAGAAAAATTTTTAAAGAGACTGAACCTGAAAAAAGATAACCACTGAAGCAACCACTGGAGTAACTGAAATCCTTAGCAAAAAAGGATCTAAGTGTTCAACACAGGCTTGGACCTCGAGCACTGCTTTCGTGCTGTGACAGCATGCAGTGCATGCATCGCTTGTGCTCCCTGAATGTTAGCTGTCCATGCTTCTCCACATCTCAAGTTTCATTTCTTATGTTTCCAGTTCTACAACAATTCATAATACAAGGTAATGTCATTATTTTACAAGACAGTTTAATTTGCAAGCTCACTTCTTGCCAAGAGTAGGGCAGCAGAGTTCCTAATTCTAAATAAAATCTACTTTATGCCAAATATCCTTGCCAGAGCCCTCTAATGAGCTGGCACAGGATTGTTTCACAGGAACATCCTACTGTTAGCAGTGCTTTCCAGGCATTTCTGGTGCCTTATGACAACTCTATTTCTCCCCCCTAGCCCATGTGGTTGTCATTTTGTTCTGCTGTTTTCCAAGTAGTAAGTAGGAGATTTTCCTCTCTCAGCCACCACACACATTATAAAAGCAGGTCACTGCTGTACATCGTACTTCAGCTCTGTCATGTCTGGAAATATTAAACACTACTATTAAATATTTATAGAGAAGCAGTTCTGCTGCTGATAGAGAAAGCGGTCAATGTTTGAGTCTGAGTCACAAATGTCAACAGTAGAGCTCTCATTCATACACAGAAAGTAGTGAAATAGTGTGGGATTCAATTGCTGCCTCCTCACATGAATTATTCTACAGACATTGCTCAGTCCTAACCTGCCCAAACAGTCTTTGCCCACTGAGAAACTGAAGGCTTCACCCAGTGGACTACTGAGGGGAGGCCATGAAGATATTTGAAAGCCCCTCTTGACAAGTAAGTGTGTTCCTTTCCAGAGCAACCAAAGAAACTAAATCAAAGTACTGCCTTTTCTCTCCTCATTTTGTCATCATGAGCCAAGTTAAAAACTCATTTCTTACAAACTCCCATCAGAGGAACATTTCCTTAAATAAAAACTCCACAGAATCATAGAACCACCTGGATTGGAAGGGACCTCAAAGATAATAAAGCTCCAACCCCCAGGGCTGCCAACCTCCACATTTAATACTCCAAAACCAATCCCAGTACGTATCTCCCTTGTCTGCCCCATACACCACTTCCCTTTAGTAGCAAACCTTACTGACTGAGACCTTCAATATTACAGAGCATCTGAAATCCCCCGGAGAGGTTCACACACTGTTTAATACCTTCACACGGTGTTGCCATCCACAGGCACTGATAGGCAAGTACAGCCAAATAGTGAGAAAGCAAATCAAAGATCCTGAGGCCACTCTTCCCTGCTTACAGTAGAGCTCACAATGAGCTTGTGGGAGACACTGAGATCCACTCCACAGCACTGCCAGCACCCACACAGCCTCGTACAGGCACACCTGCAGGGCACCCTTGATGTCAGGGCTCAGCCAGGGGCCCCAAGCCAGGCCTTGGCTGGGGGCAACAGCCTTGTGCTCCATGGCATAAAGCCTGCAGCTGGGTAGGTGGGGAAGGACGGATTTGGGGCACGATTAAAGAAACTCATTTCTTCCTCTTTTTAATTGTGCCTTTCTTTCATAGGAATCAGAATCATAGAATCACTAAGGTTGAAAAAGACCTCTAAGATCATCTAGTCCACACCAACCCATCCTCACTGTGCCCACTAACCATGCCCTTGAGGGGAAGCCTTTCCGATTCCCACACTGATGGAGTCTTGCTTGTCCAAAATGTGTTATCACAGTTAACAGTTTGTCAGCATCAATGCACTGTGCTGTAAAGCATCCATTACTTGCACAGTTGCTGTAACTGATAGAGCTGGCGATCTTCCTCCTGGAGCCCCACCTCATTCCTCCCTAGGTTTTCTGATCAACAAAGCCTTCTCTTCAGCTACTCTAATGAGCTGCAAGGTAAGGACGAAGTATGAATTTGGAAAACTTAAAGGCGATTGGCAAGAATTTGAGGGGTAAGATTGTCTGCCTCAGGACACAGAAATTCTAAGCAGCTAGAAAGGCAATCTCTGTAGAGGGATGTTTGGCCTCAGATGAAAACTGTCATGACAAGAAGGGACTATTTTTTTGTTAATGATTTAAAATAAATTCCAGCTCAGCTGAGTCTGTGCTGTCTTTACGCATACGAATGCCTATTGAGAACTTTAAGACCTATTTTGTGAATCTATCAACAAATACTGCTTGTCTTTCTTTAAAGAACTGTAAGACAAGTGAAGCAGTGTGACTGTTCTCTTACCTTTCAGAAGGATTTTTGTGCTCCTGCAATTCATTAAGCTTGTCATTGTGATTTTTTTAATGTTTTCTTTAATATTGCATGAACATTGCTATTAAATGTCATGAATATTGCTGCGAAAGTTAATTAATATTGTAAAATTTGTGGTCTAAACAATTCATGGAACACATACAATTTCATGAAAAGTGGGCATATATTGTCTTGGAGTCTTCCCAACTTACAATGTATTTCACTGAGATCTTAATTCATTTCTCTATCACTGGCATTTATATTTCATGAAAACTTCAGGGAGCCTTCTTGCTTTAGGTAGCTCATGAAAATTGCTGAGTATGAAAGTAGACCTTCTGTGGCTGAAAGATACTCCTTAATAGAACTTCTTTCAATTATGCAGATGCAATGTGAAACATTCCTTCTTTTCAAAACTATATAGAAATAGATGTCATTTTGCTGTAATAAGCCACACCAGAAGGGAAAGTTTGCAAACATAGAAACTGTAAACCATTAAGTTGTGGTTCTTATAGAAATTATTGCATGTCCAAGAGATCTCAAGTTTCCAGTTTTACAGTTTGCTGCCCACTTTGTTTCTGGTTTGAGGACTAAGATCCCATGTGGGAGAGAGCCCTCAGCTGGTATCCTGTCTTCTTATGGCCTCAAAACCTAACCTTCAGTTCCTAATGCAATGTGCTACGACCTATGCAGAAAATAATCTGTGATAGGAAGGAGAAAAAAAAACACCCTTGTTGCTGTCTTCTTTCCAGTGAAGACTCTTTTACCTCCTCTTTATCTGTGGGAGAGAAGAACCAAGAAGACCTCTCAGAATTTGTTCTTTCAATCATCATAGTGAGGATGGGAAGAAGAGCTGTAGGAGGGAAATACTTGGGAAATCCATGAAAGAAATAGCACCCTTAGAATGAAGTAAGCTAATGAACCGTGCAGCAGCTTCCATTGGAACTCTGCATCTAATATTAAAAAGCACAGATGTGCTTGTTTCAGAGGGTAAACGAGAACTCAGCAAGACACAGACAGACTGATCCCTCACAAAATGCTGCTGGCGTGCAAGGTTGCAACTCCATGCGCTGGAGCAGATGAGAAGGGAGTGCTGCCTGGCAGTGTTACAGCTGTACCTCTTGTGTAACCTGCAGATATGTATGAAATTCTCTTGCTGGGTATAATAATCCTTGTGGAGCTGGGCAATTAAATTCTCTATCACTATGACATAATTCTGTGAGTCATCTGCCGTAAGTAACATCTCAACAACCCAGTGATAAAACTGAACAAATGCACTTGAACCGATGCCTTGCTTCCAGCCTGCTTCAGAAATTCATTTCATTGTAAGGTTTTGTTACCCCAAAACCTAGCGTGTGGCACATTAAGAGGCAGGTTGGCTGCTGACTCCAGAATTCTCTTGAACCTCTCTGTCAGTTCTGTGACCCAGAAGCTGCCCTCACCTTTGAGGGCCTGGCTTTGTTACCAGCTCAGAGAGACTTCTGCTCATTGCTCTCTGATAAAATTCCACCCAGCTTGTCAGGACATGGATATGACACAAAGTCTGCAGGAGGTCTGGGTTTTCACCAGTTTCCTAAAGAGATGGCACATAATAACCCTTTGTGTGCCTGCATACATTCCCACTAACACAGTGGCCAGTATAAATCTCATTTTACGTCAAGCTACAGATGGTAAAGATGTTTGGCTCCTGCAAGTATCGTGGAGTTATGCAGAGAAGATGCACAGAGACATCCCACAGGCAAGCATTGCTGTTGAGTGAAGGGCTGAACAGGAGCAATTACGTCCTGAATGTCCTTACTAATGGAGAGTAAATCCATCCTTAAAAAGAGATTTCAAGTAGGAGGTCCAAATCCACAAGTAATTCAATTCCTTTGGTTTTTGCTGCTCACAGAATCTGTTGATTTTATTGTTTGGGTTTTCAGTGAGTTGCCATTACCTCATTGTGTTAATAAAACCATTGCTGGCTAGCCCAGATGTATCCCAGTTCAGTTTTCCCTTCCAGAGAATATCTCTTGAGCCCATTTTCATCCTCTCCATCTTTCCCAAAATCAAGGAGATTTCCTTGGCTGCACTGCATCCAATAAGCACTGAACTTCAAGCACCTTTAAAAGAGAGAGAGGAACAAACACCATCTTGGCACTCAGTGCACTCTAATTATTGCATTGTTATTGCAGCTGCTTTTGTGAACAGAGCTAAGCTTAATGCAAAATAAATACTCCTGTGAAGACGCTTTTTCAGGTTTGAAATTGCATCTCATCCAAGCACTGCAGTGCCACAGGAAAATAGCTGCTTTAAGATGATAAAATGGCTCTTCTGAACATTTATTTGTTATGCCATACTCTTGATTTGTTTTGTAAAGCAATTTTCAAGACACCTTTGTGAGACAGTTAATGTGACTCCAGCAGAACAAAATGGATACCCTCAAACACAGAATGATAGGGAATTTTCCCAGAATGCAGGGTAATGCAGCATGATAGTTGGAGCGTAGGTGAGCACAGAACAGCCCCAGTAGCCCATCAGCAGCTCCCTGCCTCCTACCCACAGCAGGCTGTGTGCTTTTGTACTGAGCACCTGCAAAGGAAGCAGGAAGCCAGAGCCTGCCAGCATTATTCCTTACCAACAAAAAAAGAAGAGGCTGGCAAAGCTGAAGGTTGCTCTGTCTTGTCTAATGCACTCCTCAGCCTGCTCAGAAGGGGATTTGGACAGGAGGCCTAGCCTTTAGTGTACAGGTCTCATCTCAGCTGTTCCAAAACCCTGCTGCACAGCAAGAGGCTGCAGACTTCTTTCCTCTATAAACTGCTTCTCCTACTCTCCACCCCTCTTCTCTCCTCAAACACCCTCCTTGACACTGATCCAGAACTCTACTTTTTCCCATCATTCTTCTTTCTTTTCATTGCGGCTCCAAATTTTTCCTTCCCTAATTTTTCATCCTGTAGTCTCTGGCCCTGATAAAGAGCCACACTGTGTTTCTTCTCTGTAATAACTGAACTGGAACCACAGAAACAAAGAAATAAGTTTCCTTAAAATTTGCAACAATCTTAGATGACCTGTGAACTGCAGTGTTTCTCCTGCTGTTACATACTCACCTGAGAATGCAATAACATTGGAAGAAAATCTAGAAGCTTGTGAGTTTTTGTAGCTCAGGTAGAATCATAGAATTATAGAATGGCTTAGGTAGGAAGGGACCTCAAAATCCACCTAGTTCCAACTTCCTGCCATGAGCAGGGCTGCCACACACCAGGTCAGGCTGCCCAGGGCCCCATCCAACCTGGCTTTGAGCACTTCCAGGGATAGGGCATCCACAGCTTTTCTGGACATCCTGTTCCAGCCCCTTACCACTCTCTGAGTAAATAATTTCTTCTTAACATCTAACCTAAATTTCCCCTGTTTTAGTATAAATCTATTCCCTTTTGTCCTATTACTACCAGACTGTGTAAAAAGTTAGTCCCCATACTGTTTGTAAGCACCACTCGAGTACTGGCAGGCTGCAATGAGATCTCCGTGAAGCCCTCTCTTCTCCAGGATGAGCAAGCTCAACTCCCTCAGCCTGTCTTCATAGGAGAGCTACTCCAGCCCTCTGAGCATCTTTGTGGCTCTCCTCTGGACCTGCTCCAAGTAACAGCACAGACCAAAGATCTCAGTCAGAAGGAAAAATCAAATAAGGGGATGTAAGTTCCAGCACTTTCAGACCTCTTCCTGCTTCACTAACATACACTGCCTTAATTTTGGACATATTTTACATTGCTCACAAACGGTCACATATCTGGCAGGAGACAGCAATTCCTCTCCATTGCAATGGCAAAATGAATGATACTGACCAAAAGGATGCACACATTTCAAAGATGGCTTTTTGTAAAGCTGGTATAATGTACTGAGAGCAGTTTTGCTTGACCTCATAACATTCTCTTCTTGATTAAGGGCACAACAACTCACTACACAGGGAAGTAAATAACACTCAGTCACAGTCTTCTGGAGCACGCACCACTATCTGTTAAAGCTGATAAGGAAAATTGCACAGCTATTAAGTCATCAATACCTTGGATTAAAGTGTTTTTAGTAATTGTACTGAGCCTAAGCTGCTCCTGAACTCATTAATCTCAAGGAATATCTCTGTCTCTCCCTGCCATGTCAAACTACTGGGATTTTGCTGTTCTCTTCTGTTTGTACTCGTTTTTTCCCCTACCATTTGCATCCCCTCATGAGCCTTTAGAGAGACACTTTTCCTGTGAGGACTCGGCTGCATGCACCTGAGAGCTGGGCAGGCCTCAAGCTATGGCTGTGCAGAGCACACAGGCTTACATGGTGTTTGCAAAAAGGGAAGAAATACTGTATTAGTCATTAATATTCCTTTAAATGCCTCTTCTAAGTCATGAACATAATTAGTATTTCTAAATACTAATAGTAATAAAAGTGGATTTCTGGAGTTCTTAGCATTGGATCATCTTAGAATTGGAATGCTGTAGCACAAGAATTGGAAAGGAGGCCACCTCCTCATGAGACAGGCAATAGCCGAGCAAGTTGCATGGGGAGTTGAGTCAGGAGATTGTTTCTCCTTGTACCATTCAGGAGACAGAGCTGAGGGACTGAAAACATTTTTTAAAACCTTCAGATGAATGGTTTAAAAGACGTGATCCCTCAGGTAAAAAAAAACATCTTGATTGTTGGAGGAGTCTAGGTTTACATTAAATCCCCCAAAACATTAAAGAGGAGATCAGTTGCAGAAATTCTGTTTTGCATAGGGCTTGATGTAATGAGAATACAGAATTATTGCTTAGAAATCTCTCTGTTAAGCTCTCTTACTTATTTCTGCAGCTAGCTGCACTTTATGGTGCAGCTATTTCCCAGGTACCCACTCAAAGAGGAGAAACTCCTCAAATCCCAAGTGAACACGAGGAGAACATAAAGGATAGCAATCCTTCAGAGCCAGAAGGACTCACTGTCTTTTCTAAACAGGCCTGGACTGTGTGTGTGTGGCATCATCTGAGAAGGCAAGGCCTCTAAGTGTAGGGTTCCAGATAAAGTTCATGGGAACATGACAGCAAACATCAGCAAACCAGCTGGGAGGCACACAGGTCCCTTCTTGCACATAGGGGCTGTTAGGGTTTCAGGCTGTGAGTTCTGCCACAGAGCATCCAAAGCCTGAGTGCTGCAGGTTTAATAAAATTCTCTTTATTTTTATCTTTTCTCCTTGGGAGGATTCACACATGGGTTGCTTTAATTCTGCTTTCTGAAACATGCCTTATACATCAAGGTATGTTCAGTTATGGCTGAACTGTAATACTGTCTCATCCTGTTGAGCCATTCTGTAAAGCATGACAAACAAAACTGCCAAAATTTGATTTAATCTCTGTGTTGGTTTTTTTTTTCCTTCTAATATGGGATTGCCACACAACCCAGACCAGTGCAGGTACTAAAATGAGGAGAAGAACTGTGCAGACAATGGTTTCTAAACTGTGCATAGAAGACAGCAGGAGCTTTTTAAGGTTGAGATGAGAGACATGAAAGCAGAGCTGGAGAAGGAATTGCACCTGGAGAGCAAAGGCAGTGCGAGAGCCCACTGGAGCAGAGAGAGCACAGAGTGGTCACAGGTCCTCAGTCCTACAAAGAGCGGCTGTCTCTGTGGGATCCAAAGCGGGTACAGAGGGAGCTGGAGCAGTTATTTGAATTACCTACAGGGAGAAAATTCACTAAGAACTTGAAAGGTTGACAGAAAAACTATGAAGACACTAAGTTTATTTGTATTGCCTTGAGAAGTCTGTTCTCTTTATTTATTTTCCAAACTAGTAGGGGATTACCTCCAGGCTTTGCTGCATTTTGATCATAGTTATGGCAGTTAAAACAATGTATGTGCAACTGCATTTGGATGAAAATGAGTGGCTGAGGTGGTTTTCTTGCTTAGTATCTCTGTAGATTAATGTGTTATTGCAGGGACTTATATACAGAAACAGTGCTCTGTTTTTCTAGTCGAAATCTTTCATTCCGTACTGGAAAATGAATTTTGCAAAGATTCTATAAAATTTTTCAATAAGCCGTAGTTTTAAAATGCTAAAAGTGCCACTCAGAGAACTCATTTAAAAGAAGCAAAATGTATGGCTCTTCACTTTCCCAAGACTGCTTTCCCAAGTTCAGTAAGAACAAAAAGCATTCAGTGCCTCCCTAGAAAGACAGGCCCCACAGCTATGAACTGGGAACGTGGTACTACAAAGCACCAGCACCTCCCAGAGGATGCTGTCTGACATCAGTTCTGTAGCACCCACACACTATTTTCTCTCAGCAGGTGGTCTCATTCTCAATTGTTGGTACACCTATGAATTAAGATGCCAAGTAACTTGCAAATACAGGCCAACGAGCCCTCAGCTGAAGCACTCTCAGAAGTTACAGTCATGCTGACAGGAAATAACATTCTGGTGAGAGATATTACTACTCCAGGAACAAAACCTGAGAGCTGCAGAAACCTGAGGGAGTCAGCTCTATTTAGAATCAGGAATATGAAGTAGGACAGCTTCGTTTTCCATACGGAAGTTTTGTGTTTGTTGTTTATTTAAAAGTAGAAATCAATATATGTAGGCTTCAGTGGCAGTACATGCTTCCTGAAATCTTAGCACTTCACATTTCAAATAAATTCTCCATTTTTAATAGGGTGCTTAATTAGTAGTAGTATCTACTGCCCAGTTAGTAGTAGGATCTGTAGACTGAGGCTGCTGTACTGGACTATAAAACATTATAGCAGTGATCTCCATTCAAGGAATGGAAACAACAGAGGAGTGTTGAGATGCATCTTCAGCATGCAGCAACACAGGGATGCTTTTGTTGGATCCACAAGCATGATAGTTGACAAGCCCAAGAGACGGGGTGCCATCCAGAAAGACCCAGCAGGTTCAAGCAGTGGGCCCAGGAGAACCTCATGTGGTTTGGCAAAGCCAAGCACAAGGTCTTGACTCTGAGTCACAACAGCCCCCACCATCAGTATAATCTGAGGGATTAAAGGATTGAGCAGTTCTGCTGAAAAGGATTTGAGGGTACTGGTGGATGACAGGGTGGACATGAGCTAGAAATGTGTCCCCACAGCCCAGAAAGCCGTCCATATCCTTGGCTGCATCAAAAGAAGTGTAGCCAGCAGATTGAGGGAGGTGATTCTGCCCCTCTGCTCTGCCAGTGAGGCCTCACCTGGAGTACTGAGTCCAGATGGAGTCCACAGCACGGGAGAGACATAGACTTGTTGGAGCACGTCCAGAGGAGGGCCACAAAATGATCCAAGGATGGAACACCTCTCTTTTGAGAACAGGCTGAGAGAGCTGGGGATGTTCAGCCTGGAGAAAAGAAGGCTATGGGGAGACCTGATAGCAGATTTTCGTGACATAAAGGGGGTCTTTAAGAAGGAAGGGGACAGACTTTTCAGCAGGGAACAGTTTTTTTACAGTGATAAACAGTGGTTTACAGAGGGTAGTGAAGCACTGGAATAGGTTGCCCAGAGAGGTGGTGGGTGCCCTGTCCCTGGAGAAACTCAAGGCCTATGATTAATGAAACAACATATTTTAGCTCACTGGATAACAGGAAGCATTTCACTCCGATTTCACGGGATGATTTAAGTGCCCAGAGTGGAAGTTAAATCTAAGACTTGCACTGAAATCTGACACTGATGGTCAAAGCAGAAGTTCAAACATTTTCACAAGATGAAGAGAGGTACAAGTTTCATCTTGTTATAAGACACTTAAACAGTCACATGAGTGGTGATGAAAACATTCTCCATTTTGATTAGGCTACTTCATTAGTAGTAGTCTTGCCTCACAACATGCACTCTTTCTGGCCCAAAGGGGCCATTATTTACATCATTTAGTTGTGGAGAAATTTCAATGAGAAATTCTTACTAGGTTAAGAGTGCCCTTTCACTGAGCCAAAATTGTCTTCTTGTGGACTTAGGTCCTATGAGTTTAAATTCTCATCAAGGAAAATGATGATCTAAAACTGCTCCCCAGTTTCTCTATGTGAGTAGAGAGGTACTCTATGTGAGTAGCCATGGATATAAAATATAACATTAGACATTTCTGAGAAAAAAAAGTTTCTTACCAGAGCATTTCTTGGATTATTCCCAAACATATAAATTTCTTCCTCTCAGAGAAAAACCCTCCATTAAATAAAAGGAAGGTTGCACTCATCAGTTCTCAGAATAGGTAATATTGTTGAAAAAACACTGAATTCTTCAGAACTGAATAAATTAAAGATAAGTGTGTTTCATACAGAAACAATAATGCTGCTTTAAAATAACAGCCATAACCTCCATTCCATCTAAACTGATAAATGCAGCATGAAATCTCATGTCAGTGCAGAAGTTCAACGTGAGAAGATCCAGAGGACCTGAAAGTGATGTCATCAAGTGATGACATGCCAAACAGGCAAAGTAAAGTGTTGGCAAATGCAAGGTAATGCATAAAAGAAGGAACAATGTGTCAAATTTTTAACTAGGTATAGCTCTTAACAAAGAAAAGGAGATCTTAAATCTTGCAAATAAAAACAGAATTTAATGTGCTATGATAGGTAGTCATGAAACTGTGTTAGAAACCGCAAAGATGATAGGAAAAAATGAGAGCACTTTTTAAGATTTTTTAAAAAATTACTGAAGTGTCCTCCTGTGATACTATTCTGGATTCACTAAGTGGAAGAACACGTGAAGAACAAGCGTTTACACAGTCAGGCAACTGATTAAAAAACAAGGTTGGGAGATTCATCTGTGACTGAAGACAACAAATACTGTAATACTTCAGATGAGACTAAAAACACTGCGAAGAGACAGGAAGATGATGATGATGAAATGAAGAAGGAAAAATAAACACTTCTACTTGTTCTTGAAATACAGGAAATAATACATACTTATATATTAATATGTATTCTGCAGGAATTCCAGTTTCATGTACTTTAAGTAAGTGCTTGATACTCACTGGCTTGCAGCAGTTATAAGAAGCCTCAACTGAATCCTGAATGCCTCATTCTAAACAGTCCTGTTTCTCTTGCAGTATACAATCCCACAGAATTACAAAGTTGGCTTGGTTATGAAATCCATATTGACAACATGATTTCAGTCATTGTTTCTGTAAACTATCTATCTGTTCTTTCTTTTTCAAAGTAGTGGATATATAAGGTAGTAATTCCAAGATAAGTGGATAGTGGCTGCAAAACTGCTGCTCAAGTCTGGGGATTGGCAAAGCAAATTCAAAATTTCATTTATATTGGAAAATCTACTGAAGGCGGGCATCTAAACAGTCTTTAAACCTCTTATCCATTTGTAACTGGCCACAAAGTAAGTTCTTAAGGGTGCTATCCTGTACAGACTGTATTAAAGATTCCTGATCACATCACCAGTTAGAAACTCTCTGTTTTCCTGGTTCAAATTGAGCTTAGTGAGATTAAAATGAGAAAGTTAATCTATGGTGTAAGTAAAGATTAAAGAATATCATTCTTGAGACACAAAAATATGGAATTAATGAGGAAGAATCTGCTTTCTAATCGATGACATATAGTAAAACTTTGCTGTCACTCCTTTAATATATTATTTATCAAATATTTTGATATTATTTATCAAATAATAATATAATATTTATCAAATATTTATCTGCATCTCTCATTTTGCATTGGACCAATGTGAGAGAAGTCTTGTTTTATTTATGGAATATTTCAGCTAATAAAGAAATTGTAAGATGTTACATAGACCTATAACCTCAAACTATCACAACTACAGTGATACTATTACTAGAAACACACTCAGCAAAGGAAGGACAAAATAGAATAAATAAGAAGTGAAAAAATAATGATTCAAAATACATTGTCATCTTTAGAGAGAATAAAGTCATAGAGTTGGAAATACGAAGGGAGTTTGGTCAAGCTGAAACTATGCTTTTAATATTTGGAAAGAAAAAGCCTGAATATAGGGAGTAAGAAATGCCCAAACTTCTCAGGGGGTGGCTGCAGGAGGGAGAAGGCTGAGCTTTAGAACTGATGCGACAGAAGATCACCCGCATCACAGTGTTGCACACTACAACTGCAAAGTTGTTGCAGCAAACGGTGAGGCTGCTTCAAGGCAGTTTTTCACGGGAAAAAGAGAAGTGTCCGTGTTCAGGAATCAAGTATAAAGTGCTCAAGAAAATGTTTATGGAGTACATTCAGGACAGCTGATAAAAAGAGAGATTCCAGCATTCTGAGCGAACCGAATCTGAGGTGTTACTTTCTCTAGTACGGTTCTTTTATGTATTATTTTGTAAACAAATACAGACTTGTCTGCTTATGCCTCTTCCATTGATGATTATACATAGTCATTAATTCCATGCTTAGATAAGCTGTTCTTTCCTGAAAAACAAGATGAAGCAATTAAAAAAATCTCCATTTCTTCTTGCTTCTCTCTTTTTTCCAAACACAGATGAGGTAAGCAGCCTTAGTTGACATCCACACTTATAGTATAGAAGCATCTGGAGAAGCCACATGTACCAAAGCAAGTCTAAATTGTCATGACTGATGTTTGCATCTAATCAGCCCCGCAGATGTGACAGGATAATTCTGCCTGAATTGTTTACTCTCAGCAATCTGAGTCATCCTAGGTGTCAATTACACTGAAGTTAATAAGAAAATATTTAATTTCCTAACTGCAGGATCATACAGTGAATCAGCCTCCAAAGAAATAAGATTACTTTAAGAAAACAACAAATAATAATTGCCTGTAATTTTTTAGAAGGCCACTACAACAGTATGAAATCTAGATCGGTACTGTTTTCCGCATGCATGTCAGATAATTTAAATTCATGAATAATGGATATATCTCTTTCATGATGTCTCATTGCTTTCTATAGTAAGAAAAGACAAGCATTATGCAAATATAACACCTTAAAAACAGTGCCTTGTCAAATAGGCATAGTTTTCTATTTCTCTGCTGTTAATAAATAATTGACAAAATACTTGATACTACTGATTATGCTTTTTCTTGTAAACCTCTTACTGTACATGTTTAAACATCTGCGCTTTTGCCTCTAGGAATCCGTGATTTCATTACAAAGTTGTAGCCATGGTGTGAAAGAGCAACAGCCAAAGCCTTTGGCATACTACTGACCTGCTCGTAAATGACGTTTGTTAGCAATGAAGGTGTGATTCAGTCAACACTGGTACATTTCTAAAAAAGCTAGAATGTAACTTTTATTCTCCTCACCTCCTTCTCAAGTTGTTCAACATCAATCCACATTAAATGAACAGAGATTTAATTTGGTTATCTGAATGTGAATGCTTTTGGTTTATATGGAATCTCCTCACAGAATTGCAAACATCCGTCACTGCTAGCAGTCCTAGGTCTGACTCGGATACTTTGAGTCACTTCAGCTCTCTGCAAAACTTTCCTTCAGATCCATTATATCTGGTATAAAAATAGAGCACAGGCAAATTCAAACCTAATGGTTCTAAGACTTGAGAAAAAGAAGTCAATTAAGGTGTAAGCCTTGCTCATTCTTATATTACACCATTTCTGCAAATGAAACCTAATTCTAAGGCAGTAAGACAGTTACAAAAAAGCAGCAAATTCTGGCCAAAGAATTTTGTTTGGAAACACATTTTATAAAGTTTTTTGCCACTAGAAATACTTCAGATCTTTCAAATATAAAACCAGAGTTAGACTGAGCGAAAAACTCTGTCCTGAAAGATGTCACTTGTAGTTCACTGAGGTCCTGGGGATCAAGCCAATGGAAATTCTCATGCAGTTCAACAAGAACAAGAACTTCTGAAAAACTTCTTGGACTGTGATGGTAGATCTCAATTTACATATAAATCAGTTGCCTCCCCTTATGTAAAGCAAATCACACACACATTAAAATGACAACAGCCAGTGAACTGCAGTATATTACATTTTTTTTTCTTGGCATCGATAAAGCACACCTGGAACAGTGTATTTAGCTCTATGCTTCCTAATTAAAGCAGAAAATTAAGAGGCTAGAGAGAGTACAGGAGAGGGCTCTCAAGGCAGAAAATGCCTGGCCTACAAGTAGAGGAAAGCAGTCTTGTTTAGTTTGATGAAGAGGAGATGCAGGCTGAGCATGGAAGAACTTATGGAAGTTACAGAAAGTAACTGTATTAAACTGTTCAGAAAATGATCTCAACTTGTAGATTGTGAGGTTCATACTGAGCATTAGAAAAAACTTTGTCACCAGGAAGATACTGAGCACTGGGACATGTTAGCCAGAAAGGGCATAGCATCTCCACCCAGAGAAAGCCACAGCTGGCATGATTTAGATTCACAACAGTCCTACTATGTGTTAGAAGTTGGATTAATTGACATGCAAAGATCCATTCCAACCAGTATTTCTACAGCTCTGTCTGAAGAATAGAAAACCAGCATGTAGCTATAAAAGTGCTTATTCCGGGAGAAATAGAGTTCTTTTCTTCTTTTCTGTTTTTAACTACTGAAAATGGACTATATTTTGTCTTACTCAGCACATTGCAAATCAGCCAGCACCGTCTTTAAGGTTACCTTTCTGTACTTTCTAGGCACACTACAATGAAGCTACTTCAGCAGAAAGAAAATGAAGACCTAAGAATCCCACTGAAATCAAGCACCTTTGAGATCTGAAATTCAGGCCTTATTTCTCTTCCCTATGTTTCTAACTTCCCTGTATTTCTCTGCTCATCTTTGCAGCTTCTTTGAACTCACTTCTAAAGTGCTTCATTTCCCCTGCTGTGTGTTAGACATCTGTGCTCTTAACAATAACTGGTAAAGTTAAGAACTGAAACAACCAGACACTATCTGCAAACACAGCTTCAGAACCCATTCAGCACCTCTTCTGAACAGGATGAGTTGAAGACAGAAGGGAGAATGGTACGTGGCTTTGCTTTTAGCTATTCTGTAAATTGGAATAGCCTGCACGCTAAAGATTCACTAAACAGGTTTCATGCAAAGGATGCTGTAATTAGCTGCAAGTTTTTCATTATTGTGAAAACACCATGGTTTGGATTCCTTTCCTTTTATGAAACTGTATACTGTGCCTGGAAGAGCAGCTAATCTCAAATGCAGTGTGTTGGAAAATTGGATTCTTCAAATCTGTCCTGGGAATGATCAAGAATACAAGTGCATAGTAGCTAAAGCAATGAAGAGGGGACCTCACTGACAGAAAATCAGAGAAAAACACAAATTTCTTGGCAAAGGCAGTTTCATTCAGCTCTCTTCTGTGAGCATTCAGAAATGCTTTGGCGTTGGGTTATTTTAAATAGTGAATGTAGGAGAGTGTGTGTAGTGAATGTAGGAGTGAATGGAGGAGAAAAAAAGGATAGTTTAATCACTTTCCCATTAACTCAGCACTCACAGCATTTATCTTTGTATGAAATACACATCAATTTCAATATTAAAATCAGAAGAAAGCATTTTTGTATCACTTTAAATGTTACATGTAAAGTGTTGTGGCTTGGTCAGTTACAATGAAAAACAAATGATGAATTAAAAACCAAGGAGCACTTTCCATTTTTTGATGTCAGAATTACTTTTAGAAAGCAAATATCTCAGTCATTGGTGTCAAACAGAATCTGCCATCCCTGAGTTAGTGATTGTGACACAAGAACCAATGCTTGGCCATCTTTTGCCTGTTGGATTAATTTTAAACTCCTCCTCCTGGGTGTGAGGCTTTTTCTACACAACAAAACAATGCACATTTGTCCACTGACATGTATAGACGTGTACATGTGTAAACTGGCCACTAGACTTCTTTTTCTGATTGAAATTGCTAGAAAGCTATAAGGAAACTCACAAAAATAACACTAAGGAAAATATAGCAGGGGGAAAATCACATTCTGTGGCATTTTTTTAAAGATTTTAATTTTGAGTAACATGGGGTTGAAAAATTCTCTACAGTCTCCTCCAACATAAAAATGTGGAACTTCACTTGAAAGGAAATTTAATTAGTTGGCATGACTCCTGGGTGAAATTTATGACCAGTGGAAAAACATGCTGATACTCCAGCTACACATTATGTCTTTTTATTCGCTTAGACAGTGGCAATTTCTCTCAGTCATTAAATAAAATGCATGGCCACCTTCAATCTTACTCCTCTCAGTAACACAAATAAGAAGCAGTGGCAGTGCCCACACTGCGATTTTACTCTTAGCTGATGGTTCCTGCACAGCCACCTCTGGTTGCACTGTGTTCTCCAGCCTGCTTTCTGCCATCTCAGTATCCTCTATCCTTATCCTGCACGAAGTCACAGCAAGAGACAAATAAGTGCTAAATATCCTAGAAAGGATTGTGACTAAAAAAAGATAAAGTAGATGACAAACTGTTAATATTCTTTAGGATCCAGCATTACTACGTGAAGGCTGAGCACAAGGAAATACTCTTTTTTCACCATCTTTCATCTAAATCTGAGGAAATGCTGACGGCAGGAAATTAGCATTCTTTTACTTCTGGAACATGAAATGGTGCAATAAGGTCAAATATCTCACTGAGTAACTGCTTATAGATCAAATCCAGAGCTCCATCAGGAGAGGAAAACCTGATGTTTCAGTACCTCAAGACTTACTTTGAAGATCCGGTTAAAGAAACACAAAAAATGTTCCAAAGCTGTTCAAGCTAAGAATCTAAATCACGTATCTTTTCTGTTCCCCACTTACTGCTTAGGGGTGCTGTATCATTATAACTCAGCTTCCAAACAATTTGTCTGGTTAAGTTAAATAGAGGCTTGCTGAGCCATTGCCCATAATCACAGTTCTTCATCTCGCATTGCCATCTTAAGCTGTTACTTCTTCCCACCCCTGCATTTCTTTAACATTTTTTGGTCAATCTATCGTCTTCCTCTTCATGCATCTCTACATTTCAAAATATATTTATGTAATTCTTGACATTTCCACAAAATCTATGCAATTTTGTTATCTTTGCTGTGATTTACCTCCTTAAAGGAACCATTAAGAAAACACTGCATAGTTACCTTGTCAACACACTTGAAATCTGTAGACTATTATTTAAATCTATCATTTCAAATAACATAAATACTTATACTCCCCATTTTCTCACAAATGTAATTGCTATTCATATTCATGATCTATAAAGTAGTTTCAAAATAATATTACAATAATTTTGGTCAAAATTTAACCTGTATTTAAAAGTAGATGTATCTTTTATCAAGTTCTGCATGGGAAGACACCCAGTGAGACTATGAAAATTTATTTTGACTCACTGATGAAGCTTTAGGATGCTCCATATAAAAAATTCATGATCTATAAATTTCTCTTATCAAAGTAACTATTCAACTGATTAGTATTTGCTCCAGTGAAAAGTTCACATCCACCCTTACCTCTATGGTCCAGCAGCACAGAATCAGTGGCAGCAAGGAGACACGGAGGTAATCCTGAAGTTTGCCTATCTGGGTTCCCTGAAAGGATCCCCATAAATCTGCTCTGCACAAATCTGACAAGAGTTTTAGCATGGCCTAAAGTTTCCCATTCTTTCATATTTCATTACAGTAAAATATGGAGGAAACAGTGGGAAGGGAACATCTAAAATGACTTATGCCACCACGGCCATTCCCTCCTCTGGGCAAGTCTCACGATCACTTCTCGTTATTTGTTTAGTTTCATGAGTTCATCTATTCTGCTCTGATGAAAAAGAAAATCTCGGTTTACCTTCACATAAGTGCTTAAGTAAACGCAATAATACAAAGTACAAGGAAACAACCACCAGAAATGAACTTACATTTGCATTTTGATTAGTTTTAAAATTCTCCTCTGTCTTCTGTTTCAGCATTTGACACTATCATGCAGTTACGTTCTATAGTAAAATATAAATTTAAAAAGTCTGTTCTGAGCCTTTCCTGCAGGTACAGTAATTTTTACTGGTGACTCTAGCTAAAGAGTGGCACTGCTTGATAACTGCAATAGAAACTGCTTTTAATCAGTTTAATACCTTTGATACATTCAAGAAAAACAAACAAACAAACATATCTTTCTCGTCAGTTCAACTCAGTAAGAACATCTGCTCCTAACCTGCAACCCAGTATATCAAAATGGTAAGTATCACTAAAAAGCATTAATATATTTCTAGCAAGCTAACTATACTGGTGGCTATGTATAAAAAGATGCAATTTGGTTATTTGCACAGTTATTCCATTTGCAATGCTTTGCAGGTGCTGTATTCTGCAGCAAATCAGGTGTGCATGCCTGCCAAATTCCACCACTCTGAGCCTTTCTGTGATAACCTGTCCATTCTTTCCCCTCCAGTATTTTTAATTAGCATAAATGAATAAATGAAGTACAAAGGCAGCCAGCACTTTAGGATAGGGTAAGGCACTGTTTCATGTTCCGTAAAAGCACTTTGTACTTCTGTATGTCCATAGAGATGCTTCTCAATAAAAATAAGTAAAGAGAATGTTTCAGAGGAAGAGAAAGAGGCCTCTGGGACAGGTTTTCAGTCAGGAAGATTGGATATATTACTAGCATTTGATGTTCCATCCAGTTCCTTCTCTGCCTCTGCAACTGACATCCTTCTTAGGAAGGCAGTGCCATCCAGGTATCTCGTTGGAGCACTGTACCCAGATGACTGAACTTCCTGGTAGAGAAGCTGTTCATTTGCATGCTGTTTCTTTAATGCTGTGCTGAAATGAAACAGACTCTCAAAAAACGAAACAATGTCAAAATTGTGGTAGAGAAAGCTTTAGGGACTGGAAACAAGTTACTTGAAAAAATATGTAATTTAATCTTTGATGCATTTGGAACAATGACCTGTACATAAATAATTTTAAATACGTAGTTGATAATATAAACATTTATATACATAGAAAATGTTGATTACAGTACATGTGATGGGACTGTGCGTTGACACAGCTATAACTCTCTCTTTGGCTGCTTCCCACTGCCAGAGCTGCCCAGGGCCACAGACATGGGGCCCAGTGCTGCTGCTGCAACCTCATTCTGACTGCTGAGGAAACTGCAAGCTGAGAAAAAGGAATGAGAAGATCTGCAGAGTAAAGCCAGGCAAGATGAGAAAGGCAAAACTGCAAGTACAGGATTGCTGATACTGGGGACCTTAAGAGTTTGAGTTAAAAATCAGCATAAAAATATATAAAAACTTTCAGGAAAACAAAAAGAAAAATCAAAACAAACAAACAAATAAAAAAATAAACAAAACCTACAAGAATGACAGTGCAGCACTATGATGCATCTGTTCCAGCAAGGAGCAGAAGTTCTTTTCCCACTTGACTGACACCTTTCTTGGACAACAGATGTTCTTCAGGTGCCTTAGTGAGGTGGTGAACCAAGTACCTCATTAATCCTAGTGATCTTTTGTGTGGTTCAGCCTTGAAAAATGAAAGCTGCCTTCTGCGTTTGACTTGGATGTATTCTGTATGCACAATGCTCTTTGGTAAAAGGTGCCTGAGCGAAGTGACTCCTCTGCAGTCACAGAGGGAAGGTGACTGTTACACAACAAAGTCTCTAGAAATACAACACACAGCCTACTTACAATAGAAAAAAGGATGTCTGCTTATCCACAGCAGCAACATCTGAATTTCAAATAGTGAGGAGGTGTTCTCTGGAGGAAGGACAAAAAAAAGGGGGGGGAAGGGAAGGGAAGGGAA
>NW_024962265.1:25534284-25556587 GCF_019238085.1 Lagopus leucura
GGGAGGGGAGGGGAGGGGAGGGAAAGGAAAAAATCAAGAAGTTTTATATTCAAAGGAAGAAAAATGAAATATACATATGTGCACATATGCATGTATATTATGAATCTTGAAAAAAATGTGATGACAAACCAAAAGGTTACATGATATGGATAACTGCAATTGTGGGGATTCTAATTCAGTGACCCAAGACTTTGCCTTTCAATCTCACATTCATATTTTGGTCATATCAAGTCCTGTTTCGTGGTCAAACAAACCAAAACCCCAAACTTCACAAAACCAATCCAATTCACTCATTTCTTTACTGCTATGTGTTAAGAATTGTATAGCATATATACATATTTTGCCTTTGGCTTGAAGTTTACTTGCACAAGAGGCTATGCCTAACAGTAGGCAGCAAGTCAAGTACAGGCTCAGTGGGTTTTTTTCTTTGTCTTTACCCACAAGCTTCCTGAAGCCTGGGACAGACAGCACGGGAACAAGATTCTCTGCCTCAATGGAAGAAAAGTATGCAGCAGCACCATTTATTAAAATCAGTGTTACAAGCCAGTGAGGAACATTTCACAGTTTCAAGGTATAACCTTAAAAATAAAGAGTCAGTCGAAGTCCATATTTCTGTTATTCACAATCTGCATCTTAAGGTGAAGTCTGGGCACAGGAGGCAGCATCCTCTGCCTACTCAAAGTCTCAAAAGCTCAGTCAATGTGAGAGAATTAAACAGGACTCAGACAGTCTTGAGCACTGCTCTGCAGCTCTTCACACTGCCTAGCTTACTTTCTTGCTAGCATGACCCTCTGCTATAGTTTTGTAGTGTCTGATACTGCTCTCCCAAGAGATGGGCAGGAACAGGCATTTTTCCCAGCAGACAACATGATATGGCCAAGTTGTTCACGCAGACAGCAAAGAGAAGGGTTGGTCATACCACCACAAATCGGAATGGACTGCTTGTTCTAGGAGGCAGAGAGCAGGTTACAGCGTATTTTGTTTACTTGTAGATAAATAAAGCAGTGTGGTCTGACCTAGCAAAAGGCAGGAGCTCAGCAGGCAACCTCCTGAGGACCGTGTAAGAAATGTATCGCGCTTCACAGAATGGATTATAGAGATTCAGTATTCCCAGATTTCAACGAAGGCAATAGAGAGGTAGGCTGTTCTTATATTCATTCATATAACAAGGACTGAGGTTTATTTTCTTCACGTTTCCTTTTTACTTCTTTAAACTTACTAACAAGTATCAATTGAAAAAAAGACACCATTATTTTGCTTGCCCCTCTTCTTCATTATGCTGGGATAAAACACTCATGTTTTCTCAGGTGTTCTCTGCCTAATGAGCCATAGGTCTAAGACGTTAATTTCTAAAAATGTGTTTGCATCCACTACAAATCAGATTAACTTTCCTGCAGACTATTTTGGAGGTACTGACACAAAGCTTGTCAGGGTTGCAATGTTTTACTGGATTTTTAAGAAGTAGTGCCTACTTTTCATACATGTTCACAACTCTTTTAAAATGAAGAAGTATTTCCCTACAACTAAATTCAAAAATTAATTTATTCAGTAGAAAGCAAACTACAGAGTATGGACCTGCAGAGATTTCTGTGTTTCAAGGAATTCCACCAGTTTATATCAAATTATACAAGCCTTTGTCTTGAACATTGACTTCAATTAATTCCCCTGCTTTGCTACCAAGAATTAGAACCAGGTAATCAGTGACAAACTTCAGCAGCACCATCATTCTCTCCCTCTCACTTACTCAGGAGGCAAACCTTTCCCTAGCCAAGCTGCTAAATCTTCAGCTCTGGCTTATAACCGTGTTCCTACCGTTAGTCATTTTCAACACAAAATCTACAAAATAACAAAAACGTCAAGTTCTATGGAGCAGCACAAATGGATTCAAATTAAGCATAAAACAAACAATGAGGCCCCTGTAGATATTTTCCCACACTTAACTAAATCACCAGCCCTTGAATGGTCTGTTGCTGTGCATTTCTCCTACTGAAACTAAAAACATGTCTGGAGTGCTACAATATGACCACCGGAAAATTGTCACCAAGATCACAGTGTATCATCACATCTGACAACGTACATTGGCCCTCAAGTAGAATGCTACTGAATCACAGAATTGTAGAATCATAGAATCATGGAATGGCCTGGGTTGAAAAGGATCACAATGATCATCTAGGTTCAACCCCCTGCTGTGTGCAGGTCACCAACCACCAGACCAGGCTGCCCAGAGCCACATCCAGCCTGGCCTTGAATGCCTCCAGGGATGGGGCATCCACAGCCTCCTTGGGCAACCTGTTCCAGTGCATCACCACCCTCTGTGTGAAAGAACCTTTGGTGTGCTATTTGTTCAGTGTGGCACTGCCTGTTTTCCTGGTGCCTGTCTTAATCCAACACTTTTAAAAGCTGAACAGTTGAAGCAAAGGGGTAAATTAATTTCTGTCATAGTTGATAAAGAAGGGAGAATCCCATGTTTGAGTCCTTGTTTCCCATGGCTATTAAACGGAAAAATGCACAAGCACCCTCTTTACAGAACACTGGGAAAAACACCTTGGAGATACTCCCTCTCAATATGAGCTGCTTTACTACACAGCCTCAGAATTAAGCTTCCTTTTAAAAGCCATAATTGCTGATGAGACTTGCACTGAGCTCAGTGCATACTAAGCAAGGAGCAAACTGTGCTGGCAAATGGATTTAGATTCAATCAGTCATTTAGACTGAATTCACTTGCTTTGCTTCCCATTATTAAATCATGAGAGGTGTTACAGAGCACATAAATTACTGCTTTCCCAAATCTGGATCCCCCTCAACATATTCTAGCAGCTGATCCAAGGCATCAAAACTTGAAAATCAAAGGGGAGGAACAAAATCATTTGATTTCATTTGACAATGCCAAAGAACAGACGACTGATCCATCTGAGTCTTGGCCTTCTCACTGTAAGATACAAAAGGTATTTGGGCAATTTGAATCTGCTCCAAGCCCTGAATTCAGAGGGACTGGGGCATTCTTCTCCGTTTGAAGACCCAGCATTCACTGGAGATACCACCAAGAAAGATGTGTTATTTGTAAGCTCAACTTCAAGATTCAGAATAGCACTGCCTGAAGTCCTGTGCCCACGGTGACCACAGCATTCCAGAATAACAATCTGTGGTCTGGACATTTTTCTCTTACTTGCAGCATATTTTTTAGCAATGAAACAAAACATATTTGTGCCATAACAATAGAAAGAACCCAGTGGTAAACCACGAGATCAAAACCTAAGTAATAGAGATGATTCATGTACCGATACAGCTGAATTTTAACCACATGCTTTGCACAACACTATGTGAACTGCATTTTAATGTTGGTTTTGTTATCCCTGGAAATGATACTTGTGTTTGTGTATTTTTCAGAAGAGTCTTATTTATAAATGTTTCTCAAATACAGGGAGATAAACAAGCACGTTTATCTGGATCAACTTTAGATCTATAGAATTCTCATCCATAATTTAGCTTCATTTCAACTGTTCATGATCTTGCCACAGTTTCTAGATAAAATGGTAGCCATGGCAACCACGTATCATATATCAGATAGAAATCAGTATTGAATCCATCCACCATACGCAAAAGTGTTAGTACTGAGCTCAGAAAAATAATAAAAAATTAACAAAATAATAAAAATAGCAGCTGAGGAGTATTTGTGTATTGAACTTGTCATGTTAAGAAGCTGAATTCATCCACATTACCTTGGCAGATTATGTTTATGTTGTCCTTATGTATAAGGAACTGTTGCAACACGTTATTCTGATGATCAAGATTCAGACCTGAGAACAACTCCCTACTACAAAGGATAACAGCCGAGTTGCAGGCTTCCTTTAATTAAAGAGAGCTGCAGGACGAAACAGCATCTATCTCCACCAAGTGACCATTTCACTAAAAATTAATCTTACTTACATAAAAGCACTGTCAAATATACATAAAATAATACAAAGGACATCTAAAAAATAATAAAAATCCACCATAAAACTGTTTTTACTTAATTCTGTTCTGAATAAACAAGTGCTGCAATTTCAGTTTCAATGATATGGCTATCCTTAAGGCCTGCATAGTGGTAGATTTAGTTTTACTATAAACATTCAATTTTCTCAACAGAAACTCTCAGATATGAGAAGCATGAAAATGAGATCCAGCTGAAAGGGAACTGTTTCCAGGCCTGTTCTCAAGGCACAAAAGAACAATATTTGTACCCAGCTTTATAAAATGACTTGTTACCCTTCTCTGGCATAAACGAGCTGCTTCTTAAACCCTTGCTAGTGTAACAAACTGGCTGGGCTTTTTATCTCTCCTATGGGAGATCAGAACTACTCATTGTTCTGTTTTGCAGTATTATTCATGGCCTTTTATGCAAAAGAGGATTACCAGGAGTATTAACAATTACTCAATTTCTGAACTTTCATTTTAAGCCATCGATTAAGCAGCTTTTTGTCAAAGAGTGTGCTCAAAGAAATAAACTTTTTCATAAAGCATTTTACTCCATTAGCCAGCTGTACAAAAACCTCCTCTGGAGCAGAACTTAGATCTCAAACATTCGGAGATCTGGTTTGTTAAAAGAACAGAAGAGGTTCACAGTCTTATTTCACCAATCACTATAAAGCAACCAGCGAAGTATTACTGGATCCAGTGTTCACCAATGCAGAGGAGCTCATTAAAGAAGTTAATTGGAGACAGCATGGGCTGTTGTGACCATGCCCTACTTGAGTTCATGATCTTGTGGAATATGGGCCTGGCGAAGTGCAGAGTCAGGACACTGAACTTCAGAAGAGCAAAATTCCATGTTTAAGGAATTACTGGATGAGATCCCGTGGGAAACTGTTCTTAGGGGCAAAGGAGTGGAGCAGAGCAGGCAGCTCTTTATGGATGCCTTTCTGAGTTCTCCATCCCCCAGTACAAGAGATCAAGAACAGACAGGAAGCTGGCATGGCTGAGTGAGGACCTGCTGGTCAAACTGAGAGATAAGAAGGAAAAGCACAGGCAATGAAAGCAGGAATGGGTGGCTTGGCAAGGCATAGGTGGAACTAAACTAGGTGAGGGGTGTGAAAAACAGCAAGAAGGAAATCTACGGGTACATCTGTCAGAAGAGAAAGACAATGAGAGTGTGTCCCCTCTGATAAATGAGAGGGGAGAACTGGCTACAACAGAGGTGGAGAAGGCTGAGGTTCTCAGTGGGTTCTTTTCCTCAGTCTTCTCTGTCAGTCAGGCTTCCCACACCTCTCACATCCCTGAACCTCTAGTTGGAGGTTGAGGAAGAAAACTCCTCCCTCTATAAGAGGAGAACAATTCAGAGACTGTCTTGTGAGGTGGAATGTGTAAAATCTATGGGTCCTGATGGCATGCACCCCAGGGTCCTGAAGGAACTCAGTGATGTCTTTGTCACATTCCATCATATTTGAGAAGCTGTGACAGCGAAGTCCCTGGTGATTGGGAAAAGGGGGACATCAAGTTTGCTGATGATACCAAGCTGAGTGGTGCAGTTTACACAATAGAAGGCAGGGATGACATCCAGAGGAACCTGGACAGGCTTGAGAAGTGGACCTATGTGAACCAAATGAGGTTCAACAAGGCCAAGTGCAAGGTGCTGCATGTGGGTCACAGCAATCCCAGATACGTGTACAGACTGGAAGTAAAACTTACTGAGAAGAGCCCAACAGAGAAGAGCTTGGGGGTCCTGCTGAGAAAAGAAGCTGGGCACGACTTGGACATGGATCTTTTATGTCCCTTCCAGCACAAGCCAATCCATGATTCCACGATTCCATGATTCTATTTGTTTAATCACAAAGCAATGGTCTAATTGGAACTACTGACATGAGGTAAGCAGCAGATTGTTAACCGAATATCTTAGTTTTTCTCATTGTTCTTTTCTGTGTGCATTTTAATCACCATGTACATATGGATTTGCAACAAAATCCTATACTTCACACAGTAGTATATGGAAATTGCAGGCCATCTAGCAAATGAATGCAAAACAGTCCAGTGTATTTGCACAAGTTCAAACATGGGTTTCAGGGAGCGTATCATTAATTTGAAGTCAGACAGAATTCTATTACATTACCTTTGTTCTCATAATTAAGCATATTCTTCAGTTGTTTCTTGAAGTCTAATCATTCAGTTTGTTTAGTGAGACTCTTCAAAATCATATTCTCAATTCCCAGCCAGAAAGATTGTTTCATTCCTTTAGCTTTATAGAGTGATTAATTACATTTTGTATGCTCCATCACCATTGACCATGTTGGTACTATAGAAATTGATGTTTTATCTGCCCACAGATATGACATAATATTATAGATACTGCATAAAACTAATTTCTGGTAGAAAAGTATTATCTTGTTGGAATGCCATATCTAAGGTTTGCGTGTAGAATATCCCAAAAATCAATTATTTATGTAGTAAAAGAAGTGTAACCTTCAGCAAACCAGCCTAAGATTTGCCTGAGGGATTTCCTGAATTTTCATTTTCTATGTTTCATATAGATGAAGCTCAAGTTTCTCACCTGCAAAAATCCTTGTGATGTTACAGTGTTGTCCCATGCCAAGTAATTTGCATCAAATACAAAGCTCAAAAGTCTTATGACTACTTCTTAAAATCAAAAAAATAAAATAAAATAAAATAAAATAAAAGGTAGAATAAAATCTAATATTGATTAATCCTCTGATATTTGAATACATGATGTCCTTACTGATACTGAGATGTGTCGTCAGGAGATGTTGATACAAACCCAGGTTAGACACTTGCTTTATTCTGTGAACTGGAAAAGTATCTGGAACTGCTCCACAGATGCACATTATTATGTGCACACACATTCTGCTCAGTAGACCTAAGTCTTTATTCTTAGTATGTTTAACTTCAGTGATGTTGTTACACCTACCTGTAACCCCTTTCTTTATCTCCTCAAAACCTAATCAGGATTTAGTCACACTGTCAGAAACAAAAGGTACTCCTGGTTCTTCTGGCTCAATTTACTCCCATCCTCATTCTACAGGTGTTCTTTAAATGAATTCTAAAACTTTTTTAATTTTAGAGAACCTTCTCAGCCACAGTGGGGGTTGGAAGAATGACTGGGTATTTTTCTGGGCAGGTATTCACTGACATTATCCTAACTTCTCAGAGGATAATCAACTCACATTTCAGTCTCTCAGTGTCTCAGTCATATCAGTACATCCTGGGAAATCACTGGAAGCCGCCTATTGATTTCAAACCATAATAATTGTTCCTTTGGTTCCTTTAAAGGCTGTGTTCACTGTAAAATACACACTGGTGTCTCTCCTCTGAAGGACAGCTATTTTCAGAGAACTGCTTTGATAGAGGGAAAGCTCTTGTTAGCAGGTAGATTACAGTGGATAAAATGGGGTTTAACATGCAGACACTGATGGTCAGATAATTCAGTACAGTTCTTCACCAATTGCTACATATTGCCTCCTCAGTTTATTCCATGCGAGCTTTTTCACATTTATCACAGTAGTATCCTGATGCCTTCCAGCAGTACACACAGCGGCGTGACCAACCTCTGCCACATGTTGTTGCTGCCTTACCTTCCCCCTGAGGAGGGCTATATGTTCTGAGGAGTATTCTGCTTTACCAAGGCTCAATCTTTTTTAACCAAGAGAAGGAAGGATAACTAAAAGTTGATCCAGAAATAAAGCTTCTCCTTCAGCATCCTATAGCATGAGAATAAAAACTCAAGAAACAAAAGCATGGGAGGTCCATCTCAGTTTCAGCATTAACAGTGGTTGAGATAAGATATGCACGTGCTTAAACTAAAGCCTAATTTGGTGTCATGTTTTTTTAAACATGGCATAAGGAATCGAACAAACTCAAATGTCTCTGCCTTGCCACGGTATTTTTTTTTTAGATCTGCAGGCCATATTTTGCCCTGATCAGTTATGATGGCACTGTTATGATTAAAGCACAGACACAAGAAGGATTCAGCCTGAGCCTTGAGTCTAAATGAACAGCGGCTCTTGGATTTTACTATAGAGCACTCCATACAGAACTCAGATAAGACGTGACCTATAAAACAAAGCATAACCTCAGACACAGTTTTCTCCGTCCTGGAGCTAATGATTATTTTACACCTTTCTGGAGGGCAGACTGAGATTTTAAAGATGCCCCTGAAGTACACAGAAGACTCAGAGAGCACATCAAGCAAACACTTGTTAGCAGAGCCAGCTCTGATCAAAAACGATACATATCTGGCCAGCGTGTGCCAAGATACAGCAACACATTTCCGATATGAAGAATACCTGTTACAACATTTTTGCTTAAATTTTGACACCCCAGACCAATTCTGGTAGCTTTGTATTTTGTGTAATCCTATTGCCTCTAGCCACAACTCTTCAAGCAGTGATAGCACTCCCTGTGTGACTGTGCCACTATTGGTAAGTTTACATCAGTAATCTCATGTCTTATATGTGGTATTACTCAAAGTCTGTCTGCACCACAGATTTCTGCACACACACAGCTGCACACACAGCTCTTCAGGTAGTTCAAGTGCTGGAAGAAAGTAAGCTGTGCAATTCTGTGCTCAGTATAGTCTTGATGCAATAATGTACTCAATGTCTGAGCTCATGGCAAATTCAGGATTTTTTATGCTTTTTTTCCAGTATTCAAACTAAGTAGCTTGAAAGTGTCTTTGACAGATATATGTTAAACAACCGTGTTGACATACTTAAGAGAAAAAGGGTTCCATTTATATAGACAATTTTTAGATATAAAAATGTAAATCTGCAAACACTTCCCTACCAAAAGATCATTTCCTCCCAGTTCAAAATATCGTACATAATAATGCATGTTATACAAATATATGTAGGATTGTTTCAATTTTAGTGGTACTATTTGAAAGTGAGTTAAAGTGTTGCTCTCCTGTAATAAATACAGCAGAGTAGATAAATGATTTCTAGGAATCAGTGATAGTTAAATGAATAAAATCAAACACTCATAGAAGTTGAATGTTAGAACAGAGTTCATATCACAATGACAGAGTTTGCAGGGTCTGGTTGGACAGACTTATTAGCATCTTGTATTTCTTCTTCCTAATATTCCTGGACAAATGAGGTAAAGCAACAAATAAAAGCATGGATATCTCTCTTATGATTAGACACATTTCACATGGAAATCAGAGCATCTAATACGAATGGAATGCGTATGGAACACTCACATTTTTACAACACTCTCTTTACAGCATCTGAATACTCTGAAATTGTATGTATATTCTAGAAGCCTCAGCTGAGCTGACTAAATGTCACCTCAGGTTATCCTCACAAATCACAGAATAATAGAATCACGGGGGTAGGAAGGGACCTCAAGAGATCATTGACTCCAACCCCCTGCTAAAGCAGCCTCCCTACAGCAGATCACACAGGTAAGCATCCAAATGGATCTTGAATATCTCCAGAGAAGACTCGGTATGTCAGACAATTATTCTTCCAAAAGGACTTTCTTCCTCACCTTTCTTTCTTGCTAGACACTCAGAGGAAAATTCAGAGTGGAACTCAAGTAGCATGTGTACTAAAGAACTGCCACTCTAGCCTTGCAGCCCAGGCTTGTGAAATCACCAAGAGATGTTCTAAATTAAATGATATGAAAATAAGGTACTTTCCAGTAATTACATCCAAAGAGACCGATAGCAAATATTTTTGTCTAAAATCTCAGGCTTCAAATGGCACTTTGATGTAAGCTTTTCTTAGTATTGAAGAAATCTTTTTCTTTTTGTTTGAAAAGAGTAAATTGAATATCAGTGTCCACAGTAGCCCTCAACAGGATCCAAATATACTTGAATTAAGTGCACAGAGACGATAACCAGGAATTCTAAATTTCCTTGGAAGATCATGTATCCATGACTGAAACACTTCAAAATGTCTAATGAAGCTGACTTGTCAACTGCAAGTATGAATCAAAATATGTAGGAACTGTGGTCTACAAAGAGAAAAATCTTGTTATAAAAAAATATTTATAGTAAATAAATAGTAAAAATAGACAAGAGACAGGCAGGTATTTTTCTTCTTAAAGGGAGGGTGGGAGAAAAATTCCTTGTTGCAGCATAGCATATGTGAAGAGAAGGGTAATGAGCATAGTTCTAAAGGCCTGCTTTCAGAAATGCCTGTGTTTCTGATACTACTTCACAACCAAAGTTAGGATGAAGCTGAAACTTCACAACTATTCCATTGTAGTAAGCCATGACCTAGTTGAGAAGCCACCACAAATGGATGAAACATATACTTCATTGCTGAATAGGTGCAAATCTCCAGACAAACATCCCTAAAGGCTCAGTAAGTTAATTCTGTTCAAAAGAGACAATAGTCTAAAAAGGAAAAATAATGAAAGAGAGAGAAAGCATAGAGTTTTGGATGAATGACAGCAATTACGAAAGGCCATGTTATTGCTATGGAGAAAAGCAGAGCTCTTTGGACAGGCACTGAAAATGGCTACATACTGCTTATTCTTAGTTTGGTATAGTCCCAGAAACTGTGTTGTGGCCTGCAGGTATTGCAGAGCAGTATTTGAAAGTGAAATGGTCAGTATATAGGACACTAATCTCCTTTAGAAAGAACGTCACATCACTCATTTGAAAGCTGTCTTGCCTGTTCCTCAGGATATTAAAAAATATCAGGCCAAATCTGAAGTGTTGCCAAGTGATGTTCCACGACGGTAAGATTTTCTTATGCTATGATGGAATTAAGTGGTGCATAAAACAAAGACAACATCTAACAGTATTACTTCAATATTGTAATGGGCAGAAAACTTTTATTCTTTGATTTTCAGCCTGGAGAAGAAGAGGCTCAGGGGAGACCTCATTGCTCTCTATAACTTCCTGAAGGGAGGTTGGAGTGAGCTGGGGGTCGGCCTCTTCTCTCGTGTCATTAGTGATAGGACCAGGGGGAATGGTTTCAAGCTACGGCAGGGGAGATTCAGGCTGGACATGAGGAAGTATTACTTTTCAGAAAGGGTGGTCAGGCACTGGAATGGACTGCCCAGGGAGGTGGTGGAATCACCGACCCTGGGGGTGTTCAAGGAAAGACTGGATGTTGTGTTGAGGGACATGGTTTAGTAGGAGCTATTGGGAATAGGTGAACGGTTGGACTGGATGATCTTTTAGGTCTTTTCCAACCTTGGTGATTCTATGATTCTATGATTCTGCATTTACTTTACAGGAGTAATTTTTTTATGAAAAAAGTCATAGGTCTGAAGTATTTCCAATTATGTAAATTTGTACAAATTAAAAGCCTAAAGAGTGATAAAAATCCCTGAAGCAATTCTTTGTCAGATTAACTGCTTTTCTTCTGTATGCTAAGCCCATGCTTTAATTTCCCTGCAGGTCATCAGAGAAACAATAGCTGGAAGTATCAGTGAGAATTAATTACTGGTGAATAGGTACTGCAAAGTCAGGTAGCCGCCCAAGCTGCCCGACTGTCCGATTTGTGCTGTGCTCAGAGTATGTGGGCTAAGATCCTCCTGAACCTAAACTACACCACTGTATGTGAATAAATGCCAAATAAAGTATTTGTATTACCTCATTTCCCTACTTTTCCAACACCTTGACTATGGTAAATGTAAGAACAAGAAGCAAAGAACAAATACATCCCCATAAGTATATTTTTGTCCCTGGAACCTTACCACTTCTCACAAGTGCATGTGCTGTTTGAAAAAATGTTGGTGTTTGGAGGACAGATGTGGAAACACAGCCAACTTGATATTCTCTCTAAAGAAAAAGAAACAAGATCACGAACTATAAAGTTGTGATTTAAACAGAGGCATTACACTACACCCAGTATTGTTTCACCAAATAAACACTGTCATTACAAATTTAATGATATTCTTGAGACATCCACATTAGCATCATTGGTCTTTTATTTATTTTGAATTATTCTTTTTATACACCTCAGCAGGGCTCTACATGATCACTCCCCAGACTGCTCTGATTCCTGTGGGGATGATTTATGTTGTCATTCCAATATAATGTTTCCCATAATTGTACTGTGTTTAAAAAACATTAGAACCCATGGGGCTAGACAAGGAGTTATAACGTTAACAGCATGCTCATATAAATCAATTTACTCCCTCGGAGGGAAAAAAAATGAAAAAAAAAAGTTAATAAGATTACAGAAAAAAATTGCAAAGCCAGTGCAAGGTTACCATTATCATCAGTTTAATCGATGAGGATAAACGCATCATAGATAAATTCTGGGAATGTAAGCATAAATAGGAATCCATTCCTACATTTGCGTTATTTGATGTTATTGACTCTAACAGACATTAATCACAAAGTGGAAGAAATGGGATTTTACGGAAAAGACTCAATGCTAGAAGGTGGTGGACACCCTAAGTGTCGTACAACATTTTCCAAGAGCTCTCAGAACTGTGTAAGATAAACCTAATACTAACAGTGGATATCATTTCCTAATTATATAATTTTAAAGGATCCAAGTATATCAGAGGGATCAAGAAACAAGCTGTGATTTCAGAAACGCTGACCATTAAGGACAAAACCTAAGGATAGGGGGTTTTTTGGATAGAAAAATTGGGAAACTCAGCCTTTCCTTACCATTATCTAATAAAATACCTCATAAAAATAATAAGAGAACTTCGCAAGTCAACTTTTAATATGCTTAATGCAATGTGCAAACATAAGATAACCTAATATATTCAGAAGATGGATTATTTGTAGCTTAGTCTGATCTGAGCCTCCAAATGTAGCATTGTTTGTTGCATTCACTGATCTAATTTTGCTGTGCTGTAAGCAGTAGTCACTTAGTTTAGAACAGATTTAATGTGATAAAAAAAACTACAAGATAGCACGGGGCAATGTGTATTAAAACCCACTGTTTTGATGTACTCCCTGATAAAAATGTAGCAGTTCACTAAATCTATGATATTTTTCTCTCTACAAAAGACTGGGATATTAAGCAATGCACACACCGTAAAATTCCTCTGCAGATGTACCTGAGGGATCGATGGAACTGCTGTTGCTTTAGTGAGCTCATCCAAAGCCTCTTTATGGCAACTCTGTTTTTGCAAGGTAACAGCTAAGTGACTGCAAGTTTCAAACAACTGAAACGTATGATTAGAATTACAAATCAGTTTTTGTAGTTTTAGTCTTGGTTAAGTTCATTTTATTGGAGTGAAAATTAATTCTAGTCCTTTTCCTGTGCAGCAATCCTATGAGGATGGATTCTTAGCAGTCTGCTGTACAGGATTTAATGGAAATATGCCACTTTGCAGGAGCTGAAGATCTAGCACTTTGAACACTGGTTAGTGAACAAAAGCACTTGCTGCCAATGCGAGAACTATTATTTATCTCATATCACAGGGTCTTCAGTCCTTCTAATAAACAAGATGTTTCATAATGCTAAGCACCACTAACTTATCAAAATACTAAGCCACAAAGATGAGTCTGTTTCAGACTTGAAAAAAATCTAAATTTGGAATGCTAACATAATACATGAACTTCAAACTGGACTGATTAGGTTACAAAGGTTATTATTACAGAGAAATCACAGCAACTAAGAAATAAGGACATTTGCAGCCGGACAGAAATTTTATCTTAAAAAAAATCAGAAAGCATTGGGTTGTTCAGTATGAAGTATTTCATTTAAGCAGCTACTACAAAACTAGGAAACCTGGACAATCCAGATAATGTACTGCAGGACAGATTACCTGAAGATTTTGTCCTGGAGCCAAAAAATCCTACAAGTACAAAGACCTTAGCAGTTGAAAAATGTGCTGGTGGCAACTGCAATAGAGGCAGGATGTCTGGATGTTCAATATTAAATTTGCAACAAAATTATAAATCATAAACCTAACTAATTTCTTCCTGAACAGTAGGGCGTTGGCTATTGATTGTAATGCAGTCAGACTTCGACACCTTTTAAAAGATGGGGAAATAGCAAAGGCTTCAAGGGAAATCTGAGAAGTAACATGAAAATTAGCCTTCATGCTTTTATAGTTTTCTGTGAGAAGCGTGTATACCAACTCTGGGGACAATAAAACTGGCAGTGGCGTTGGTCATACTGCACCAAATTGACATTCATCATTCATACTAAAGTTCTGCTTCTTTTCCTCCGCTGACCCACACCACACATTCTCCCAGACTTCCTAGCAGCACTTGAGGACATTGTGAGTCAAATAAATAATTCAGTTCCATAGCACTTGGCTGGCATGTCTTGTTCCCATGCTTAGGAACAAACAGATTGGCCTGAATAAAAATTTACAAGAAAACTGTTTCTTTCTTGTTTACACTTCACTCTCCAATATGGAGTACAGCACATGGCGCACACTGTCACTCTTTGTCTCAGTCTGTGGCATCTTGTACAACACACATTCCCGGTTTTTTACACTAAAACATCTTCAATGTGATGCAATGCTTTGTGGCTTGCAATCTGAAAGAGAAAGATTATTGTAAATTTTGCTGAGTTTTCATATAACGTTGTGGACTCAATGTATTCAGGCAAGTTGAAATTGATAAAAGAATAGGGCTGAAAGAACACAAACATTTCTAAAATTCTGCTAGTGATTAAATTAGGGATGGAGCAAAAACCTCACCAAGATTGGAACCAGTCCTTCCATTCAGGCCAAGAAATAGATCTGCTACTATTTTATGAAATGCCACTTGCTCAGGATATTTCCATTCAGTTTCCAAAACAGCAAGTGGGCTTCCTCCTCTGACCACACATAGCATAGGAGTTCTAGACTGCACAAAAAGAATACATATTGCTTGTCACCTCATGCGTTTTGTAGTCTTCAGAAAACACTGAGGTTATTGAGGTCATTGGTGAGTAGGTTTGTTGTCTGGTTGGAGAGTTCTTATTTGCCTGCTTGCTTGTTTGTTTGTTCTGGGGGATTGGTTGGTTGAGGTTTTTTTGGAGAGTGTTTGGGTTCTTTTGGATGATTTTGTTCGGGATTGACTGTTCATTTGGATTTAGTGCTTCTGTTTCATTTGTTGGGGACTTGTTTTCTTGTTGTGTTTTTGTTTGTTTGTTTGTTTTTTGAGGGAAACATTTAGGAAATAAAGCTGCTCCCAGAGAGAAGCTTCCAATTTTTATACAGTGAAACTGCAGTTGTTATGCAATCATATAACAGTAGGGATGGAAGAAAGGAGCCCTGGTCTCCTGTTTGTAATCTATGGCACAATTTGATGATTACCAACTATGAATAGTTCACACCCCTATCAAAAAACAATTACACTCATTGAAAGGTCACTGATATTCAACGAGATTCCTCTCAAAGAGAGGGGCAGCAAAAGGCCATGGTGGATGGCATGGGCCCAGCTTCCACCGAGATAAAAACATGGCAGCAGCTGTTCTGTGAATAATTATTTTACTTTGTGGGGCTGAAGAGTGCTACAAATGCTATTGTTTTCCTCCAGTATGTATTGGGAAATAGGTAGAAATATTACACTAACTGCTTCCAATACTTTTGTCTCTTGCTACCCTTTACTATTATTCTTTTTATATGTTTCAATACTTGTGTTTTAATTAATTAGTAATACTGAAATAAACTATTAAAAGAAAGTTATCCTGTTCTTGACATTAAATCAACAAACATCCATTTAGCTGAAAAAAATAAATAAATAAATCCAGGTATTAAAAATTATCACTTGAAAAATGTAAAGCTCATACTTGATGTAAAAAAAAAATGAAAAATCATGCGATGATCTCTACAAAATACCATAAGTTTTTCTACATACCAGTGTTTAGGTTCAGAGAGATGCGATAGAAGTGACCCAAAAGGAGGGAGAGCAGCAGAAAGACACCACTGCATAGGATGTGGGAATGCTTCAAAAGTTTGCGCTCATACATCTTGGATCCCAATGTTTTGCATGCAGTCTCAGTGCTTGGTGACATACCTCTAAATGTCACATGCCACAAAGAAGAAAGCAGTGCTGAACAGAAGGTCTTTTACGGAAATGCCATTAAGCCTATCTGCATTTTAAGGACTTGCACAAAATCTAGGCTCATGATGATGATGATGAACAAGAGACCTTGGTACTCAGTGCAATAATGTAGTAAGATACTTTTCTGTAAATCAACAAAACACAGAACTAGTGTCTGTTGGACATGGAGCACAGTGATGGAGAGAGAGAGAGCCCTTGGGGGAGATACGGATTGCTACATTAAGTTACTTCTAACAACTAAAAACACAGACAGAAGATGACCAGGGCCAGAACTTTCTCAAATTCTTGTTTCAGTCAGCTCAGTTTTCTGTTGTGTATTTATCAATGAAGTGAGTGATCTTTCTTAATTTCCCTTTGGCCTTTCCGTTGTGTATCAGATGGTAACAGCTGATATTATAATAAATCTGTGTTCTTTCTCTTTACTCCTCCTCTGCAGGATGGTGTTAAAAATTTGGCTTGGATAAGATTGTATTCCTGAACTGCCATCAGCATTAAGCTGATCTGTGCCTGTTTCAGAATAGACACTGTCTCATCTTTCTTTAAAAAAAAAAAAAATAGTACAAGATCAGCAAACAAGGTTATGCACGTATTGATCAGTTTCTTCTTGTAAAGTCAGTACATTGGCCATTTTAACTTTCCCCATGAAAAGAGCAGGTAAATCACCTGAACTAAAGAAATGTTACATTTATTCTAGTCTTTTCGTAGTAGGATTTGACAATGCAGTGCATGGAGCCAGCTTCCAGAAGAACCTGAACCAGCTTGCTGAGGGATTGGGTAAGCACAAATGCATGAGAGACAACTGGAGAACAACTGAAAACTCAAAATCCTGTTCTCTGCAGAGTTTGTGTTTGTGAACTAACTTTCAGCTGTATGGGAAGCAGAGGCTAAAGCATTCTCCTAAGAGCTGACACTCATAAATGCATTACCAAGAATATATTAGGGCTTATTATTACTTTTAAAATCACAATGAGAGACATTTACCCATGAAAGCATGCCTGTACTATGTGGGAGAGCAGTATGGAAATCCTTTCTGAGCATTAAGGCATTTAGATACATCTAGCAACCTCTAAGACAGTATCCAACACAACAGGCTCTGTTAAGGGCAGAAAAGGAGACCAGCAACTGCAGTTTGTACTTTGCAGTGCCTGATCTTGCAGACCTTAATTACAAGCACATTTTTGGTTGGCCAGACTAGCAAATATAAAACACACCAAGCCAGTTTTAATCTATTAGCTCATTTAGCTTCAGAATAAATCCACCAAAATGGCAAAATAAGAGATCTCTCAAACTTGTGCTGCAGAATACCTGAAAATCTAACCCATAACAAAATGTAGGAAAAATATCCTTCATCTTAGCTGTAATTTTCCTGCCCACAGGTGCTAGAATTACCTGCAAAAGAGGTAGTTCAAATGGTGCTAACAAAATTTAGCGGTTGTCACAATGTCTACTTTTAAAGATTAAAATCATTTTGCCTGTATGACAGGCAGGATCTGCAGGACAGTCACCTTCCCCCAAATTGTAATGTAGGTCTTGAGAGCACAGGCTGCTCAAAACATGGAAGCAATTTGCCTTGGAGCAAAAAATGGGAGCCAGTAATGACAGTCTTATGCACCAGTGACTGAATAGGTGAAAAAGGGCTTTAAAAAAAAAATATATATATATATATAATGGAATGAACAAAGACTCTAAGATCTGAACAGAACTTCAGAAGACTGGAAAAAAAACAAAAAACAAAAACAATTGCTAGATTAGAATCATAGAATCACAGAATCATAGAATCATAGAATCACAGAATCATAGAATGGCTTGGGTTGGAAGGGACCTCAAGGATCATGAAGCTCCAACCCCTCCCCACCACCAGCAGGGCCACCAACCTCCATATCTAATACTAGACCAGGCTGCCCAGGGCCCTATCCAACCTGGCCTTGAACACCTCCAGGGATGGGGCAGCCACAACCTCTCTGGGCAGCCTGTTCCAGCACCTCACCATTCTCTCTGTAAAAATCTTCCCCTGGATATCCAGCCTAAATCTTCCCTCCCTCAACTTAAAATCATTTTCCTTTGTCCTGCCGTTATGAACCCTTGTAAAGAGTTGACAACCCTCCTGTTTATAGGCTTCCTTTAATACTGGAAGGCAGCAATGGGGATCTTTGAATTATCCTTTCTCTAGTTCACAAGGGAAGCATGGAAGTCTCAGCTACTGAGCATGTATCATCCGTGCTTTAAAATACAGTAATTCTCTTCTTCATGTGCTGCGCATTAAGTGCTTTATGACAAAGCCTTCTGGAATCAGTCCTTCTTGCGAATGGAAGCAGAGGAGTGCCTGATGTCTTGGTTCTTTTTGGGCTGAGGCTGTTTATGCACAAAGCTTCAGCATCTGGGTGGTTCTGACTACCTCTGATGATCCAGGTGCAGGTGGCTTTTTCCAAAAACACAATATTGCACTTTGGTGCCTAACTTCTTCCTGAGCCTCACTTGTAACCCCTAGGTCCTCTATGTGACCTGGCAGTTGGTACTATAGAGTCACATAAATGCATCACAGAAACTAAGCATAATTTTACAAAGCCAAGAGTTATTACATATGCTATTTTTAACATTGTTTAATCTTTATAAAAATTAAAGAAGCTTTTAGATACAAAATCGATCATTTTAAGTCCTACAGCTGATCCAGCATTTCACCGAAATCTGAGCATCCCTGTGTGCAGCATCCCTCCCCCTCCTCCTGCAGCAGAGGAAAGCTAACCAGACCTCAGATACAGAATCCAGAGAACATAGAATCTACCAAAAAAGTGAACTAATTCATATTTTGCCTGATAAACAACATGGTAAGGCCTTATGTTTCTTTGTATGGATTGGCATGTTCTGCTATTAAATCTTATATGAACGCTGGTTTTGTTATACAAGATGGCTTAAAATTACAATTCATATGAGACACATAGTTATTTTTTTAAAATTGGAAAACAGTACTCACAAATATCATTTTGAATGTAAACTAAAGATGTGGAATCTAATATTAGGTAATCTAATATTCATCACTGTATGCTTTTGCTTCAAAGAATACAATATGCTTTTGCTTCAAAGAATACAAATGCTTTCTGCCCCCAGATGATTTGGTATGCTTCCTTGTCAGCTTTCAAAACAGATTTGCATAGCATGTACCCCTGATTTGTAGAAGTCTGGTCAGGGGGCGGCGAATAAGATACCTAGTTTATTTTCTGTATAGCTGCAAGAGCAGGAAAAATGCTCTCAAAGTTCTCTCCCAATGATACATAATAAAATTTCAATACTTTCACTTTCCTTAAAATTAAAAAAAATAAAATAAAATAAAATAAAATCAGAAGATTTTGCAGATTGCTGGTATCTATATAGACATAGGAAAAACTGTAGGAAGCACTGCCATAGGCAAAAGCCATCTGTCCAAAGACCTTGTGCTTCTACACAGCTGCTCTGAACATGCTTTCTTTGCTCAGAATTAGAGCGCAAAAATGACACTGTTGGAGATTCTATGTTCCTTTGCCTTGTAACAAAGGAATCACATAGGATAGAGAAAATGTATCCCTCACCTTATAATTAAGTAACAAAAGGCTAATGCTGGACTAATAGTCCTTTCTCTCCACTGTCAGTTGTCACTGGGTATTGGTATTTTGCTCCCCCCTGTGTGTGGGAATACATGGTGTTATGCTTCAGAAAGTAGCAATTGCATGCTCCTGGAAAAAAAAAACAAAAACAAAAACAAAAAAAACAATAAGTGTGCTTGCTGCTCATTTTTCCAGAGCTTCACTTCATTTTCCTAGGTAAGATACAACACAGCAAACAGCGTATCACATACCAGTATCTAATCTTAGGCTTAGGCACCAACATCCTCCTCCAAAAGAAATATTCATAACATAGTGGGTAGAAGAGGCAGAGAAAACCAACATACAGATTGCCGTGGCTGGCCGAGAACAGCAAGCAAGATGCAATTCTCCAAAATCCAAACTTAAAACACAGCTGGCAGTCACTCATCCTCAGAGTGCAGATGTGTTACTTCCATGCCTTCTCACAGGTCTCCTCAGCCTCCTAACACTGCCATGGTATGAAGCACTGAACCAGCTTTTCCCAGCTACGTTCTGCTTAGAAGCAGTAAAGTGATGAACAGCAACATAATGATATAACATCAAACAATATTTTATGAAGAAAACATCAACTGTGCAGCTTTAGTACCGGCTATCTTCCTACCTCAGTGAAAAACAGGAAAGTAACTCTTTCAGCCACACATACAGCTTTGGCTACTGGAGTCTGGAAATAATTCAGCACAGATGTCCAATGACATGAAGAGAAAATGTAGAAAACTGTTGATGAGACTATTGATAGAACCTATGAATCTAGACAGCTGGGAAAGCAAACAAGGAAATATTACATTTGAAGCAAAAAGTCATGAAGGAGCATCAAGAGAGCAATAGTTTGCAATTGTAATAATATTACAGTTCTTTCCTTTCAAGACAGCTTCTAACATTTGTACTGGAGATTTTCTCCTTCTTGAAGAATGCAATATACACAAGCCATGCAACAAACTTCAAACCTATGGAATTCAATAATGTTAAATTGTAAAAAGTTCTCACCATTTCAAAGCATTAGATTTAGGTCAGATAAAATTATTTCCATATTAGATTCCAAAGCATTAAATAGCCAAAGTTCAGATCAAGTGTAGCAATCTATCTGTCTATATTTTATGACTTTGGGTATGTGTGGTTTCAGACAGCAATCACCTCAATGTGCCAGAGAAAATTTTTCCCAAATGCTCCTGCTGTGCCATTAAATTTTGCATTAGGGAGGTTGCCACTTTTAATCACAAACTCTCCTTCAGAAAGGTGAGTACAAATATCACAAAACAAACATGTGAGTTAGCCAAGTTGTATTCACGATTCAGTGTTGGCAAGCATAAATAAGCAAAATCGCTTCAATTCCAACATACTGCATAAAATGCCTTTGCTTGTTTATAGCATATATAAATTTTGAAAAAGATCTATGTATGCAAAAAGATCAGTGCACAAGTCTTATTTTACAGAGATAATGCTGAGAAAAGGGTCAGAAGTTAATCATATACCTCTACAGAAGATCGGTCTGTCTACTGGGAACTGTAATCTCCATGCAGTTTTAATCCCTGGGGGTATAAATCACAAGAGAAGATGCAGTCTTTGTAGACAGTTGTTGTTTTATGATCTGGCACACAAAAAGAAAAAGAAGCATTCAGACATCAGCAGTAGCAGCAATAAATATTCAGCATTCCAATACCTAATTCCTAAGTATTTGTAATCTAAAATACTGCTTTTACCAACAGTCTGTTTTAACATGGTCCCATTTTTTCCAGTTTAAGATCAGTCACCAGAAAAACAAAGAATATACTGCTTTTGGTTTTACATCTTTGTCATTAACAAAAATAGTCATTGCCCTTTACCACGTATAAGTGAATTTACTAAATGATCACATGTTCAACAGGAGTGAGCCCAAAAATGTCTATGCATTCTTTTTGTTTTACATTATTCTCTGAAAACCTCAATTTAAACTCTTGCAATCTTCCAATTAACTGCAGTTCCCAAATAGCCACCAGTACATTTAAAGCAAATTGAGGGCTTGAGAGGACTGCTGCAGAAATGCTCCCTGTGCAATGCTTGCTTGTTTCTTCCAAGAGGCCATTCTAATGAATGTTTTGTCAGTAAGGTGAGATGAACCATAATGGAATTATTCAGCACATAATTACACATGAATTCCCACCTCTCTAAGAAGCACATGGCGGTCACAGTACTTGTCGTTCTCACACAAGTTTGCTTTTTCTTCATGTAATTCCATTAAACTGAAGTCACACACACACACCTGTAAGAGTGAAGACTGTCCCTTGGGACTTCTGTATTTCACTGCATGCCAACTGTAAAGGAATCAGAGTACCATGGTTAGGGCAAAGTATTCTATTTATACAAGTGTGCATCCTGCAGGGCTGGTATGTATACTCTGTCTTTCAGACACATCGTGGAAGAACAGGATTGGACAACAGTAAGAGACAATCCACAGTTTTGTAATAGATGCTAAATCAGGAAGGATTGTATCTACAGAAAAAAAAGATAACTTTAGAAAACCACAAAGTACTAAAAAGATTCTAATCTATAGCAGTCTAAGCAACCAGGAAAAGAGATGACATCAGTATCTCGGGAGATATTGGACAGAAAAGCCAGTGACAATGGGGGACCTAAAGTTTATGAAGGATTACAGAAAGGATTGGCACCAACTGTCTGTACTTTTCCATGTGGATTTAAATTTAGAGTGGAAAAGAGAATGAGAGAATGAGCAAATTTATGTACAAATATGCAGTGGGTTTTAATCTGTATCTGAATCTGAGTTTCTAAAAGATGC
>NW_024962265.1:25556597-25565470 GCF_019238085.1 Lagopus leucura
CCAGGTTTATCAGCAGGTTTCCCTGGCCAAGTGGGTTATTCCCGACACAAATATATATGAAACAAATGGAGAATTCACCAAAAACACAAAGAGACAACCAAGCAGAAAAAATGACATAAACATAGCTTCTTACACTTGGAACTGTATCACACAAATAGGTAAAGAGAGATCTCAGAACTGAACGCAGGAAAAGAAAGATGCAACAGACACATCAAACCAGCAAGTTAGACGTACTCTGTACTCTGATTTAATCTTAAAATTAGTCCAGTAACTAAACAGGCAGTGCAATTTCCTCAGCACAGCACCTGCTCCAGTAGGATAAAACTCAAATAAATGAAATTAGACACTCATGTTTCATACTGGAACAAAGACTGTACTGGTTTCTGGTGAGATGTAACAACACTTTCCTCATGCCTGAGTGAGCTAAATGCTCTACATATGGAAGTCAGTGGTACCATTTTTCTGTTGTTAGGTCATGAAATAAGCAAAAACAAATTAAGTCACTTTTTTTCCAGCAAATTCCCCACCATAATTTTATTAGAGACCGGTGTTGTGATTAATCCAACTCTTTCTTACAAGATAACAACATCAGTGTTTGAAACAGCAGTTGTTCAAAGTTTGTGGATGGCTTTTTATGTTAGACAGAACTTCAACAAACTGTTTCATAGAAAGGAAAATCCCAGAGGAGACAAAGCTGGGATGTTTTTCTTTTTTTTCTAATTCTTTTCTAATCTCAAGAAGCTGACTCCCTCCCCTTCAGTTTCATTGACTGAGAAGCTGGAAAGGAAGGGAAGGTGCTGAGCAAAGTCATCTCTCCTTGTTTCCACATTGACTGTCATTACTGATGAAACACAACAGGAACTCAATGTTACATCTCAGAGTCTATCCTGAGTCGTTGCCTGCTCTGGAGCATAGCAAAGGATGACCAGGTTCTGGAGATGCTTGTGCCTTGAGGATGTTTGTTATCCTTGTAATAATCTCCAGACAGGTTTGAGAAGAGAGACGAGAGGACCAAGCAATTCCACAGCCCCCAAGTAGTAAGGCTCGACGATGCTCAGTCTGCGCACTAGCCTTGGGCCAGAGCTGGATCCCAGTTCTCTCAGACTGAAAACATGTGGTAGCAAGAACTCAGGAACCTTATAGAGAAATGTAGGTGCTTCTGGGCTTTGATCAGACAGGCTTTGTTGTTTTGGTATCTTTTGGCTCTGACTCCCAGTTTCTGCTGACATGTACAGACTGGAGCAGCATTGCACTGCATGAGTTGTTCTGGCCACAAATACTGCTTGCTGGCAAATTTCAAGTCTTACTCTAAACTTCAGGATGCAAGATCTGATCAGAAGAAAAAGCTGATGGAATTCTTTTTAACTTGTCATAACATCTTTTCCTTTAGTCTCATTCTCAGAAACAGACGAAACTTTAAAGAGAAGGGAGATGAAGAGGGGAAAGAGAAAATCCATTGTGAATCAGGCACTCACCAGGAATCTGAAACTTGGCAAAACTATGTTAAAGTTTGGATATTAACCTCAGAAGTACAGTACAGTTGAACTCACTGGCACAGCTACCTACCCTGCTTAAGTTAGCACGTCCTTAGTGCAAATTATAGTATTCCAAAATCATGATTTGTTCAAAGAGATGCCTCTTAACAAAACAAAAAGTCACATAGCAGTTTTTTTCTTTCTCCCATGCAATCTCTCTCCTCCCGTATTACAGCAATACGTGGTATGAGATGGATAACACTTGGGCCAAGCTAAGATCTAAGCTAAGCAATTTTACACCCTTTTAGCCACTGTTGGAATAGTGAATGTCATTTTGAGAAATACTTTCTATGAGAAAAATGCACTTTATCTTTGCAATGGGCCCACAGTTTCTGCTGCATTTCACTGATCAGTATCACCAGTGTTTTCAGCAGTGGGGCTGTGTTTATAGGTCTGCTTTCACCGAATAATATTTTTCTCGTAAATCATTTAATCTCTTGCCAGGCTGCAATGTCATTCTTGGGTTGCACTACATAAAAGCTGGATGTTTTGCAGCCAGCAAGCAAGACTTCTAGAGCCCTATATGTTCTTTCATGAGCAGTTTACAAATAAAATCATTTCATCATTTTAAAATGTCGCTTTTCTCTTTTTTGTCTCTCTAGTGTTAAATGCACATAGCTTAATTCATTAAGTCCCCCAGAATTAATTAAAACAATCAGATTTACAGGTAACATTGTGTGTAAAGAAAAGTAAACAAGAAAATCATTTTAAGGAGCAGACAGAAATAGCATCTTTTGAAATGAGGGTATTCATGCAGCCCAACAAGAAACATATTGGGAAAACTACTGGTTCCCATGCAGATTTCCCATGCATGTATTTCTGAAGGGCATCCAGGCAGGACTTAGAGCTAGCTGTCACTGAACAAGTTTAATTATCCCAAAACAGAAAGCATTAACACTTCTATGAATTGTGTGGTGCAAAAACACCATACAAAGACACAGCACTAAAGGCTAATTAGAAATTGTGCTCTCGCACCAGGGTAGCTTTGTCAAAACCTGAGGCCTCTTACAGAACAAGAGAAAACATTTAGATAACAAGAATTTCAGAACAAATGCAATTAGCAAGGGTACATGTACTGAACAAGTCTCAAAGCACACTGTGGGCTATAAAAATGGTTGCTTTATTCTTTTCACTATTTTTGTCATTATGCACAAGATTATGATAAAAACTTTAAAATATGGCACTGCTGCCCTTACCAGAGGACTGATGCACCACATAAAAACACCTTCTTCTTCAACAGAGGCACATTTAGAGGCAACACTATCAGCATTAGAAGGTCTTTAATAAAACAAGAATAACAATACTTAGCTTTAAATAAAACGAAATCCCATTAAGTATCTTAAAATGACCATATGCAGTGAAAGCTATTTCAAGCATTTTTACCATTCAGATAATGAAAAGTTTCTGTAGCTGAAATGCAAATGCTACTAATGTAAGGCTATATTCTTCAGAATCTAATATTTTCTTTAACAGACTGTAATTACTTTGACTTAGCATAAAATATAAAAAGCAATAACTTTAAATCCTGTTTGCTAATCACATTTCAGTGTGTGGCCAGAAGAGCAGCGAGGGCAGCACTAAGCTCAGGTTTGGAGTAGATTCAGAACACAGTTTCCACAGTGCAGTCTAAGTAGTTAGAAAGGAAACAAAGGAAAATTCCCTCTTGTAGTTATGCAGCATGGACAGTAAAAAGGAGAAAAATGCATCATGGTTAAAAGGCAAACAGAATCCACATCAGCATATTTTAGTGTTTTCTAGGATCTCCCTAGAGAGTCCACTAGAATCGTAGAATCATAGAATCATGGAATCATAGAATCATAGAATCATAGAATCATAGAATCATAGAATCATAGAATGGCCTTGGTTGATGATCTAGTTTCAACCCCCCTGCTATGTACACCAGACCAGGCTGCCCAGAGCCACATCCAGCCTGGCCTTGAATGCCTCCAGGGATGGGGCCCCACAACCTCCTTGGGCAACCTAGAGGTGTCACCACCCTGTATGTGAAAAACTTCCTCCTGATATCCAACCTAAACCTCCCCTGTCTCAGTTCAAAACCATTCCCCCCTGTCCTATCATTATCCACCCTTGTGAACAGTTGTACCCCCCCTGTTTAAATGTTCCCTTCAAATATCAGAAGGCCACAGTGAGGTCATCCTGGAGCCTTCTCTTCTCCAGGCAAAACAAGCCCAGTTCCCTCAACCTTTCCTCACAGGAGAGGTGCTCAAGCCCCCTGACCATTATAGAACACGGATTATTTTGCTTTTGACCTGATGCTCAAGTCATCATCCTGTACTTCCTGTAGCCATCTTCCACAATGATCTCCCTTTGTACAAGTTTTAGCTGTTAAACTGAATGGTTTTGCCTTTCTGCATCCACCAGTTAAGGTTGCAGCAATAGTGTTTGTTCTATAGATAAACCGATCACTATACTCAATCAGCTTATAATTAAAATAGGAATTCAGTTACTTCTTACTTACAAAAACATTAAGACACCACACTGACTCATCATAGATAGCCCTATTTTTTGCCACTGTTTCAGCACTTTGAGCATTTAGGAATGAATTCATTTGCTTTCTGACTAAAAATTAATTAAATCTCGCTCTATTAAAACTGCTTTTGTCCTGCATTAAGAACAGTATAACAGCAACCCTGAGATAAAACATCTAGAATTCACAAATCTTGTGAATAGACTTCGTTTAAGAAAACAGATCAAAATAAGTTAAATTATTAAATGTTTTTGCTAGCATTTGTGCATTCCAAAAGCAATATAAATTGTTTGATTCTATCAGTACTTGTCATAAAACTGAGTTAACTACACATGTGTTTGTTTTTCCTTTTAAGAGTAGGTTTAGAAGTGTATACATGTGCATTGTTATGCACAAATAAAAGTGAAGACATAATATATTTAGAAGTGCAGGGTAAGTAAACACACAAGATATTCTCAAAGACCAAATAAATGAGATTCCAGGAACCCAGGAATGCTTTTCTTCTATTCTCTTCTATTCAGACACAAGCAACTGTGTTAACATACTTTTAAAATGGCAAAGAAAACAACATGGTGCCTCATTACTGACTCTGATGCAGAGTCAGGACCCTGATTCTGTTCTCATTTGGAAATAAAAGCCATTCTTGGGTAAATCATGCATAACTTTCCTGAAGTCAATAGATATAAAACAGTCTAAAACTGGGGTGAGGGAGAAGTCTTACATCTCCCAGCCACATACAAAAATCATTTCCATGATATATTCTATAAATCTGTAGGAAGCCTATATAAAATTTTCCATTTAGGCAATTTCCTGTAGCATAGCTAATTACTGCCATCTAACTAAGGGGAAAAATGTAATTGCAATATGACTCACTAAATCATTAAAGTACTCAACAGAAGATATAGTTTGCATAAACAATCTCAGTGGCAAATTAATCTTTGAACAATACTGTTTGCTATTTATTTATTTCCATATTTTGCAAAGAGATATTTAAAAACAGAAATACTGCTTAATGGTTGCAGTTCAAGAGTATTTCTTAATGTTGCTGCAAAGTGGCTATATTAGGCGTAAGATTATAAGCTCCCTCTTGGTTGCTTTAGTACTTGTTTCTGGGCAGGCAGGAGATGTGCCTGAATTCTGGTAGGGCTGAGAAGCTCTCACCTTTTGGGGACTCACAAACCAAGCATTTCTTTGAGGGTTTCCACAGAGCAAGTTAGTAAACATTCCTGACTACACCTGCCAAGTCAACATGTGGTTGAAGATACAAGACTTTGGGAGGCTGAACACATTCTTGGGATGTAGGACGCTGACATCTACTCAAGCTTTCTCTTCATATAAAGAATTTAAGTACATTTCTCCAGAATAAAGTTCTTCTCTGTGTAGGTGCAAAGTATTGGAGGGCAGGATTTTAAAACCTGCTGACAGATGTTCAGTTTTCCTTAAAGGCTGATAAAGCAAAGGAGGCAGGAAACCAGCATGGCTGAGCAAGGACATGCTGGTCAAACTGAGGGATAAGAAGGAAATGCACAGACAGTGGAAACAAGGATGTGCAGAGATGAGATCAGGAAAGCCAAGATATAGATGGAACTAAACTTGACAAGTACTGTGAAAAATAACAAACAGAAATTCTATAGGTACATCTGTCAGAATAGAAAGACCAAGGAGAGTGTAACCCTTCTGATAAATGAGAGAGGAGAACTGGCTACAACAGATGTGGAGAAGGCTGAGGTGCTCAACGAGTTCTTTGCTTCCCATACATCTCACATCCCTGAACTTCTAGGTGAGGGTCAAAAGAGCAAAATCCCTCCTTCTTCTGTAAGAGCAGTCCAAGACTGCCACATGAAGTTGAATGTGTACAAGCCTATGGAGCCTGATGACATCCCAGATTTCTGAAGGAACTGGCTAATGTAGTTGCTAAGCCACTCTCCATCATATGTGAAAGGTGAAGTTTCTGATGAGTGGAAAAAGGGAACTGTCACTCCCCCTTTCAAGAAAGGGAGAAAAGAAGACCTGGGGAACTGCAGGCCAGTGAGCCTCACATTTGTGCCCGAGAAGATCATGGAGCAGATCATCCCAGAAGATATGGTAAAGGACATGCAAGTCAAGGAGGTGATTTAAGACAGTCAACATGGCTTTATGAAAAGCAGATTTTTCCTGACCAATCTAGTGGCCTTCTATGATGGAGTGACAACTTCGGGGGACATAGGAAGGGCAACTGATATCATCTACCTGGATTTGTGTAGGGCCTTTCACACTGTGATGCACAACACCCTCTAAATTGGAAAGATATGGATTTGAAGAGTGGGACTATTCAGTGGATAATTGGTTGGATGGTCACAGCCAGAGGGTTGTGGTCAACTGCTCCCTGTCCATGTGGAGACCAGTGCTTTTCAACATCTTATTAATGACATAGTAAGACTGAACATACCGTCAGCAAGCTTGCTAATGACACCAAGATGAGTGCCACAGTTCATATGGCAAAAGTAGGGGTCCAGAGGGACCTGGGTAGACTTAAAAAGTAAGCCTACATGAACCAAACGAGGCTTAACAAGGCCAAGTGCAAGGTGCTGCACCTTGGTTGGAGCAATCCCAGTACAGACTGGGAGAAGAACTCACTGAGAGGAATCTTGTGGAGGAGGAGTTGGTGGTCCTGATGGCCAAAAAGCTGGACATGAGCCAGCAGTGTGCTCTTGTAGCCTGGAAGCCCAACTGTGTCCTGGGCTTCATCAAAAGAGAGGTGGTCAGCAGGGGATGGGATGTGTCCCCCTCTACCTTTGTGAGCTCCTATATGGTGTGCTGCATCAAGACCTGGGGCTCCCAGTATAAGAGGCAGAGCTGTTGGAGTGAGTTCAAAGGAGGGCCACAAAAATGATCAGAGAGATAGAGCACCTCTCCTACACACTGAGGGAACTGGGCTTGTTCAGCTTCGAGAACAGAAGGTTTCAGGGAGACTTCACTATAGCCTTCCACTACTTGAAGAAAGCTTACAAGCAGGAGGGGGTCTGACTTTTTACGTGGTCTCACGGTGATAGGACAAGGGGGAATGGCTTTAAAATAAAAGATGGGAGATTTAGGTTAAATATTAGGAAGAGATTCTTTACTCAGAGGGCAGTGAGGCACTGGAACAGGCTGCCCAGAGACATTGTGGATACCCCAACTCTGGAGATGTCCAAGGCCAAATTGGATGGGGCCCTGGGCAGCCTGATAGCAGTTCCAACCCAATCCTACAGCAGGAGTTTAGAACTGGATAATATTTAAGGTCCCTTTCAACCTAAGGCATTCTATGATTCTGTGACACGGCGCTTCTCTCAATTTAAAATCAGATCAGCACACTGAGTTTTCTAACTTCAGTTGTGGCGCTCTCCGTTATTCCAGCTATAGCAGATGTTATGCCCACAAATCCTGCCAATCTTACAAGCCAAGGTGGTTCCTCAGCCTTAGTGGTGATATTGCAGTGGTGGCATGTGTGGAAAGCACAGGAGCACGAGTCAAATTTATAGAGTCCATCAGGTGGCAAAGCACTAAAAAATCAAATTAGGTGATAGTCAGATAGATGTGGTAAGAATATTGCTGAAATCTACAGACCAAAATCGCCTTTCCAGTGTTGGATATGCTTGTCTGTTAGAGCTGTTGCATTCATTTTGATGCAGTACACAAACATGGAGAACTAAAAGCGTGAACACAGCTCTGAGACAATATGAAATTCAACAGTTGCATATAATCTGTCACTTTGGATACCGAAGCCTGCTTATTGTCAATTACCATTAAAAATCCTTTGTTCTCTTTATCAAAGACACAGACAGTGAAAGGGGAAAATGAAAGCACTAGAAACTGAAAGTATTAAACATTAATTCTATGCTTTCTTTTCAGTTACGTTTTAAAGGGCAGTGGTTGTCCTGTTTGATGGGCAAAAAGGAAAAGCTACAGGGACTCCAACTGCAGCTGCTGCTGTTGCTCTTCCTATTGAAATCAGATTGTGTTTTGTGAAGGTAAACAAAAACAAGCTTGTACTAAAACAGTGGTATTTGCTGCAGTATTGACTGGTTTTCAGTGCCAGAGAACTTGGCTTTATTAATTTTATTAATTTTCCTACAATATTAGATATTGGATGGCTCTTTATTAGTAGTTTCTATCTTCAGCCTCTTGCTAATGTTTGAAGATAAATCCTGTTTTCCCTCTCTGGTTTTTGAACTACCAGTGTGGATACGGGTCCTTATTTTCTGGATAAGGACCAGAAGCACCCAGCTTTGTCTCAAGCTTTGTACTAATGCTCATGTTCACAGTCACCGTGGTCCTCCCCCACTGTTATTGCATAACTGGCAGAGTGAGAAAGGAAACATTCTTGAGGGTGCTGCTTAAACACAAGTCGCATGAGTCTTCCTGTGTTTAATGACATGACAGAGACATATCACTGGACAATTAAACATATCTACAACTCAGAAGAGCACAGGGCTCTGCCGTCCAACTTTACTCTGCATCCACACAAGTACAGATCAGGCTGAGTTTGGGCTGTTCCAGCACTGCACTCACAAGTCATAGAGATGAGAGGTCTGATTTACTTTGTTCTTGGGACATGTCCTGGACACTACCTGGGGCTGATTCCCATAGCTAGGACTTGCTTATACATGGAATCCTTGTTTTGTTGCCTAAGTAACATTCAGATCTGTAGTTTCCAAGGTGTCACTTGGTTTCTGTTGGCTGACACTCAGAAGAAAAAGTTATTTGAATATTAATTTAATATTATAGTTGGATTTCAAAGTATCTGTAGCACATAATTCCAGTAGCCCAGCATACTGAGACTTTCTTCCCTTCCCTTCCCTTCCCTTCCCTTCCCTTCCCTTCCCTTCCCT